>NW_020952097.1:3015945-3129802 GCF_900497805.2 Vombatus ursinus
TCCTTAATGCAGACCTTTGTCACCTTTTATTTGAATTATTACAATAGTGCCGCAGTTGGTCTCTTTACTTCACAGTCTCCTCTCTCCAATTCATCCTCCACTCACCTACCAAAGGGATTTTGCTAAAGCACAGGTCTAACCATATCTATCATCTGTATATTAACAGTGGCTCCCTAGGTGGCACAGTAGTGAAGAGCTGGGCCTGGAGTTATGAAGATTTATCTTCCTTAGTTCAAATCCAGTTTCAGACACTTACCACCTGTGCAACCCTGGGCAAGTCATTTAACCCTGTTTGCCTCAGTTCCTCATCTATAAAATGAGCTGGAGAAGGAAATGGCAAACCATTCCAGAATCTCTGCCCAGAAATCCCCAAAATGGGGTCACAAAGAGACAGACATGATGGAAAATCAACAACAATTTCCTCTGGGGTCAAATATAAACGCCTTTGTTTGGTGTTTAAAACCCTTTACAACCTGGCCCCACCTTTAGAGCATTATTATACATGACTCCCATTCAAACACTCTAAGGTCTAGTCATATTTGCCTTCCTGTGGTTCCTCCCACTCTACCTTCCATCTCCATGCCTTTGCGTTGGCTGTCACTTTTGGCTGCAGTGGACCCTCTTCTAGGTTCTACCTTTTAGTATCTCGAGTTTCCTTCAAGTCTCAGCTGAACTCCATATGTCATCTTTGCAGATCATGTCTGTCAGATGCTAATACTACCTCTCCAGAATTATCTTGAATTTCTTGTGTTTAGGTTTATGAGGTGTGTATTGTCTCTCTTGATGGAATTTAAGTTCCTTGAGGACAAGGACTGTTTCCCTTTTCTCTTTTCATCCCTAGTACCTAGAACAGGGCCTCACATATAATGGATACTTAATAAATGCTTCTTGTTTGTTGATTGTTTGATTCATGTATACTATGTTCCTGCCCAATCATATTCATCTTTTCCCTTCCTCCTTATCCTGCCATTTCCCCTTTCTTTGTTTCACTCCCAAGATGAGAATAGTCTCTATGCCACCCCTATCTCTGTCTAAGTCCATTCTTCCTTCAAGGCCCATCTCAGGGGCCACTGCCTCCTTGAAGTCTTTCTTGACCCCTTCCCACAACCAGGTAAAAGTGATTTCTCCCTCCTCAGATTTCTCACAATACATTGCCTGGATCTCCCTTTGTTCTTATCTCACATTTGTATCCATGACTCACTTCCACTTTGATTTTAGCTTCATGAAGTCAACAGTCTTACGTAAACATAACTTTTTTCTTCAGCCCAGACCAAAAAGCAAAGTACACAGCAGTTTGTTAAAAATGCTCACTGATTTCAATTTTTTTTAATTACTTTCAGTAGTCAAACATGATCCTTATTCAGACTCCCACTTTTCCAACCTTACCCTATTCAGGGATTTGGACTGAAAGAAAGGGAGGAAACAGTTGTATTTTAATATGACCTAAAAGAGGGCAGCTAGGTGGTACAGTGTGTAACTTGCTGAGTCTAAAGTCAGGAAGAGCTGAGTTCATATCTGCCCTCAGATACTTATTGGCTATCTGACCCTGGGCAAGTCACTTAACCCTCTTTGCCTCAGGTTCCTCACTTGTAGAATGACCTGAAGAAGGGAATGGTAAACCACTACAGTGTCTTTGCCAAGAAAACTCCAAATGGGGTCATGAAGGATTGGACATGACCATAATGACTGAACAACAACAATAACAGAGTGGCACATAATTTGCATATAGCAAATTCTTCACCGGTATAAGATGAACGAATGGTGAAAGAAAGCCATGAATAGGGAATACAGAGTGGAGAACTGTGGAGGAAGGAAATTCATGTGGTTATGTGACAACAAGGGTAGTTGTGAGGAGCAGGGTTCTAAGGGTCAGCATTTGGGGATGAGTGACCTTGAAGGACATGGATTGGGGGGCAAAGAGTACCCCAGAGCAAGTGACCAAGACTGGGCAAAAGTCATGCTCCTAAGACCCAGGGTTACAAAGTCTTGACCCCTCCCAGACCAGTCATGCCTGATTAATCAGATAGGAAGCCCTTCCCCCAGTTTCCTCTGATAATTACCTCGGAAAAACAGAAGCAAAACTAAAAAAATTAAAAAAATCAGGACCCAACAGACAATGAGTATAAATGATACTGGTGGCATAGTTGGTGACTCAAGTGGTTCATCACCTAAAACACAATTGCACATAAATATCAGAATGAGGGCTGTCACGAGAACCCTTACAGAATCTTTTCTCCCCATCTCCAATGCCCATGACCCCGCTGAGCACAGAGCAAAGTCATAGATATGGCCAAATTTTCAGCCCTTCCAGTTGTGGCTGCTCCCTGCCCTGACCTTTGCACCCTATAGCAGACAACCTCTATTTTCGACCAATAGCATTACCATGTCCATATCCCCTTTCTGCATCCCCAGATTAGGCCACATCACCTGGAGTTAGCCCCATTTGGGAGATACAACATTAGGCTGCATTGATGAGGACACATGGAGTGCGAGTGGGATAGGGGGCCAATTATGTGTACTTTTGGAATAGGTTTATATTGAGAGGATCTCAGAGATAAGAAGAAACTCAGAAGCCAGTCTTGTTCAACACACACTTGAATCAGAATCTCCTCTAAAGCTCTCTGTACAAGTGAATAGCCAGTCTTTGCCTAAAGACTCACAGGAAGGGGTAGCTCACTACCTCCCATAGGGCCCCTTTCATTTTGGTATTGCTCTAATTGTTAGGAAGTTTTTCCATACATCAAGCCTAAATTTGTCCTTTTGTAACTAGTATTTCAGAAGAAGAAATAGCTGCTGTGGGCCTCTAGGTAGCACAGGGAATTGGGGCTTTTTTTCACTCAGAGCTAGCTTGAAACTGAGAAGATCTGGTTGTGCTGTTGCTTCTGTTTCTGGTGGAGGTGGGTACAATCTTGTGAACTTCAAAAGACACTATCAGGGTGTCTGGGGGCTAGAGCCCTTGCAAAAATTTGCCAGAAGTCATACAGCTTTGAGATTATGCCAAAAACAAAACTGGTAAAGTTTAACATTCTCATTCTTTCAGTGTGGTAATTGTCATAGCCTGGAAGAGAGAAGACTTAGCCAGGGCATGATAACTGTTTGCAGGTTTGAAGAACTAGGCTTTGGAAAATGGATTACATTCATTCTGATTGTCCCTCTGGGACAGAACTAATAGCAATGGGTGAAAATTGTAGACAGGATGATTTAAGTTTGATGTCAACAAAAACTTCTTCATGATGAAATTTATCCAGAAGTGGAAAGGGCTGCCTCCTCCAGGAAAGTAGTATGACTTCTCATTAAAAGTCTTTAAGTAAAGGCTGGAAGCTCTATTAAATTCAACAAGCATTCATTAATTATCTTCCATTTACAAGGCACCAGGTGAGAGACCAAGAATTCAGGCCAAATGAAAATAGGTACCTATTGGGCATGTAAAGAGACATTTCTTGTTCAGAGAGGTATTGGAGTAAATGGTGTGGGGGGTCCCTTTCAACCAGGACATCCTGTGATTCCTAGAATCACAGAACTGGTAAGGAAGTCTCTACCTACCCACCCATATATGCACATAAACATGCTTTCTTCACCTAAGACCTTCAGCTCCACATCAGCTTGCTCTTGGTGAAAATCATCTCCAATGAGACACATGTACTTTCCTGCATCCAAGAATCTCACATCCAGTATCTTCAGGGTGACATTCCCACTTGTGATAGCATCTCTCACCAACTCTGTCCTCCCTTGGTAATGAGGGTCCTGGTCTCCAAACTGATCTTCTCAATCTCGATAGAGATGTACCACCCAAGTGGATTGGAACCAGACCACCTCCATATGCTGAGCACTCTGAGGTGGGGACAGGTAACATGGTAACTCTGCCTCTCCCCCAAGTGAGGCGTGGATGGGTCCTGCAGGTCCAATCACTGAGAACTGCCCTATTCAAGCAGGTAGAAAGAAAAGAACAGCAGAGAGTAGATGATCTCAGTTTTCAGTATGTAAAAGGAATAAAAGAAAGGAACCTTGAAGTAGGATGGGGAGGGAATAAGTATGGTGGAAGATCTGAGAGACAGAGAGAGAGAGAAAGAGAGAGAAATAAAGGAGGGGATACATTATGAGGATAATGAAAAAGCCCTAGAGGAGAGAGAATAGGGAAGTTAAGAAAATCCCAAGAAAGGACTAGGAGAATATCAGGTGAATGACTTGGGTGAACATGAAGAGTGGGGCACGACCGAATCTCTATAGGTTCAACTGTCAGCCTTCAGAGCTCCTGTTCTAGGCCAGAGGAAACCAAATAAACAGAAGCAAACATTTACCTAAGGCCATTTGGGGCATCATGAGGAGGAGGAAGAAGGCAATGAAAGAATTGAAGAGACAGGCTCCTAAAGGACAGAGAATCTCCATCACACCTGGGAGAGAACACAAGGAAGGAGGAAGAGGCATTAGTGACTGTGGTAGAGTCATGAACATGGGAGGACAAATGATTATAATGGGGAAGTGGGACAATGTCTGTGACAAGAACACAAGGGCCCACTGACTTGCTGTGACAAAATATGGGTGTTGGCTGTGATAAGGACACAGTAGTTATCACAGGGAAATGATGGAGCTTTAATATATCAAAGATACCATATAGTTATTGTGAGAAGGAGAGTGGTGGTGGTAACTATGAAAAAGATGGAAATGCCCTTGTGAGTTGGGGGTTGGTGATCACTCACCTTGAAATGATACCAGATCTCCTTTATGGAGGGAGGAGCCTGAGGACCCCTTAACAATGTCCCATCCACTCCAACTTATGTTCATTCCTTCTGCTCCTTGCACAAAGAGATCCATTCAAGCCCAGGAACATTTTTGGTAAGTAGAAACCCCAAAATAATGGCAGTATCTAGGGAAAAAATGAAGAGGGGAATTGTTCAGTCTGAGGCTCCCCCTGTTAAACAGATATGGGGAGAGGTTCCTGTGTCCCAGGACCCCCTTTAGGAGGAAGGCAGGATGCTCTGCTGCTATTTTTCCCTCCTGATTGTTTCACACAGGGACCAAGGAGCAAAATGTGACATTGGGAGTACAGGAAAGAGTCTCCTTATGAAATCACCCAAAACTCAGGCCACATAGTTACTCATCCCAGAAATGGCCCCAAGATATATTCTCTACTCCCAGGAGGCTGACCCCCAACACTTACACCCCCAAGAGACTGCCAGGAGTGGACATGTTGAGTCAAATCATTCTCTCCCTGATTAACCTTAGATTTTATCTAGCATCTGGGTTGCAGAATTCCCAGGTATTGTGTATTTTGTCACCTAAGTCAATCTGTATGGCTTCCTCATTTACTCAATTATTCTTTTATGAATTTGATTTGAAAAATGTGTTTCCTCCTATCTGGCAATGTCTTATGTAAATAGTATGAGGAAAAGAAACATTGATTTTGTATTTAATATTTGATATCACTGTTCTCTAACTGCCTGAGTTATGGTTCCTTATCTCTGAACTTTGTTGAGAAATTCAGCTGGTCTGTAATGAATCAAATTTAGAAATCCAGTTCTCTTGCTAATTGCTATTCTGTTCTTTCCTCAAGGAAGTCTGCTATGCTTGAGGGATGACAAGCACTGTGCTTGGTGTTAGGGATACAAAGAAGAAAAGGAAACACTATGTTCTCAAGGAGCTTACATTCCTATAATCCCAAGCTTCTCCCTTACACAAAGGCCCAATTTTCTTTTAAAACAGGAACATTCCTTTCATGATATTGTTTGACAGCAAGTCATGGGATAAGTCTCTGAAGCACTGAAGTTAAGCATTAACCAAAGGTTAATAGAGGATCAGCACATTAAAAATGAGGAATCATGTAGAAGTGACATAAAAGATGTCATGCAAAAGAAACATTTATGACTGAAAAGAAGGCTGATTAATCTTGTAGTGAGTCACTTAGCTTCAGTCTGCCTCAGTCTCCTCATCTGCATAATGGGGATAATAATAGTATCTCCTTTCCAGGGTTGTTGTGAGGAGCAAATGAGATATTTTTAAAGTGTTCTGCAAACCTTAAGGCACTATATAAATGTTAGAAACAATGGTAGTGATGATGATGATGATGATGATGGTGATCCATGACCCATATCAATCAGCAATGCAATGGTTAAGCACATTTATAACAATTGCCAACTTGAGACAAAGTAAATAGATCTAGCATAGTGACTAGCTTGCCCCTACTGGATGAGAATATAGGGTCTAGAGATCTGAACCAATCCCCATCCTTTACCTGCCATAGCAGTTTGCCCAGAGCTCTTTGCTCTGGGGTTGCCTAATTTCTTAATAAGGGAAATAAGCAAGCAATTGGGAATTAAACAGAGAGTGACAAGGACTTTCTGATCTAATGCTAAAGTCAAGTCTCTGGCATAAATGCAGCCCATGTTCTGTTTTCTTATTAGGTGGCCAAAGTATTTAAGCTTCAGCTTCAGTATTTGACTTTCCAGTGAATAGTCAGAGTTAATTGCTTTAAGTAATGAATCATCTAATCTCCTTCCTTTCCAAGGGATGTCTTCTCCAGAGGCAGAACCAAGATGGTGGAGTAAAGGCAGGAACTCGCCTTAGCTTTCCCACAAACCTCTCCAAATACCTTTAAAAAATACTCCAAAAAAAGTCTTCTCCAGCAACACAGTTCCAAAGCATCAGTTCTGCAGTGCTCAGATTACTTCATATTCCGACTCTCAAAGCAACATATCACTACTAAAAAACACCATAGCTTTGGACTTCTGTCAGCAAGGTGCTGTCTCTGCTTTTTAGTATGCTGTCCAGATTTTCCATAGTTTTCCTTCCAAGGAGCAAGCACCTTTTAATTTCATAGTTTCAGTCACTGTCTACACTGATTGTTGAGCCCAAGAACATAAAAGCTGACAGCGCTTCCATTCCTTCTCCCTCTATTATCCAGGAAGTGATGGAGCCAGTTGCCATGATCTTAGCTTTTTTTTTTTATGTTAAGCTTCAAGCTGACTTTTACACTCTCCTCTTTCACCCTCACCAAGAGGCTTCTTAATTCTTCCTCACTTTCTGCCATCAGAGAGGTATCATCTACTCATCTGAGATTGTTGATATTTCTCCCAGCAGCCTTCTGGCTTTTGATTCATACAGTCTGGCATTTTGCATGATGTACTCTACACATAAGTTAAATAAGTAAGGTGATAATGTTGTACTCCTTTTCCAATCTTAAACTAATCAGTTGTTCCATCTTCAGTTTTAACTGTTGCTTCTTGACCATCATACAGTTTCATCAGGAGACAAGTAAAATGATCTGGTACTTCCCATCTCTTTGAGGACTTGCCACATTGTGTTGTGATTCACATAATCAAAGGCTTTAGGGTAGTCAATGAAGCAGAAGTAGACTTTTTCTGGAATTCCCTTGCTTTCTCCATAAGTCAGTGAATGTTGGCAATTTGATTTCTAATTCTTCTGCCTCTTTGAGAACTAGCTTACTCTTCTGGTAATTCTCAGTTCACACATTGCTGAAGGCTAGATTGCAGAGTCTTAAGCATAACCTTGCTTGCACAGAAAATGAGTACAATTTTTCAGTAATTTGAACCTTCTTTGGCATTGCCCTTCTTTAGGACTGGTACATAATCTGATCCAGTGGCCTCTGTTAAGTTTTCCAAATTGGCTAGCATATTGAGGGCAGTACATTCACAGTTTCATCTTTTAGGGTTTTAAATAGCTCAGCTAGTATTCTGTCACCTGCACTAGCCTAATTGTTAGAAATGCTTCCTGAGGCCCACTTGACTTCATTCTCTAGGATGTCTGGCTCTAGATCAATAACCACATCATCATGATTATCAGCCATGTTAAGATTTTTCTTTTATAATTCTGTGTTTTCTTGCCACTTCTTCTTAACCTCTTCTGCTTCTGTTAAGTCTCAACCATTTTTGTCTTTTATCATGCCCATTTTTGCATGAAACATTTCCTCAATGACTCTAATTTTCTTGACGATTTGTTTGTCTTTCCTTTCTATTGTTTTATTCTATTTCTTAGTATTGCTCATTTAAGAAAACTTCCTCATCTCTCCTTGCTATTCTCTAGAATTCTGCATTCCACTGACTATATCTTTCCCATTCTCCATTCCCTGTTGTTTTCCTTCTTTCCTTAGCTATTTGCAAAGCCTCATTAGGTAGCCATTTTGCTTTCTTGCTCTTCTTTTTCTTGGAAATTTTTTTTGTTGATCCCTCCTATACAACATTGCAAACTCTGTCCAGAGCTCTTCAGGCACTTTAACAGATCTAATTCCTGAAATCTACTTATCACTTTCACTTCATATCCATAGGGGATATTATTTAGATTATACCTATAACTCTAGAGTCTGGTGGTTTTCACTACTTTCTTAAATTTAAGTCTGAATTTTACAATGTGAATTCATGCTCTGTGCCACAGTCTGTTTCAGGTCTTGTTTTAACTGACTTCACCTCTAGCTTCACCTCTGGCTAGAAATCATATAATTAATCTGATTTTCATATTGACCACCTAGTGATGTCCATGGGTAAAGATGTTGTTTGGATTGTTGAAAAAGAGTGTTTGCTATGACCAGCAAGTGATCTTTACAAAACTCTGTTAGTTTCTGTGCTGCCTCTCTCTGAGAATGCCTTCTATCCACTCTCTCAATACGTTTTGTATGTTCTTTGGTATTCAAATGCTGTCCCACACCACATTAGAAAGTGAGCTCTTTGAGGGTAGATATTTTCCTTTTTCTGTTTTTTCGCTTTCTCTATGTCTCTGTTACTTAGCACAGGCACATAACAGGCGCTAAATTAATGATTGTTGACTGATTAATGATGTATAGATCTGACCATATCACATTTCTGTTCAAAAACTTTTCATGGCAGGTACTGTCTAAAACACAAACTTCTTTGCTTGGCATTCAAAGTCCTCCACAATCCAGCATCACCCTCCTATTCCAGTCTTATTTCACACATACTCCTTTACACATCCATGCAGCCAAACTGTGCTATTAGCTATTTCCCAAACTTCGGGCCAACTCTCACCTCTGTGCCTTTGTCCAGGCAGTACCCCTAGACCTTGAACATTCTCCCTTCATCCCCTATAATCCATCTCTTTCTAGAAGAACGATTTCAGTAGCTGTTGCAGAGGTGGTGCTGACCCATGAGTCCCCAGAGAATCATTCCTGTGAGCTGGGGAGTGGCAGACTGCTACATATACCCAAAGGAAATAGAGGAATGAGGCAGGGGAGAACTGACCCGTATGTCCTCTGGGGGGGAGGTACATATCAAGTGACCTCTGAAAGGCGGGACACATGTCTTTGAGTTCTGGGGAAAGCAACGTCAGCTGGGGGAGGGGATGGACAAACCAGTGTGAGTTCTAACATGGACGGGTGTGTGTGCTGGAGCAGGGGAGCGGCCTGGAAACAGGACTTAGCACTTACCCTGGGGTGATTTCAGGAGGCCTGTCTCTGGGTCTGTGGGTTTCTGGAGGGGATGAGTTCACAGAAGGGATGGACGGGTCAAGGCTGCATCCTCACAAACCCTGAAGGGCGGTCGTGTCCAGGCCTGGGGGCTCCTGTTTGAGGATCGTTCTGTAGGAAGAAGGGGCTCTGCTGCCAGGGCAGGCCCAAAGGCAGCTTAGCGGCAGGAACCCAGAAACCGAAAGTGGTAGTGCAGACTTGGGCCTAACGGTACATCGGAACCTGCCTAGAACTTGGAGTAGGTCCCTGCTCAGCCCCTCTAATTAACCAAGTCCACTCTCCTCTCTTTCGATCTAGTCATGGCTCCACCAGGTCCACTCCTTCGCCTGGCCCCCTCCCCTCGAAACTGCCTTTACCTCCTTTTCTCTTAGCCCCGCCCCCTCCAGCCCTTTGGGTCCTCTGGACTCAGAAGTTAGCGCAGCCTCTCCGCCCCCTTCTACAGGGAAGGCTGCCCTGTGCATCCTCACCAAAGAGGCAGACGCTGCTATGGGCAGTGCCAAAGGCCAGGGACAGTGAGGCCTCCACAGGCTATGAACGCCAACGGATTGGGTGGACTGCGGGGCTGGAGTCTGAGGGCGCGATTCTGGTCTGGCTTCTGTTGTGGGGATGGCTTGTGCCCATTCAAGAAGAAGCCCAGCGAGGAGCCTGGCCACAGTTGAGCCTCAGCCCCCCACCCTGCCCAGACCTGCCAAGAGAGGGACCCTTTTGTTCCTCTGGTTCCTTAGTTCTACATCAGCCCTTTTCTCTCCCCTCCCTCTTCTCTTTTTCCCCTTTCCCTCCTTCCATCTTCATCCTCTACAGCCCCCTATCTATCCATCCTCCCCTTCTTCCCCTCCTCTCTGTCCTTTTATCCCTGCCCCTGAAAATAAAAAAAAATTAAGTGAATACTGTAGAATCCCCCTCCCAAAAAAGAGTCCCCAAAGAAGAGATGTGAAAAGACACATCCTTCCATTTCTTTATAGAGGTGGGAGGGCCACAATGGTCGAATAGTGTATACATTTTCAGACTGTTTTTGATAAATTGATCACTTCATATTTTTTTCATCTTCCTATATTTTTCTTAGCTATTCTTTGGTAAATTGTATGGCTCTCTGTGAGAGGGAGGGATACTGGGAAAATTTAAGATATTGTAAAAAAAAAAGATAATTTTAAAAGTTTTTTTTTAATTTTTAAATTATTAGAAATCTTTTCCTCATATTCCCACTTCCAAGGAAAGACAAGAACTTTGGTAACAACTCTTCTTAGAGATCCAAACCTTTGTGGTGCACAGAGGGAGTTTTGCTATTGATTTGGAACACTTGAACACAAAGTATATTGTCTTTCGATTCTCCAGGCATTTACTTTGTAATTCTTTACAAACAATATTATTGAGTAGCATGGATTACCGAAAAAGTACTGGTATTCTTAGAACAGACACACCCAGAGTAAAAAAAAAGTGAGGAGGTTGTTGAAGGGGTTCTCCTCTTTCTTTTCCTATCATTACTCCCAGTTAATATATGTAACCCCTGTCCCAAAGCCCATTAGTGTGGGATTCTCTTCTCATTGATGGAGATGAATACCCTGCACTGTTTGGGTGATAGGGTGGAGGTGGTGAAAGCAGAAGAGTTCCAGTCTTCTTCAAGACTTCAAACTTTTGAGTTTCTTCAAGTGTTTCTGACTTTGAAAGGGGCCAACCCCACTTCAGGTTGCTGAATGAAAAGACCTTGGGAATACATTAAGTGGAGCTGGCATTCTGCATCATATCCCTATCTCCTACTTGTTACAATAGAGACTTTGGAGAGTTTCCCCTTAGGTAAGATCCAAGATTCTCTCTTGGTTGAACCACTACCTTGCTCCCAATGACACAGTTCCTTAACTATAAAAATGTGCACACCCCTTGACCTGACGATACCATTACTGCATATGTAACCCAAAGACATCAAAGAAAAACAAAAAGGGCCTACATGTTCACAAATATTTATAGCAGATCTTTTTGTGGTAGCAAAGAATTGGACATTGAAAGGATACCTATCAGTTAGGGAATGCCTGAACAAGTTGCAGTATATGATTATAAAAGAATACTATTCTGCTATAAGAAATGATAAGCCTGCTAGTTTGAGGGAAAACCTGGGAAGACTGATATAAACTCATGCAAAGTGAAGTGAACAGATCCAGCAGAATATTGTAAGGATGAACAATCATGAATGACTTAGCTATTCTGATCAATACAATGATCCAAGATAATTCTAAAGGACTTACAATGAAAGATGCTATCCACCTTCAAGAAGTGATGGACTCCAAATGCAGACTGAAACATACTTTTTTAAATTTCATTTTTGTTGTTTTTGGTCTGTGTTTTCTTTTGCAACATGGCTAATAGGGAAGTATGTTTTTCATAACTTCATATATTTAATCTATATGAAACTGCTAGCCTTCCCAAAGAGAGGGAAGGGGAAAGAGGGAGAGAATTTGATTAAAATTTTGAAAGTGAATGTTAAATTTTTTTCTACATCTAATTGAGAAATAGTTAGTGAAATAAATAACATACGTGGGGGTAGAGTTCCTTCTGTCTATATTGTCTGAAATATATCATCCTATGTATACCTTCTCTGATTTCTGTTTTACTACCAATTTGGATAAACAAATTTTCTTTGCTATTTGCTATTTGCAGTTCATTGTGGAACTGGTATTCGCTGGAAAGAGGCCAAGCCTAGGATATAAAGCTTGGGGTCCCCTTTCTCCCAGTAATAATGAGATAGAGCAATCTTCTGTCACTGGAGAGGGGGCCCATGTTCATTGACCAGATGAGGTTCCAGGCTATGGCTGTAGGCAAGGAGGAACCAGCTCACATTGATGAGTGAGGTAGCAGAAGGGTAGGGCCCTGCTCATGGATGGAGAGGACTGGTTGTGGTGATTCACAGGAGAGCAAGGTCTCTGGTTCCAGTTCTAAGGCAGAGGGGTGAACCGAAGTATGAACCCCTGGGAGAACAGAGGCTGGTGATGAATTTCTAGGACCTCAGAAAGTGAGAATTTTTATGATGACAGCAGGAAGGAAGGAGAGGGAGGAGTGCTGGTTACAGCTCAGGAATGGAGAGAAATACCTGAGGTCACTCATAAAACAAGGCATAAGCCAGAAGAGCAGTGTCCACACCCGACCTTGGATCATAGTACATTGGAAGAATCAAAAAGTTAAAGACTTCTGAAAATAACAACACAAAAAACCTGAAGCTGAGTCATTATCTTCCACACCAGAGAGCAGAGCCCAACCCTAACAAAAAGTTAACAGCCAAGAAATAGGCCATTAATAAAATGAGTAAACATCAACAAAAAAAATATACAGTTACTATGGTGACAGAGATCAGGGTTCAAACTCAGAAGACAATGAAGTCAAAATAGCTACTTGTAAAGCTTCAAAGAAAAATGTAAAATGGTTATAAGCCTAAAACAAATTCTTAGAACAACTTTAAAAGGACTTTAAAAATCAAAGAAGAGAGGTAGAGGGAAAATTAGGAAAACAAATGAGATTAATACAAGAAAGTTATGAACAATTGGAAAAAGAGGTCCAAAAGCTTGCTGAAGAAAATAACTCCTTAAAAATTAGAGTCGGACAAGGGGAATCTAATGACTGCATAAGGTATCAAGAAATAATAAAACAAAATGAAAAGAATGAAAAAATAGAAGAGAACATGAAATATCTCATTGGAAAAACAACTGACTTAGAAAATAGATCTAAAAGAGATAACACAAGAATTGTTGGACTACCTGAAAATCATGATCAAAAAAAAGAGTCCAGATGTTATACTTCAAGAAATTATTAAGAAAAAATGCTCTGAAGTTTTAGAAATAGAATGTAAAATAGAAATTGAAAAAATCCACTGATCACTGCCTGAAAGAGATCCAAAAATGATCATCATACAAAGGAACACAGAAACATTATGGCTAAGGTTCAAAGCTCCCAGGTCAAGGAGAAAATATTACAAATAACTAGAAAGAAACAATTCAAATATTGTGGAACTACAATCAGGATGACACAATATTTAGCAGCCTCTACATTAGAAGACCACAAGTTATGTAAAATGATATTCCAAAAAGCAAAGAAGCTGAGTTTGCAACCAAGATCAACCTAACCAGCAAAGTAGCTTGTAATCCTCCAAGAGAAAAAAAATTGAAATTTAATGAATTAAAGGAATTGTCTTTAGGAAAAGACAAGAACTGAACAGAAAATCTAAATTTTAAATATGAGAATCAGAAGAAATATAAGAAGATAAACATGAGAGATTAATTATTAGGGACTCAATGAGATTAAACTGTTTATTGTAACTCTGAAAAATATTGTCATTATTAGGATAGTTAGAAAGAGTACACATAGATAGAGGGCTTGGGCTTGAGTTGATTATCATGAGATGATCCTAAAAAATAAAATTGGATAGGAAAAGATAAAATGGAGCAAATTATCTCATACAAAAGAGGCATGAATGGAAGAACTTTTACAGTGGAGAGGGCAATGGGGTATAGGGTGGGCAGTATGAGAACCTTTTCCCATCAGAACTGAATTAAAGAAGGAACAACAAATATATCTAGTTGGGTATGAAATTATTCTTAAGTTACAGAGAAACCGAAGAGCAAGGGGATAGGATAAAGGAAGGACTCCTAGAAGGGTGTGAGAATTAGGGAGGCAGTGGTAAAAAATAAATTAGACTTCTGAGGAAAGAGGATAAAAAGAGAGAGAGAAGGATAAACAGTGGAGAAAAATGAGATGGAGGGAAATACAAAACTAGAAATTGTAATATGGAATGGGAATGGGATGAACTCACCCATAAAATGGAAATGGATAAAAAAGTTGATCAAAAACCAGGACCTGACAATATGTTGTTTACAAGAAATACATTTAAAAATGATAGACACACATAGAGTAAAAATAAAAGACTGAAGTAGAGTTTATTATGCTTCATTTGATGTAAAAAAGAAAAAAAGCAGAGGTAGCAATCATGGTCTCAAACAAAGTTAAAACTAAAATAGATGTAATTAAAAGAGATAAGCAGGAAAACTACATTATGTTAAAAGACACTATAGGATCATAAAGTAATATCAGAACTAAACATATATGTACCAAATGCTATAGCATCCAAATTTATAAAGGAAAAAATAAATGAATTACAGATGGAAACATAGAGCAAAATTATAATAGTGAGGGACTTCTACTTTCTCCTCTCAGAACTAGATAAATCTGACCAAAAAATAAATAAGAGGTCAAGGAGATGAGTAGAATCATAAATAAGCTAGATATGATAGACATCTGGGGAGAATTAAATGGAAATAGAAAGGAATACATCTTATTCTCGGTGTTACATGGCACCTTTACAAAAATTAACTGTATATTAGGGCACAAAAACCTTATAATCAAATGCAGAAAAGCAGAAATATCAAATGCATCCTTTTCCAATCACAATGCAATAAAATTACATTTAATAAAGGATCATTGACACAGAGATTAAAGATTAATTAGAAACTAAATAACCTAATCCTAAAAATGAATGAGTGAAAAAACAAATCATAGAAAAAAATGAATAATTTTATTAAAAAGAAAGATAATAATGACACAACATGCCAAAACTTATGGATGCAGCAAAACTGGTTATCAGAAGCAAAATTTTATCTTTAAATGTTGACATCAACAAAATAGAGAAAAGGCAGATCAATGAATT
Organism: Vombatus ursinus; assembly: GCF_900497805.2. Classification (NCBI taxonomy): domain Eukaryota; kingdom Metazoa; phylum Chordata; class Mammalia; order Diprotodontia; family Vombatidae; genus Vombatus; species Vombatus ursinus. The sequence goes on from NW_020952097.1 coordinate 3,031,059, forward strand.
CAGTATGGAACTTAAAAAATGAGAAAAAAAGAACAAATTAAAAATCCCCAATTAAATTATGAATTGTAAATTCTGAAAATTGAATGTCAGATTAATAAATTGAATGTAGGAAAGCCATTGAATTAATGAATGAAACTAGGAGCTATTTTATGAAAAAACAATAAAATAGATAAAACAATGATTAACATGATTTTTGAAAAGAGAAGAAAATCACATCACTAGCATAAAAAAAAAGGTGACTATACCACTAATGAAGATGAAATTAAAGTAATTATTAGGAGTTATTTTACCCAATTCTATGCCAATAAATTCAACAATTTGAGTGAAATGAGAGAATACTTACAAAACTATCAGCTGCTCTGATTAACAGAAGAGGGAATAGAATATTTAAATAAGCCTATTTTAGAAAAAGAAATTGAACAGACCATAAATGAGCTTCCTAAGAAAAATCATCAGGACCAGATAGATTTGCAAGTGATTTCTTTCAAACATTTAATGATCAGCTAATTCCAACATTAACTAAATGATTTTGAATAGTAGGCAAAGAAGGAGTTGTACCAAGGCTTTTTCAGAGCTGCTCACCCACCTTTCACCTAACTCTCCCTGTGACTCCAAAAAGCTATAGCATGCACAACAGTCACACCTCAGTAAAACTGTCTCAGCAGACAGGCTAAACCACATTGAGAGTAACTGACAGGCCTCAAATCCATTGGGGAGTTACAGGTTAGTTCAAACTTGAGCAAGGATGACTTGTGCACATATATAATCTTTTTCTATAAGTGCTCAAAGAGGAATGCAAGCAAGCAGATGGCCACCAGTGGATGTGACTTAAAAGGCAAGATAATTAAAAGCTTCACAAGCTGGACAAGAGGCTATTATGCAAGTTGCCACTGGGGTGGTGTCTGGAGTAAGCGGCCCACTCTTGCTTAGTAAATCTGTTATCCCTGGTGTGCCACAATGACCCCTCTAGGGAGGAGTGGCTTACCTATTCCGGTCACCCAGACTCATTGCACTGCTATTTCTACTTCTTCACCACAAGTTCATACACAGTGAATAGTTGTCTCAAAATAATAGCATTAAAAGATACAATTACATGAGTTGACCTTTGTTCCCAAAGGACACCCATTTATTACTGAAAATGTTCTTTCTCCACTTCAGGTGGGAGAGGTCCTAGCTCCTCAAATAGCAGTGCTGCCAAATTTCACAATACCCGGCCAGTAGGGCTCATCCCAAGGAACCTCACAGTCACAGACCTCCTAAAAAGATTTTACCATGTTTTTCTCCCAACAGTAATTTATTATGATGATGATTTTCTAGTTTTAAAAAATATATTCTAATGATCATATAATAGATATATTTATAATATAACAATATTTGGATTGAATAGATGAAGAAACTTGCTTTAACAGCTTCTATATCTTGAACATTGCTTAAGCTTGTTTTTAGTAATACTTTAAAATGTTTAGTCTATAATTTCCCAGTTTTGTTAACATTCCATCCAGTTAGAAAAAATACCTATAAATGAGGTAGCATTTTGTTTACTTGCATTCCTGCAAGGTCTGAACACAAGCCAGGCTTGTGTTAAGCACTTCATAACTATGTGTTTCTCCCAACAACCCTTGTAAATAGGTGTAAATATTTATTTTTCCCTTTGTACATATGAGGACTGATTAGATTCTCTAATTTACTACCATCACAATATTTTCAACACAATCAATTTTGATTTATAATGACTATTGGTAATAATCAAACTTCATTTTGCACAAGGTTATATTATTTTTAATTAGCTCATATTCAAAAAAATCCATAGTGACATTCCCAACTTTCCAGTACTGCTTTGTTGTTTCCTTAAGTTACCCAAAGAGCCAAACCAATTCCCTTAAATTTTCTAAATTATTAATTTGAATGATTATTTAAGCGAGAACAAAGAAATGATGCTTTCTCTATCAATCAGTTAATTAACATGCATTTTATGTAATTTATTTTGTCATCTTATGTTGATTGAGGAAGGAAGACATGTAGCAACTGTCAAAGGAGGCAGTGCTTTAAAAAAATTCCTAAATCTTTTCTATTTCAGTGGGATGAAGACCTTCTCTGAAATCTCCTTTTCAAAATTCCAAAACCCTTTACTTTGAAACCCTGAATTTAAGCTGTCAGTGAAAACAGACTCCAACGTTCTTTACACTTTGCCTTTGACTCATCCTTCTTATCTCCTTCTGCAACACCACTCTTTCTTTCTTCTACTTGCTTAATTCCTCTAGTATACTCCTTTTTGGTTCTTCAGTGGTTACAAATGCACATCCATGCCAATTTCTTTAAGAGTTTTTGGGCAATTAAAATTAGTTGCAAACACATAGATTTTTAAATAAGTAATAGGTAAATAGACCCCCAAAACAGCTCACTCGGCACAAGTTCCTTATTGTAGGATGTCACAGATTTCAGTGAGCAAGATGACTTTGGAGAAAAAAACATCTCTCTCCTCAAAGTTAACCTCTTTTATGCTGGAAAGGTATTCCTCCAGCTATTTTGTCAATGCCCAGGGGGGTGCCCAAAGTCGAACTATGGCAGAGGAATGTAACAGAAATTGCACTACTGAAAAACTATCTGACAGAGATTGTACTTTTCTGAAGGGCTCAGGGTATAACTTTTTCTCTATTTCCTTTCAAATCACTCAAAATTAAGTCTATTGATTTTGTTTTTTAAATAATTTGGAAGTTCTTCTTTTCCCTCTCAAAATTTCAATATTTTGTACCTTTATAAGTCATATGCTTGTTTTAATTTGATCTCTTCTACTCTAAGCATCCTCTATTAGGTGTCCATGTGCTTAATTTATTTCTATATTTCTTATACATATTCTTATTTAGTTCTATCTTCAAACATTCTTTCCCTAACTTACTATGGCCTTATACAATTTGAACTTATTTGCACTAAACAATTGATTTCAACACAAGTTTTACTGTCTTCTAATTTACCTAAACAATTTATTTGAACTGCAGTAGTATCATTAAATTTCACTTACCTTCATTTACTTTCTGATTTCAAAACAAGTTTTCTTTTTCTGGGAGCACTTTGAGATTCACCTTCAAAGAGAAGTCCCAATCAAGATTTGCTTAGTGTCCTCAGGTTGGTTGTTTAAAAACAATAAACAACAGAAGGATAAATGAACTCCAATTCTATCCACTTTTATTCTTTTCTGAAGATGGTCTAAAATTTCCTTATTCTGCCTTCTAATAATAAAAATTCCTTCCTTTAATAAACTTATCACAACTTTAAGTACAGTTTTTAAGTATTCCTTTATTCTACACTAAAATTGAAACCCATTTCATAGATTGATATCCCAAAACTTCAAACTTAGCAATTGGCTAGCTGAAACTTCTTCAGGCTTAGCAAATGTGTTTCCTTTTTAAATTCTGAATTCTGGAATTATTTAAACTCACAAGATTTTAAATCTAATTTCTCCCATACTATTCCTTAATTTTTTTCTTATTTTAATACTTTTCTGAATTCCTGTTTCACTGAATCTCTCTTGAGCATATCTCATGACTAATAAGACAGTTCTTAAAAGGCAAACTTCAGTTTTAAATCAATCCCCAGTAATTTTAAAGGTCTTTTAAAAGAATTATCGGTCTGTGATTTTGTTGCTGTTGTTTTCATTAAACTCTACAGAGTTTGAGAGTACCTCATACTCTCATCAAAATACTTTACAAAGATATCCAGATTATAATTTAGAAAAGAAAGAAATAATTATTCCTTTTTCACAAATTTGGTTTCCAATCTTTTTTTTGTATCTTAGATTTCAATTAATTTCTATATCTGTCTTTCATCTCAGCAATCTCCAATATGGCCAGTGTTGAAAACAGAAGGAAAAGAGAGATTTGGCCTCTTTAAAGTTTTTTTTAATTTTTTTTTTTGTGACTTGCCCAGAGTCACACAGTTAGTAAACTGCATGTGGCTGAGGCTAGATTTGAACTCAGGTCCTTCTGACTCCAGGGCAGTGCTTTATCCACTGTGCCACCTAGCTGCCCCCAAGGTTTTTTTTTTTTTTTTTTGAGTTTACTTTCTTATAGCCTGTTTCTTTTGGTTGATCATGCCAAAAGAAAAGGCATAAGTAAAACACCTGTTAGCTATGAGTTTGCACAATGCACAAATAAAGTAGACAAAACAGACACTTATTTCACATTCTCCTAAATATTTTCCTAATTGTATAAGATCCCTTTCTATCTGAAGTAAGAAACTTGCTATTCTTAAACTTATTGTCATCATTTACAAAACAGACACACACAAAATATATAACAAAACACAACATTAAATCTGTCCTGAACTACTAGGTTTTTCTCTAGGAGAACTTGAAGTCAAGATCTTACCTGTCTCCTCTGTTAAGTATAGAACTTATGAATGTCTTGTGGCTGGGGTCCTGCTGTCAGCCTAGGATAATTCTTCTGTTTCTTAGTTAGCTTTTAGAATCTTATCAAAATGTAATTTACTAACAATACAAAATTGTTTTAGTCTAATTTGCCAATTGCATTCACCAATTTATAGTGCACTTTATATTTATTCCCTAATGTTAGTCCCTAATAGATAGAAAAGCTGGTTAAGATTCCCTTCCTCTAGACTTTTTGCCAAAGCATAATCACAGGAAGAAAAATTGAGAAAGATGAAGAATTCAGTGATCACAATTGTTCATTTGTTCTAAGCTGATTTGAGGAGGTTATTCAATAAAACTCCATAACTTTCTAACTAATCAAAAGTTCCTTGTTTTGGCCAAAACAATCCCCCAAACGCTTTGTATCCTCAAACCAAACTTTATACAGCTTAATAGCTATTTCTTTAGTCATCCCAGGATAAGGAGTCCACCCTTGTCCCAAATGGGATCCTGTAAGATGGATTTTTCCTCTTATACCTGACCCCATCTCTCCTGCAGGTGTCCCCAACCAGGAGTGGTACTCTTTGGAGGAACTTCTTCTTAAAGGATTGGATTAGATTCCTGAGTTATACAGCTTTTGGCTTATTCCATCCAAGAAGTTACCGAACTGAAGGCTTTAGAGATGACCCCCCTTCAATTATGAGTGAAGGGAGATAATGTTCTACCTGCCTAAGTTCCACCTATATGGCATCTTTCCTACAGCTAACACTATAATATGCAGGGATTTGTTTGGGGGCATTACCATTTAATAGAGTGATGGCCTTGGAAGGAAGTTTTTTCCAAGAGAGACAAAGATGGTGAATTGATCTATAGGGCAGTCAATTGATATGTCCTTTCCAGAAGCAAGGGTACTTTCAATTTGATTACTGTGCCCAGAATTGTTGGCGCAAGTGACCCAGGATTTCCTCTGCATCATGACCCTAAGATGCAGAATGGTTACCATGCTCACCATGCTTCCCCCGCTCCCACCAGCCCTGGTTCTCCTGATGTGTGAAAAGTAGAGAAGTGCAGCTTATATTTTGTTGCTATTTTCTAGCTGTTGAGGTTTGCATAGTCTTGGAGAGATTTCATTTTTAGGAAGTATTTTCTTGCAACAAGCCTGAATTTGCTTGCATGAAAACTTGTGCTCATTGCTATTGATTCTGTCCTCTGGGGCCATGCAGAACCGGCCTAACATCTCTTCCACATCGGAACCCTTTGAATACTTGAAGAAAAATATTCTTCTTTTCCTAAGGCTAAACAACTGTTTCTTCAAATGATCATTATATAGCATTTCAGTTGCTTTACTGAAATCTCAGTAAATATATCTGCAACATTCCCTAATCTACCAAGCAAGTAAACCTGTCATAAGAGGACCATAGATTTAGAGCTGGAAAAGAAACTGGAAGAGATGTAAAAACCATTAAATTCCACTCCCACATTTTGCAGATGAGAAAACTAAGGGTGGTGAGCTTAAGTGATTGCACAGGGTCTCATAGTAAGTGTTTGAGGATTTGAACACAGGTCTTCTTGACTCCAAGTTCAATGTTACATTCACTGTATCATGTTATCTAGGAGGAATGAGGTTAGTCTGGCATAAGCCTTCCTTTTTTCTTTTTATCTTCAGTTCAAATTTTTAAAAAAATTTAAACTTTGGATTTAACACAAAATCAACAGGGCATTTCTATATTCATAGTAGAAAAAAAAGATTGTACATAATTATACATATTTTGATGACAATAAATAACCTAGTAATTTTCATGTATTCAAAGTTAAGGAAATTGCTCTCTTTAATGCAGCTCTGAATAACAGACCTTTTTTTTTCTTTTTTAATGTAAAGGTGAATGACTGAATCAGCGCATACATTACTCCCACCTCTTTTAAAGTAAATGATAAAATTTTCTCCCAGATTTCCTGAACCAGGTGAAAACTCATTTCAATAAATAATTAGAAGACCTTATGTGCAAGAAGTCCTTGAAAGTCATTGGCTGAACTGGAGTGACTGAAAAAATGAAATGGATTGGTAGAGGAATCCTGGTCATACCCTAGGTGGGGAAGAGAGGTTAGGGTTGTATAAAAATAGGGGCTATTTTAGAACTCAGGAGATTTGAGTGCCTGGAAGCAGAGATAAGAGAGGAATGCCACTGAGGAAAATTTTCTTGTGGGCAAGGAGGATGTTTTAGCTTCAGATTAGGTCTTCTCCAGCTAGCTGGTGCAGTGGATAGAGCAACTGGGCCTGGAGTCAAGGAGATCTGAGTTCAAATTGAGCCTCAGACACTTAGTAGCTGTGTGATCCTGGACAAGTCACTTAACACCTATTTACCTCAGTTCCTAATCTGTAAAAATGGGGACACACTGGAGAGTGAAATGGCAAACCATTCTAGTATATTTCCCTAGAAAAAACTCATAGACAAGGTCCATAGGGTCATGTAGAGTTGGACACAACTGAACAATGACAGCAAAAATTAAGTCTGCTCCTTCCTTGACCTGAAAAGGACCTAGTGAACTTTATAGGAGGAGAGAATTTGAGCTTTTTCTTTGACTCTTGATCCAGACACTGCCAGACTCTGTTAGGATGCTGACTAATGATTCATATCTGTGTTTAAATCCTCTTGTCCTCCAGTTAAGGAGGAGAAGGAGGAAATCTAGGTTGCAGCTAAGGCTCTCCTCCTTCTTAAAGAAATCCCTTCTCAGTGGTAACTCTCTGTTCTCTATAATGCTAGATCTTTTGAATCTCCAGAGTTCTAAAGTAGATCCTGGTTTTATACAAGTCCCTCAGAATGTGACCAGATGTCCTTGGCTAATCCATTTCATTTCTTCAATCACTCTAGTTCATCCAATGGCTTTTAAGGATTTGCTGTACTCCAAAAGTGCTTTTAATTGATTGAATCAGATGTGGTTTTACCTGGTTCACTATCAGAGTAGCATTTTCTCACTTATTTTGAATGAGGTGGGTTAACTGACTCAATCACCCTCACTCTTACAATCACCCCTCCATTTTTATCATTTGACATCCTCAGCAAATATACTGGAGTGTGTTAGACAGAGTCCAGAGTCCAAAAACCTTGGGAGCTCTCTAGTGACTTGGAGATATTCTGCATTATCCTTTGTGAATGCCATCCTTAATGCCTTGTACTAAAGGGTCTCTGTGTGATTATGTGGCATAGTTCATAATCAAATCTGGAAATTAACAATCACACTTCCAAATATGAGGCCAGACAATTTAACAGATAAGTGTCATTTTACAAATTTCAAAAACATAAGTAAATGCAAAATATGTACTTAGGAAACACAAGATAGTTTGTGGGTATCATGGAAGGCACAGGCAGCTAGGGGTAGGACCAGGTAGAATGTAGCACTTGTCAACTGGATTGGAACTGCCCTTTAACCTGTGAGTGACCAAAGCCAAAACAGAGCAGGCTAGAGACAGGACAGGCTAGAGACATTTTTAGGTCCTGCGTTGTTGTTTCCATGGGTGCTGTGGGGACAGTTCTTAAGTTGATTGTCTCAAGTCTTGGGGGTTGTGATGACTCTGTTGGGTACAGAACCAGTGTTCTGTGACAGAAACAGGAGTACAAGGAACTGGAATTGCGAGCATGTCAGAAATGTGATGGCTGTTGGCTCTCAGGTCCCTGGGAAATAGGGAGAACTAAAATCAGAAATCTCTCAGTGAAATCCTGGTGCTGATCAAAACAATACACTTTTCCAGGGATGAGATCCCCAAAATGCAAAGGATTATTGTCATGCCAAGTTCATTATTGTTATGCTTGCTGGGCCTTACCTCTGGGAAATAGGGGGTTCCTGGGGGCAGCTAGGTAGCACAGTGGATAGAGCACTGGCCCTGGATTCAGGAGGACCTGAGTTCAAATCCAGCCTCAGACACATAACACTCCCTAGCTGTGTGACTCTGGGTAAGTCACTTAACCCCGATTGCCTCACAAAAAAAAAAAGAAATAAGGGCTCTCCAAAATAGTTTGACATTTCCATCTTTTGGCCAATGGGATGTTGCCTAGGTAGTTAGTTCTTTGAGGGGACCTATTGGGGAAATGTGTCCCAGGTACATTGCTAGCTATTGTTTGAAAAGAGAAAGGAGAGGGGGCAAGAATGTCAGAGTGAAAAATTTCCAATACACACTTAAATTAAGGCCTTGGTGGTTGGGCACATAACAAAAGGGGAAAGAAAAAATACAAAGATAGTAGACTCAGCCATTATCTGAAATCTTGGGATAGCTGTCTCATCTGGATGTCAATTGCTTCTGGGTCCATTTACTCTGGAATGAGGGCTTTCTTCAGATGACCCAGTTTCTCAGTCACACAGGGCTAGGTTTAAACAATGCAATAGTTTTTCTCACAATGCCCATAATTGCATAATTACATTAAGTCAGGTACAGATCAAATTACTTAAATGGTTCACAATGGACTAGTTCTGAGAAGAGAGGTTTACATGTCACCAAGGTAACCAAGGATTAACATCAAGTCACATCTAACAGAGACAGGCAGCTAACCAAAAACCCTCTTAGCCTGCATGTGTGGTGGAGTGTCGTGTGTGTGGGGGGGGGGGGGGTGGATACTAAAACAGAGCAGGTAGGAACAGTTGGTTAGAGGAACAGAGAGTGTAGAAAAGATAGTCCCAGATGTTTCATGTAATTATCTGATCCCTAGATACCTTTTCTTGGACAATATGCTTTATTCTCAGGATAACTCTAAAGGAGGCTCTATTTCTCTGGTTCCAAATTTAGAGGTTTTGACTTAATCTAATACAATCATTTCAATTTGGTTCTCCAATTTTGAAACTTCAGAGAATTTCAGTTTATTTATCATTTGCTGTTTCTATCCTTACCTAAATCCTGTACTTGATATAAGAATCTTTTAAAGTTTATGGGGATCTAACTGAAAATTGCACTCTTTTCCCTTTTAAAATTATCAGACAGATTTTTTTTAAAATTCACTTTCTGTACCATTATCAATACAATTAACATGTAAAATCAATTAATCCTTAATTAATAAAAACTTAAAAATTATTGTCATTTCAGCTCTTCTCCCAAGATCAATGCCAGGATCTGCTGTTTCAGTTGCATCCCTGAAACAAGATGGTGAAGGTTGGAGTCAATGGATTTAGCCATATTGGGAGCCTGGTGACCACAGCTGCATTCACCTCAGATGGAGTAGACATTTTGGCCATCAATGACCCCTTCATTGACCTCAACTACATGGTTTATATGTTTCAGTATGATTCCAGCCATGGCAAGTTCAAGGGTACTGTTAAGGCTGAGAATGGAAAGCTGGTGATCAATGAAAAGCATTTATTATCTTTCAGAAGGGCAATCCCCATAATATTAAATGGGGAGATGCTGGAGCCAAGTATGTTGTAGAATCTACTGGTGTCTTTACTAACATGGAAAAGACTGGGGCTCACTTGAAGGGTGGAGCCAAGTGGGTCATCATTTCTGCCCTTTCTGTTGATGCCCCAGTGTTCATGATGGGAGTGAACCATGAAAAATGTGATAATTTCCCTTAATATTGTCAATAATGCCTCCTGCTTACCAATTGCTTGGCCCCCTTGGCTAAAATCATTCATGACAACTTGGGCATTGTAGAAAGACTCATGACTAAAGTCCATACCATTACTGCTACCCAGAAGACAGTAGATGGCCCCTCTGGCAAACTGTGGCATAATGGGTGTGGTGCTGCCCAAAATATCATCCCTGTTTGCACTGGTGCTGCAAACGCTGTAGGCAAGGTCATACCTGAGCTGGATGGGAAGCTCACAGGCATGGCCTTCCATGTTCCTACTCTCAAAGTATCTCTTGTGGATCTGACATGCCACCTGGAAAAATCTGGCAAATATGATGATATCAAGAAAGTGCTAAAGTAAGCATCAGGGGTACCCTTGAAGGGTATTGTGGGCTACACAGAGGACCAAGTTATATGCTATGACTTTAATAGCAATGCCCATCTTCTACCTTTGATGCTGTCACTGGTATTGCCCTCAACGACAATTTTGTCAAGCTCATTTCCTGGTGTGACAATGAGTACGGTTATAGCAACCATGTAGTAGACCTCGTGGTCTACATGGCTTCCAAGGAGTAAAGTAGAAAGCCATGGATCTTCATCCTCAGTCAAAAAAGGAGTTCCACCACTGAGGAGTCCACAATCCTAACCTACATTCCTGTACTGGGGATCCCATGTCCCATTCACATCCTTGTCCCAAATCAACCCCATAGTAGGGAGGAGAAGCCTAGAGTCCTATATTATGTACCATCAATAAAGTCACCACATTCAGTGCAAAAAAAAAGAAATTATTATCAAAACATATTCAAAGCCTGATTTTCCATGATAGATAAATTTGGAAGCCAATCATATACATCTGTATGTATTTCTTAGAGAAAATAGTCTCATCCTGTTGCTTTTTTCAAAATTTACTGTTCCATTTAGTTAGAAAACTTTCACATTTTAACTCTGTCTTATCACCTTGTCCAATAGTATGCTTCCATCTGCATTCAGACTCCAAAGTTCTTTCTCTGGATGTGGACAGCATTTTCCATCATGAGTCTTTTGGAGTTGTCTTAGATCCTTGCATTGCAGAGAAGAGCTAGTTCTATCAAGATCAGTCATTGCACAGAGTGGCTGATTATATGTAGAATGTTCTCCTGGTTGTGCTCATTTCACTCAGCATCAGTTCATATAAGTCTTTCCAGGTTTTTCTGAAGTCTGCCTGCTCATCATTTCTTATAGCACAATAGTATTCCATTACATTCATATACCACAACTTGTTCAGCCATTCCTCAATTGATGGACATCCTCTCAATTTCCAATTCTTTGCCACAACAAGAAGAGCTGCTATAAATATTTTGGTACGTGTGGGTCCTTTCCCAATTTTTGTGATGTCTTTGGGATACAGACGTAGAAGTGGTATTACTGAGTCAAAGTTTTATAGTCCTTTGGGCATAGTTGCAAATTGCTCTCCAGAATGGTTGGATCAGTTCACAACATCTTCTCCAACATTTATCATTTTCCTGTTTTGTCATGTTAACCAGTCTGATGGGTGGGATGTGGTATCCCAGAATTGTTTTGATTTGCCTTTATCTAATCAATAGTGATTTAAAGCATTTTTTCATATGACTATAGATAGCTTTAATTTCTTCTCTGAAAACTTCCTGTTCACATCCTTTGACCATTTATCAATTAGAGAATAACTTGTATTCTTATAAATTCAACTCAGTTTTCTATATATTTTAGAAATGAGGCTTCTATCAGAGACACTGGTTGTAAAATTGTTTCCCAGCTTTCTGCTTCTGCTTTTATCATAAAACCAGCTCTTAGTTCTATTTATTAGTTCAATAGTTTTCTTAATTTCCATTTTCTTAATCTCTTTTTTGCTTTTCAGAATCTCTAATTTGGTATTTAATTGAGGATTTTTAAATTTTTTGTTTTAATTTTTAATTTGTTCTTTTTCTAGCTTTTTTATTTGCATGCTCAATTCATTGATGTCTTCTTTCTTTATTTTATTCATTTAAGCATGTAAAGTTATAAAACTTCCCTTAAGAATCGCTTTCACTGCATCCCATAAGTTTTAGTATGTTGTCTCATTATTGTCATTCTCTTGGATGAAGTTATGAATTGTTTCTATGGTTTGTTGTTTGACCCACTCATTCTTTGGGATTAGCTTATTTAGTTTCCAATTAACTTTTAGTCTAACTTTTGATGGCCCTTTATTACATGTAATTTTTATTGCATCATGATCTGAAAAGGATGCATTAAATATTTCAGTCTTTCTGCATTGGATTGTGAGGTTTTTATGCCTTAATATATAGTCAATTTTTTTTGTGTAGGTGCCATATACCACTGAGAAAAGGCGTATTCTTTTTTATCCTCATTCAATTTTCTTCAGAGGTCTATCATATCTAACTTTTCTAAAATTCTATTCACCTCCTTAACTTCCTTCTTGTTTATTTTGTGGTTAGATTTATCTAGTTCTGAGAGGGGGAGTTTGAGGTACTATATTAGTATACTCTTGTTATCTTTTTCTTCCTGTAAGTCCCTTAAATTCTCCTCTAAGAATCTGGATGCTATACCACTTTGTGCATGTGTGTTTAGTAATGATATAACTTCATTGTGCATGGTACCTTTTAACAGGATGTAGTTTCCTTCCTTATTTCTTTTAGTTAGATCTATTTTTGGTTTTGCTTTGTCTGAGATCAGGATTGCTACCTCTGCTTTTTTTTTTTTACTTCAGCTGAGGCATAATATATTCTGCTCCAGCCTTTTACTTTTACTCTGTGTGTATCCCTCTGCTTCAAATATGTTTCTGGTAAACAACATATTGTAGGATTATGGTTCTTAATCTACTCTGCTATCCATTTCTATTTTATTGGAGAGTTCATTCCATTCACATTCACAGTTATGATTACTATCTGTGTCTTTCTCTCCATCTTATTTTCCTCCACTTATGCTTTTCTCTCTCCTTTCTCCCTTTCTCTCCTCACTAGAGTTTTGCTTTTGATGATTGCCTCCCTCAATCTGTCCTCCCTTCTATCAACCCCCTCCCTTTTCTTCCCCTTTCCCCTTACTACTTCTTCTTTCCCTTCTATCTGCCCCTCCCTTTTCTTTCCCCTTTCCCCTCCTACTTCCTATATGGTAAGTTTGATTTCTATACCTAACTGATTGTTATTCCCTCTTTGAATCAAATCTGATGAGAGTAAAGTTAAAATAATGCATGTCTCCCTTCCTTCTTGTCCTCTACTGTAATAGGTTTTTGTTCCTTTTCATATGATGTATGTGCACTTGTCCGCCTCTTCCTTTCCTATTCTCCCAGTACAATCCCTTTTTGCCACTTAATTAGATTTTTTATCATCACATCAAAGTCAACTTATACTCATGCCCTCTTTCTATGCATACCCTTTTTAAATGGTATAATAACAATACAATTCTCAAGAATTACAAGTGTCATCTTCCCTTGTAGGGACGTAAACAGTTTGCCCTTATTAATAACATGTTGCTGTGTTTTTTCTTCTTTCCTGTTTGCCTTTTTATGCCTTTCTTGAGTCTTGGATTTGAAGATCAATTTTCTGTTGAGCTCTGGTCTTTTCATCAGGAAGGTTTGGAAGTCCTTTATTTCATTGAATGGTTATCTCCTCCCCTGAAATATTATGTTCAGTTTCACTGGGTAGTTTATCTTTAGTTGTAATCCAAGCTCCTTTGCCTTATGGAATATCGTATTCCACAACCTCTGATGTTTTAATGTAGAAGCTGCAAGGTCCTGCCTAATTCTGACTGTGGTTCCATGATATTTAAATTGTTTTTTTTTTCTGACTGTTTGCAGTATTTTCTCTTTGACCTGGTAATTTTGGAATTTGGCTTCAATATTCCTTGGTGTTTTCAATTTGGGATCTCTTTCAGGAGCTGATTGATGGATTCTTTTCAATGACTATTTTACCTTCTGGTTCTAGGACCTCAGGGCAGTTTTTCTTGATGATTTTCTGAAAGATGCTGTCCAGGATCTTTTTTTTTATTATAGTTTTCAGGTAAAACAATAATTTTAAAATTGTCTCTTCTGAATCTATTTTCTAGGTCAGTTTTTTTTATCAATGAGATATTTTAAGTTTTCTTCTATTTTTTCATTCTTTTGTTTCTATTTGACTGATTCTTGATATCTTATAGAGTCATTAGCTCCTACTTGCTCAATTTTAATTTTTAACAAAATGTTTTCTTCTAATTAGATTTTGTACCTCATTTTCCATTTGGCCCATTTTACTTTTTAAGGAGTTCTTCTTTTCAGTGAGTTTTTGTACCTTCTTTTCCATTTGACCAATTCTACTTTTTAAGGGCTTATTTTCTACAGTCAATTTTGTCTTGGAAAAGAATCTTGTATATATCTTGCATACCTCTCATTTCTTTTCTCAATTTTTTCTTCTACCTCTACTTTTCTACCTTTGACTTTTAAAATACTTTTTGAGCTCTTCCAAGAAGGCTTTGGGGGCTGAAGACCAGTCTTTATTCCCCTTTGAGGTTTTGGATGTGGGTATATTGACAATGTTGTCCTCTTCTGAGTTTGTACTTTGATCTTCCCTGTCCCCACAATAAGAATCTATGGTCATTGTCCATTTCTGCTTTTTGCTCATTGTATTTGCCTAATTCCTGGCTTTTAGAGTTGATCTCTCCTGCTAGAGCACCTGGGGCACTGACCCAAGCTTTTTGTGCTAGGAACCCAGAAGTTGGTCACCAGCTTTGTGTGCTGGGGCCTCACATACTGGCAGCCAGAGACTGTAGGAGTCTGGCAGCTTACCTGGTGCTGAATTGGGGTCAGCAACACTGGAGGTCTCAAAGCGGGGTGGGGAGTCTGACTGGGGGATGCCTGTTCACCTGGGCCTTGCACTCAAATGTTTGACTGCTGGAGGATGTCTGCCAGACTGAAGCTGTGCCTCCTGGAGTTGTGCTTTCTGGAGTTGTGCTGAAGCACTGGGAGAATTGGCTGTTGGAAAATGCAGGCACATGCTGTAGTTTTCTGAGCTAGTGTCTACCAGTTCCCCTACCTGTGCTGAGGCACTTAAGGGTCATGGTGTTGGTGCTTTCCTGTTCAACCCGGCTGGGTCTCACGATCTGCCCCTGGTTTGCTGAGGTGGAGCTTACTACTGGCTTGCTGGGATGCCTCCTGTCCTGTACTGCTCCTCCTGTCCCAGAGCAAGAGGGGCTTTTCCTGTTAATCCCCCAAGCTTCCTGAGCTACCATTCTGCTGTTATCTTTCTGCTGGCTCAGCTTTTCCAGGGTTTTCCTGGGGTGATATTTTCTGGGCTTTCAGAGGTCAATAACAGAAGGCTAGAGTAACTTACTTCTTACTTTGCTATCTTGGCTCCTAGAAGCCGGTTTGTCATAAGAGGTCATATATTTCACACATGGGAGATGGATTATGTAAAGGTTATGTGTGAAAGATAGTGAATAAGCCAGTTTGGCTAGGTCATATAATGTGTGAAGGGGAACAGTGTGTAATAAAACTAGAAAGACAGACTGAAGCCAAACGTGAAGGTCTTTAAATTCCAAACAGAGGAGTTTGTAGTTGATCCCTGAGGTGAAAGGGAGTCAGCACTAGAACTTCTTGAATAAGAGAATGGTATGATCAGTCTTATGCTTTAAGAAAATCACTTTGGCAACTTTGTGGAGTACAGAGCAGGCCTGCACAACTCGTGGCTCATTCATTCAACACTTACTTTTATAAAGTTTTGAAATCTAAATTATTCCCCCCTCACTCCCCTCCCACCTCTCCAATGCAATCTGATATAAGCT
Source organism: Vombatus ursinus (assembly GCF_900497805.2). Lineage (NCBI taxonomy): Eukaryota > Metazoa > Chordata > Mammalia > Diprotodontia > Vombatidae > Vombatus > Vombatus ursinus. The sequence continues at coordinate 3,046,740 of NW_020952097.1, forward strand.
ATATGTGTACAATCACATAAAACATATTTTCACATTTGTCATGTTGTAAAAGAAGAATCAGAACAAAAAGGGAAAAGCAGAAGAAAAAAACACAAAGAGAAAATAGTATGCTTAGTTTAGTAATGATATTACTTCATTGTCTATGGTAACTTTTAGCAAGATACAGTTTCCTTCCTTCATCTCTTTTAATTAGATCTATTTTTGCATTTATTTTGTCTGAGATCAAGATTGCTACCCCTACTTTTTTTAAACTTCACCTTAAGCATAATATATTCTGCTCCAACCTTTTATCTTTACTCTGTGTGTATCTCTCTTCTTCAAATGTGTTTTTTGTAAGCAACATATTGTAGGATTATGTTTTTTAATCCATTCTTCTATCCACATCAATTTTAAGGGAGAGTTCATCCCATTCACATCACAGTTATGAATACTGTATCTCTCTCTCCATCTTATTTTTCCTCTTTTTTTGCTTTTCTCTCTCCTTTCTTCCTTTCCTGCCTCATTAGTGTTTTGCTTCTGACCACCACCTCCTTCAATCTGCCCTCCCTTCTATCAGCCCCCTTCCCTTTTCTTTCCTCTTTCCCCTACTACCTCTTCCCTCCCTTCTGGTCTCCTTTCTATTTGCACCCTCTTTTTTATTTCCCCTTTCCCTTTCTATTTCCTATAGGATAAGATAGATTTCTATACCTCAGTATTATGTTATTCCCTCGTTGAGCCAAATCTGATGAGGGTAAGGTTCAAACAATGCTCATCTGCTTCCCTTATTTACCACTACTATAATAGGTGTTTGTGCCTCTTCATATGATGTAATTTACCCTTTTCTGCCTTGTCCTTTCCTCTTCTCCCAGTATAATCCTTTCTCCCCCTTAATTGATTTTTTATCATCACATCAAAGTCAACTTATACCCACACCCTATATGTATATCCCTTCTAAATGTCATAATAAAGATGCAGTTCTAAAGAGTTACAAATATTATCATCCCATGTAGGGATGTAAATGGTTTAACCTTATTGAATAACATTTTTTTTCTTTCCTCTTTACCTTCTTATGCCTTTCTTGAGTCTTGTATTTGAAGATTGAATTTTCTGGTCAGCTCTGGTTTTTTCATCTGGAAAATGTGGAAGTCCCCTATTTCATTGAATTTCCATCTCTTTCCCTGAAAGATATGCTCAGTTTTGGGGGGAGTAGTTGATTCTTGGTTGTAATCCAAGCTCCTTTGCCTTCCAAAACACCATATTCCAAGCCCTCTGATCCCTTAATGTAGAAGCTATGTTCTGCATAATCCTGAATATGGTTTCACAATATTTAAATTGTTTGTTTCTGGCTGCTTGCCATATTTTCTTCTTGATCTGATAATTCTGGAATTTGGCTACAAAATTCCTTGGAGTTTTCATTTTGAAAACTCTTTCAGGAGATTGGTGGATTCTTTCAATAACTATTTTACCATTTGGTTCTAGAATATCAGCAGTTTTCCTTGATAATTTCCTGAAAGTGATGTCCAGTCTCTTTTTTTTTTTTTTGTCATGGCTTTCAGGTAGACCAATAATTCTTAAATTCCTTCTCCTGGATCTACTTTCCAGGTTAGTTGTTTTTTCAAAGAGGAATTTTACATTTTCTCCAACTTTTTCATTCTTTTGATTTTGTTTGATGGCTTCTTGATGTCTCATAGAGTCATTTGAATTTTTAAGGAATTGGTTTCTTATTTTCCCAGCAGTTTTTGTCAAATAGTGAGTTCTTATCCCAAAAGCTGGGGTCTTTGGGTTTATCAAATAGTAGATTACTATAGTCATTGACTACTGTGTCTTGCATACCTAACCTATTCCACTGATCCACCATTCTATTTCTTAGTCAGTATCAAGTAGTTTTGATGATTGCTGCTTTATAATACAATTTAAGATCTGGAACAGCTAGACCACCTTCCCCTGCATTTCTTTTCATTAATTCCCTTGATAGTCTGAACATTTTGTTATTCCAAATGAATCATGTTATTATTTTTTCTAGCTCTATAAAATAATTTTTGAGGGGCAGCTAAGTGGCACAGTGGATAGAGCACCAGCCCTGAAGTCAGGAGGACCTGAGTTCAAATCCAGCCTCAGACCAAACACTTGACACGTACTAGCTGTGTAACCTTGGGCAAGTCACTTAACCCCAATTGCCTAAAAAAAATAATAATAATAATTTTCGGTAGTTTTATTGGTGTGGCACTGAATAAGTAAATTAGTTTAGGTAGAATTGTCATTTTTATTATATTGGCTCAGCCTACCCATGAGCAACTGATGTTTTTTTCAATTATTTAGATCTGACTCTATTTCTATGAAAAGTATTTTGTAATTGTGTTCATTTAGTTCCTGGGTTTGTTTCGGTAGGTAGACTCCTAAATTTTTTATATTGTCTATAGTAATTTTAAATGGAATTTCTCTTTCTATCTCTTGCTGTTGGACTTTTTTGGTAATATATTAGAAATGCCAATGATTTATGTGGGTTAATTTTATAGCCTGCAATTTTGCTGAAGTTGTATATTATTTCAAGTAGTCTTTTGCTTATTTCTATGGGATTCTCTAAGTATATCATCATGTCATCTGCAAAGAGGGATAGCTTTGTTTCTTCTTTGCCTATTCTAATCCCTTCCATTTCTTTTTCTTCTCTTATTGCTAAAGCTAGCATTTCCAGTACGATATTGAACAACAGTGGTGATAATGGACATCCTTGTTTCACCCCTCACCCCATCTTATTGGAAATGCTTCTAGCTTGTCCCCATTACATATAATGCTTGCTGAAGGTTTTAGGTAGATGCTACTTATTTTAAGGAAGACTCCATTTGTTCCTATCCTCTCTAGTGTTTTTAATAGGAATGGCTGTTGTATTTTCTCAAAAGCTTTTACTGCATCTATTGAGATGATCATGTGGTTTCTGTTAGTTTTGGTGTTGATATGATCAATTATGCTGATAGTTTTCCTAATATTGAACCAGTCCTGCATTCCTAGTATAAATCCTACCTGGTCATAGTGTATTATTCTTGTGATAAGTTGCTGTAATCTATTTGCTAATATTTTATTTAAAATTTTTGCATCTATATTCATTAGAGAAATTGGTCTATAATTTTCTTTCTCTGTTTTGACTATTCCTGGTTTAGGTATCAGCACCATATTTGTATCATAAAAAGAATTCAGTAAGACTCTTTCTTCACCTATTTGCCCAAATAGTCTATATAGTATTGGAATTAATTGTTCTTTAAATTTTGATAGAATTCACTTGTAAATCCGTCTGGCCCTGGAGATTTTTTCCTAGGGAGTTCATCAATGACTTGTTCAATTTCTTTTACTGATATGGGGTTATTTAAGTATTTTACCTCCTCTTCTGTTAATATGGGCAATTTATATTTTTGTAAATATTCATCCATTTCACTAAGATTGTCAAATTTGTTGGCATACAGTTGGAAAATGCTATCCACATCCAAAGAAAGAACTATGGAGTTTGAATGCAGATTGAAGCATAATATTTGCTGTTTTTTTCTTCTGTTTTATTTTATTTTGTCTTTCTTGTGGTTCCTCCTATTGGTTCTAATTCTTTCTTATAACATCAGTAATGTGAAAATATATTTAATAAGAATGTATATGTATAGCCTATATCAGATTGCTTGCCATCTCGGAGGAGTCAGGGAGGGAAGGGGAGAATAATTTAAAACTAAAAAGCTTATGGAAGTAATTATTGATAAATCAAAAGAAATTAGTATGAAATAATAAAGAAAAAAAGGAATTGTTTTCTTAAGTGAGTTTTTGTAGCTCTTTTTCCATTTGGCCAATTCTACTTCTTAAAGAGTTCTTCTCTTCAGTCAATTTTTATACCTCCTTTTCAATTTGGTCAATTCTACTTTTTAAGGAGTTATTTTCTTCAGTGATTTTTTTTTTCCATTTGGCCAATTACATTTTTTAAGTAGCTGTTTTCTTCAGTCAATTTTTGTTTTATCTTTTCCAAGCTGTTGACTCTCTCTTGTACACCTCTCATTTCTTTTCCCAATTTTTCTTCTACCTCTCTTATTTGACTTGTAAAATCATTCTTGGGCTCTTCCAAGAAGGCTTTTTGGGCTTGAGACCAATTCATATTCCCCTTTCAGGTTTCAGATATATATATATTGACAATGTTCTCCTCTTCTGAGTTTGTGTTTGGGTCTTCCCTGTCACCACAGTAACTCAATGGTCAATGTTCATTTTTGTTTCTTGTTATCTTATTTACCTATTTTCTGGCTTTTAAAGTTGGGCTCTCCTGCTGGAGCACAGGGATCACTGTCCCAGACTTCTTGTGCTGGTGACCAGGGGCCTGGGCACTGTTTGTGTGCTAGGGCCTCGGGTGCTGGCAGCTGGAGGCTATATAGGTCTGGTAGCTTATCTGATGCTGAGCTGGTATCCTAGGGGTGGTATCTGGCACGTGCTGAGGTGAGACAGTGTTCTTCTGTGTTTCCCCAGGGCTACACTGAAGCACCCAGAGGTCTGGCCACTCAAGGATGCCTGACTGTCTAGGGCTGCACTGGAGCATGGAGAGACCCAGTGGCTGGAAGACACATGTCATCCAGGGGCTGTGCTGAAGCATGTGGAGCTCCAGCTGCTGCAGGCTGTCTGCCTGCTTGGGGTCGATCCAGTACACATGGTGGTTCTCAGAGCTGGGGTCTGCTGATTCCTCTGGCTTTGCTAAGGCATGTGGGGTAGGAAGTGAATCCTGGTGTTGGTGCTTGCCTGCTCCATCACCCTGGGGCTCAGGATCTCCCATTGGTTTGCTGATGAGGGTTTTGTTGCTGGCTTGCCAGCAGGCCTCTCATCCTTGAGTGCACTACCATTTTACTGGAGTGAGATATACTTTTCTTGATGATCCTCCAAGTTTCCTGGGCTAAAAGACTGCTCCATCCCATCTTTCCACTGGCGCAACTGTTCCAGGATTTTCCTGGCGTGCTACTTTCTGGGTTTTTCAGAGGTCAATAAGGGAGGGTGAGAGAGATTTACTGCTTACTCCACCATCTTGGCTCCCATGTCTTAAAACTATATTCATAATACTGTATACAATGTTCTCTTCGTTCTGATTATTTTGTTCTTCCTTGTGTCCTGTAAGTCTTTCCATGTTTTTCTAATAATAAGGCCCCTTTTTCCTGTTACAGCAAATTTCTATAATCAGCTCAAGTAGTGAGTAAAAGATATGAGCACAATGCAAGTGTGTAAGATCTCACTGTTTTCAGTCTAAATGTGTGGTCATTTAACTTGTGGAGTGGAAGTCAGAAACCTCTTCTATTTTAAGGAATAGAAATTTAACATCACCAGTCTTCTTAGTGAAAAGTACTGTTTGTATATCTATTCAGTTTGTATATGGTTAACAGCTGAACGTGTTCTATTCAGTTGATGAACACTGTTTTCTATATACAATTGGGAATTAATTACTTAAGTATCCTCCCAAGTCTTTTATGATAATTGGAGTAAAGTCAGCCTCTTACAAGTAAATTCATTTGTGAAACCATTGAACCTAGGGATGGAAAGCTTCTATCTGCGAGAGTATTGTTATTTGTTTTCATGAACAGGTTTGTATCCTCAGTAGCATATGATCCTCCTAAAGGAGTTAGAATAAGAGTGGAAATTTTTGAGAAAGTAAAAAGATCAGACAATCCTGTATGTCAAATGTAAATGATTCTAATGGGACATTAGAATGCCTTATCCACATCTCTCTACCCATCTGCTCTACCCAACTGCATTTACTCTTTCTCACTCAGCCCACCCTGATTGTAATAGCATGTAATGAACTGCTCTATTTCTACCCTTTTAGTCCTCATCCAGCACATAAAAACCAAGATGGCTAGAACAGCTCTTTAGGCTCAGGGACTATGCAGATCATTATTTCTATTTGATCCCTAGCATTATGCTGAAGGAAGGGATCCTTGCCCCCTTCCCCAGGTTTAGGGATGAAGAAAAAGAAAGAACCAGTGTGAGCTGAGTGAAAAAGGAAGAGTGAGGCTAAGGACAGAAGCCAGACTCACCTCTTTACCCATACTGAGCTAAGGGGAGCTAAGCTGAGGGACAATGAATTCCTGTGAATGCTGACCTGTGTGCAGTGTCTCTTTTAATATCATCACATAAATTTTCTCTTAGATGTTATCTGGGCTGGGAGCCAGCCATGGTATGAGAAACAAATTTCTTCTCCACCATTTCACTTCTTTCTCCTCTATCCACTCCCCATGACCACTTCCCTTCCCCTAGGCAAGGCATGAGCCTCAAAAGGGGAGATCCCCTAGAACAGAACCCAGTTCTATCCAGTTCCCACTCTGTCTTCTGAAATCTGCTCCACATCTCCTTTGGTGTGATTATGATGTGACCCAGAACACTCCCACCTAATACACAAACCCACACACACTTCTTCCAAGGCTTATGTCCTGTGATTGCTACTCTCCATTCTTGTATCTGTCTGTTCAGATGTCTTTTTCTGTATCCCTACCCCTTAGCAGGGTGCCTGGCACATACTAGATGCTTAACAAATTCTTAATGATTTTACTTAACTAGACTTCTCCTCCAAATATAACTGTCTTTCCATTATAATATCATGCTTTCCAAACTTAGAGCACATTTCACAAAAGAATAAATAGACTATTCATATATTAAGTAAAGACTCTTTCCTTTATTTTGGCCTGGAACTATGATTTTATCTGTTTAGGGAATGACTGATATGGAAACTCCCTCTGCTAATACAATTACCTTGGAGAGTAGCCTGAGAGCTGGTGTGTGTGTCAGAGGCAGGACTTTATGACCCAAGGCAGGCCACCTAGCCTCTACATCATGCTTCCTCTTAGATCCTTTATCACTGCATATTAATGTCTTACACTTAGAGGCAGGACTCTAACACCAGCCTACTAACCCTCTCAGTTTCAGGTTCACTGTTGGGACAAAATATCCCAAGTCATGCACATTTAAAACTACACATTTAAAAACATTTGCCCTAACACAGTAAGGATATGCAATAAGGACGTGGTGGCACCTGACTCCTCTGGAAATGCATCTGGTCAGTCAGTTGCCAGGATATGGTGACTCACAGGCTGTCAGGTACCCACCAACTCTGAGAGATGCTGACTACACATGGCTAGGGCCTTTTGTGCCCCAAGACCAGAAAGCTGAATCAGGGAAGCTGGGTCAATCAGAGCTTGATCAGGAATTTGGAGATGCTGCCTCAGGAGATTGCTAATCCTATCACACTTACAAAGGACAGACCTGAGACCTAAAATGAAACATGAATGGGCCAGAGCATGGGCAAGCAGGTGCATCAAGAGATGGATAAAATCAGAGCTGTCACTGTGAGATAAGGTGTTCTGATCATAGGGTCACCATAGAAGGAAGCAAAGTGGGAGACTGGGTCAGTAATGATTCTTAGGAGAGGCATACCCAGCTCCACTGATTTCTCCCCCTCCCTCTAAGACAGTGAGTCACAGCTATATTCATAGGAGGGTAGTTCCCTGAATAGTCAAAGGTCATGAGGTTTATGAGACTATTTTCCCCCAGGTGACTGTGATGGGTTTCCCTTCTCTGATTTCACAGGTAGAGATGCTAGGTATAACCCAGAAGTACCAACAGCAGGTGCTGGGACACTAACCCCTCTCTGTCCTGTACTAAGCATGTGGTTACATTGGTTTCAGCTCTGTGCAGCCTGGCCTCTGGTAAGAGGAGGTTCCCTTTTTTCATATGCATTGGCCGGCTAACAAATCTCTACCCTGAAGGACAAAGAAAATGAGATTATTTCTTACAAGTCTCAGTTTCTTCCAAAAGGAGAAAGCAAAAAAGATATTCAAAGTACCATATCAATCAACAATGGGACAAGTAGTTTATTCCTACTCACAAAAAAGAATGCTAAGAATACACAAATCATAACACACTTTAGCAATGTCTTCAGAACAGGTTTCAGTACCTAATCCTTATATACATAATAGCCTGGGAGGATAATATTTAAACTGTATCAAAACATAAGGCAGTTTTTGTTTTTGTTGTTCAGTCATTTCAATTGTGTTCAACACTTGTGACCCCATTTGGGGTTTTGTTGGCAGACATACTGGAGTATTCCTTTCTCCACCTCATTTTTCGGATAAGAAACTGAGGAAAACAGGGTCAAGTGACTTGCTCAGGGACACACAGTTAGTAAGTGTCTGAGGCCAGATTTCAACTCATAAAGATGAATCTCCCTAAGGTCAGAGTTGGTCATCTATCCGTGGTGCCATCTAGCTGTCCCATAAGGCAGTTTGGAATATATTATACGGGCACTTCACATTTCGTCTCTGCCATTGTCAGATCAAATGCTAAGCTTGGGTTGGGCATCTTTCTGGTGGCATCTTCTCTGATGCAGAAGGTCCCTTTTGACATCCAATTGCTCACTGGAACTCAGGAATTTCAGACCTTTCAAATCACAAGGTCCCAGCCAGTCTCTTGACAAATCCAGCAGGGGGAAACTTATTTGGCAAAGTCAGGACAGAATAAACACACAAGAGTCAGAAGTGGCCAGGCAATCACATATACATGGCAACTGGGTAGAAAACAGGGCAATCATCCCTTCTCCAACCTGATTCTCCTATTGCAGCATTAAAGAGACCTCAAACTTCAAGGCTAGAATGGAAGGAAGAGTCAAGGAGCTTAGTAGCTTGCTTTTTGTACATTTGATGAGGCATCATTTGTTCTGGCTCAGCAGTCATCTACCATTGTAAATCCTTCACCAATCAATCATCCATGGTTGGATGCAGCACTGCCCCAGGCTTCCATGAAGTCACCTAGAAACAAGAATAATTACTGAACATGATGCCTGGTGGGGGGTAAAGACAAAGAGCCCCCCGTCCCATCAGTGTTGACTAATGAGAGGAAAGTGACTAAACTGAATAGGCAGCACAAGCATGGGGTATAAAAGTTGTCAGGGGTAGTCAGGAAGGGGGAGCGCTAGGGAGGAGGAGGGAACATGACAGCTGTTCACAGTGCAATATCATCCTCAATTCCTAAGTATCTCTCACCTCACATAGCCTATGTGTTAGTGGCTGGTGATTAAGACATCTGTAGATTTTAGCTAGGACTTGACAGAAGCCAGGGAAGGCTAAGGGAAGAAGAGAGAGAATTTCAGGCATGGAGGACATTCAGTGGACATGACCCGTGTCAGGAGATGGAGTGAAGAGTGCAAGGAACAGCCAGGAAGCTAGTATCACAAGATTGCAGAGGATGTGGAGGGAAGTAAGAGAAAAGAGGGTATTAAGCAAAAGAAAGTGGCAGCTAGGTCCTGCAGTGGATAGAGTACTGGATTTGGAATCAAAAGGACTCATCTTCATGAGTTCAAATCTGACCTCAGACACTTACTAGCAGTCACTTACAGCTGGACAAGTCACTTAACCCTGTTTGCCTCAGTTTCCTCATCTGTAAAAAGACCTGGAGAAGGAAATGGCAAACCATTCTAGTGTCTTTGTCAAGAAAACTCCAAAATAAGGTCACAAAGAGTTGGAAACAACTGACCAACAACAATAGGCAAAAGAAAAACCATCAACAGTATCAAAGGCTGCAGAGATCAAGAAAGATGAAGTCTGATAAAAGGCAATGAGCTTTGACAATTAGAAGATTGCTGGTAATTTTGAAGAAAGGAGTTTCATTTGAACAAAGACGTGAGAAGACAGGCTGTAGAGAGTTAAGAAGAGTGAGAGGAAAGGAAGTAGGCATCTATTGTAGTTGCCTTCTCAAGGAGTTTAGCCACAAAAAAGAGGGGAGACATAAAAATAGCTAGCAGAGATGGAGGGATCAATTGTTTTTGGAGAATGGAGGAAATATGTTTATGTTCATAGGCCAAAAGGAATCAGCAAGCAGATATGGAGAGATTGAAGATAGGTGAGAGAGTAGGGGTGATAAAGGGGGAAATGTGGGGGAGGAGACAGAATGGAATGAGACCACTTGTACATGTAGGGGTTTGCCTTGGCAAGAAGATCCACTTCGTTGTGTAAGACAGGGGTGAAAGAGGAAATAGTGGCATCTGAATGATGTAACATGAAGAAGAAGGGAGAAGAGAGATCTCTTAGAAATTTTGTAAAAAAAAAAAAAGATGTGTCTCAAATTTTTAGTTAAATATTAGGCTAGGTTCTCAGCTAAGAGGGTGGGGATAGGGTTAGCTATGGGAGGCTTGTGGAGGGATGAAAAGGTTTTGGAAGAGCCACTGTGGTGAATGAGATAGTAAAATAATTGGGAAATTTAAAAGGATTGCCTCGCAGCAGTGAAAGTCCAAGTAGAGACAGTGTAACATGAATTTATAGTGGACCCAGTCAGCATGGATTTGTGATTTTCTCCAGCTTCTGTCCACTGTAGGTATGTAGGAGCAAAGGCACCAGATGGTGGGAGTGATCCAAAACTGAGGCTTTACAAGGCAAATTAGGCAGTAAGGTAATGGGGCAAGGGACTCAAGAGAAGAGGAAAGTGGAGAGTTGGACTGGTTTTCCAAGGGGTCAGAATAGGGAGGGAAAGAGTAGCTAGTGTAGGGGGGATGACCTGGTAAAGAACTGAAGCATTGATGAATGGTGGTGATGGGGAGAATGAAGAACAGAGTTTCAGGTTGCAAGGAAGAAGATCTAATATAAAATCCTCTATTTGGCATTCAAAGCCCTTTATAAACTGCCACTCCCTTTCCAGGCTTGTTAAAACGTGTACCCTTCACCGCATGTCCACTGTGATCCAGTGATATTGACTGTGCTGTTCCTTGAAAAAGACACTCCATATCCCAACTCCAGGGTTTTTCACTGGCTGTCGTTCATGTTTGGAATTGTCTCTTCTCAACTTAGCTACCCAGCTTCCCTGGCTTCCTTCAAGTGCCACCTAAAATCACACCTCTCATGAAAACATGTTCTTTCTGCCCCTGAAATCTAGACTTTCCTGTGCTAATTATCTCCAATTCATCCTGTATATCACTTGTTTGTACATAATGGATTGCATGTTGCCTCCCACCCTTAGACTGAGAGCAAGAACTGTCTTTTGCCATTCTTTTTAACCCCAGGGCTTAGCAGAGTTCCTGGTACATAGTAGGTGACTGAGAGGGTTGGAACTGACTGTCAAGGGCTTTAAGCAAATCAAGAACTGGGGAGCCTGGCAGGGTAAGGTGGTCCTCAGTCACTAGTTGAGAAAGAGTAGACAAAGGGGTTTCCCCTCCCATACAACTCCACCCCTAACTCCCACTACAGCTTAGAGACCTGGACTTGGCATATGCCTCCTTGATCTCACTCAGGAATGTGAGAAGTAAAAAGCTATTAAATTTCCATATAAGGAAATTGAGAGAAAAGTAGCTCTAGGTCAGAGCTTTAAGAACCAGCTAAAATTGAGTGAAACTGGTTGTTTGATTAGACAGGCTGGAGGGAGGACAAAGGTTAAGTTTTACTTAGAGTACACATGCTTCAAACTTACCTACGGAAAAACCTGGTGGGCATTTCAGGAAGTCTGTGACCTGTGCTGACTTCCACCTATGAAAAATCAGCTAGGAGGGACTCGAGGTCAGGAATAGGGTTATAAGGATTGCTCTCCCTTTGGTAGTGTGTGTGTGTTCATCTCGAGTTCCACACCCACTTCCTGCAGGAAGTATATTAAAGGTTTCACTACTTCACTCATCCTGAGTCTAACTTACTGTTCCTACTTGGGCACCAGAGGTTATTTCCAACAGGAACAAGAGAGGGAAACAAACTTGTATACTTGATCAGATTAATTTACCTCAGTGATTAGGCATCTGTTTGAGAAGAATATGCATAGAGAAAAGGAGAGGAATGAGGAAAGAGAAGGGGAAAGAGAGAAGTGTATAGAGGGAAAACAGAAAAGGGAGATACCAGAAGGAAGCAGAGAAAGAGAGAAGAGGGAGATGGCAGGGAGGAGAGGGAAAAAAGGGCCTAAGGAAAATGGGAGAAAAGAAGAGTGGGAAGAAGAGGAGAGTGACCTCTCTTTGACCTCCCTCTACTGTCCTTTTCCCAGCCCAGTCTTCCTCAACCTTTCCCAAGACCCCAAGCCTCCCACTGACCTTGTGTTGATTCTTTCTTTCCTTTTCATCCTATTTAACTCCTCCACCAATCTAGCCCCACCCCCAACTAGCACAAGTCCCCTAGGTTCAACTTGGTCTCTTTTCAGCTGCCTGTGGGGATATTCACCTGTAATTAAGTCAAATGCAGGCCCCACCTGAAATTACCTTATTGTCAGCTCTGGAGACCTCTGGGGTAGCAACCTTCTTAATAAGTATACTGACACAATCCTTAATATTAGAAGCACAGCAAGTATCACCATAACTTGACTGCCATAAGAAAATAATCTTTCCTCATGAAGATACCCTGTAAGCCAAAAGGGAACCATGAGCTGATGTTTAGGGGAAACTGAACTGGGACCATCTGTTTCTGGCTCTTTGCCCTCTGAACCTTCTCCAACCCCCTCCCTGGGCTCTAGTTGTGTCTTATGTACCACATCCTATTTGAATTAATCCTGACTTAGAAGGGTCTTAGTCCTCCATACTTTAGGCAAGTATATAGAAGGGGGAGGCGGCATCAAGCGCATGGGACTATACAGGGACTAGGTCACACTTGGGAATCAAGGCTGTGTGAAGACCAGGAAATTTGAATCAGTTTTCCAAAGACAGCAGTAAAAAATTCAAGGTCAGGAATCCCTAGGAAGGATGCCAACATATGGACTGGTGGACACAAGCGGGCCAGAACTCTGCAGAGACTGGAACCCAGAGTTCAGGGCAGTACATGGGCTGAGGTATTATACAGCTCTGAAATATTCAGAGTTAGGGGTGGAGGGGAAAGTACAGACCAAGGCTACACTGAGCTAGAAGGGGTCAGAACTGCAGAAAGACTAGTGGACCCTCAGGGTCTGGGCTACTTAGGGACTGCCCAACTGGAGCTTTAGTAACATCTCATGATTCCATCACATTGCTACCTTACTTACCCCCTTCTTACCTTGACATCTATGCCACAACCACAGGTAACAAAGGATCATTTCAACCTCAAATGCCGAAGTCACAGCCAGGAGCCCATTGATCTCACATAGCCAGGAAACTGACCTGAAAAAACATCCTGAAAGAAGCCCCTAGATCAAGCATTCTGGGAAGATGGTAGAGTAGATCAAAAATTTCCAGGCTTTCCAAATTTCCTCCACAAACCGACAGAGCATCACCACAAAATGAACACAGAGTAGCAAAAGTAAAAGGGTAAAGCAATTGTCTTCCTGAGACAACTTGAGAGTACCTCAGGAAAGGCAGGACCTCCAGAGGCTTCAGCCTGAGTGAAGTGGAGATACCTCCAGGCCAACTCCTGAATCAACAAACAGCAGGCCCTAGAGACAACTCCTTTGGGAAGCAGACTGGGCCTCAAGAAATTTCACCTCACAAACTTTCATCTAACAAAAGCTTGGAGATCAGATGGCTGAGTCAGGGAAGACTGAAAGACACCTGCTGTTTCTGGACACAAGGCCTAGTGGCGCTGACCAGACATGGTCCCAGGCTGCTACTATGGGCAAGGAGGAACAAGCACATGCCAGTAAGTGAGGTAGCTCAGGAAGCAAGAACATTTTTGGGATGTGACTGGAAGCCCTACCTGTGGCTTAGGGGAGGAGAAGTGTGCCTGAGGTTAAACCCCTGGACAGAATTCAGAAAATAACAGTAAGGAAGACCTCAGGCCTGGGGCACCATTACCTACAAGTCAGAATCAAAACCTGATTATGATAATAAGCTGCTGAAAATAAAATAAAACAAAATAAAAATGAATAAGCAAAGGAAAAAGTGTTCCACCATAGATAGGTACTATGGTGTAAAACAAGATCTGGGTTCATATTCTGAGGAATATAGTTACGTTAAAAAAAGCCATTCCTATCCCAAAGAGTTGCATGAAATGGTCACAAGCCCAAAAAGAGTATTTAGAAGAACTGAAAAAGAACACTTTAAAAATCAAATGAGAGAGATTAGGGAAAATTAGAAAAAAAATTAAAGCAATCCAAGAAAATTATGAAAAAAGTTAAGCAATTGAAAAAAGAGGAAAGCCTTACGGAAGAAAATAACTCCTTGAAAACTAGAATTAGGCAAGGGGAATCAAATGACATTATAAGACACTAAGAAACACTAACACTGGGGAAAAAAGAAGAGAATTTGAAGCATCTCATTAGAAAAACATGATCTGGAGAATAGATTGAGAAGAGATAATATAAGAATTGTAGGACTACCTGAAAGTTATCATCAGAATAAGACTCTTGATACAATGTTACAAGAAATTATTAAGTTCTATTATGAAGTTCTAGAACAAGAGGATAAAGTAGAAATAAGAAAAAAAAATCTACCATTCACCACCTGAGATTTTGAGAGGAAAATTACAAGGATATTATAGTCAAGTTTCAAAACTCCCAGATTAAGGAGAAAACATTGCAGGCAACAAGAAAAAAATAATTTAAATACTGTGGAGATACCATCAGGATTTCACAAGACTAACCACTTCTACACTATAAGACCTTAGCCTCCCCCCAGATCTTTGGAAAAGAAAAAGAAGAGACAAGAGTTGGTATAGGACTGAAGAGGCTTTCATCAGCTGGAAGTCCTGTACAGACTGAAGCCATGAAATAGGACTCAGAGTTGGAAGGAGCCATAGTGACCATCTATTCCACCCTTTCATCTTACAAATGAGAAACTGAGTTTAGGCAAGCTAAGTGATTTCCTTGCCCAATGGCATAGAGGAACTAAGGAGGACATCCTGAATTTGATTTCATCTATGGATTTCAAATCCACACTATTTTCAGTCTATCACATCCTGGCAGATGGCATCCCTGTCTGAAGAGGCTTTCTGCTTCAGGTTGAAGCTGTCTTCCCACTACGTTTGGAAGATCTTTAGAAACCAAAGAGAGATGGAAGTCCAGTGGAGGGCTGGGCTTTAGGAACATTCTGATAACATTCTGGGTATAAGAGGCCATGTAGATGTTACACACTCAGATAGGACTTTTAAAAAAAGATTTTGAAGCACTCCTTATTGTGGGAGGCTTTTGGTTCATCTGTTTGAAATTTGCTCTGAGTGGTACTTACAGACACTGCCACAAAACCAAGATTTGGTTGTATAGTGGATAAAGTGCTGGACTTGCAGTCAAGAAGACCTGACTTCACCCCTGACTTTCCATTGGTGTACTCTTCTGCAAGTCATCTAACTATTATCAGGCTTACTTTCCTCTTCTGAAAAATGGGGACCCTACTTCACAAGGTGGTTGTGAGGATAAAAATACATACCGTACACAAAGTATTTTATAGAGCTATATGGAGTCCACTATTATTATCTAGGCAAATGAATTTTATCATAAGAGTGACCTGGGGGACCCTAGGGCCACTCCATGGGCAACTGAATCATCTACAGGAAATCACATGTGGGGAGAATTTGGGAGGCAGAGGTTAAGATTACAGGTATTGCAACATGGCTTTTTTCTACAGCCAGTTTTCTGATTTACTGATCAGCCTGTTAGGGCACAGAGCAGAGAAGCAGTCACTTGGCAGGGAGCCAGGAACTAAATTCTATTTCTTTCACAACAGTGAAATTAGACAAGTTAGAGCATAGTGTAACGATTCCCCTTCCCCTTATGACTTTGAGGTTGGGAGATCTGAAAGGGTTATTTTTCAAAGATCTCCCCTTTTACTGTGTTAGAGATAGATGAAGCCAGGGAAGGTGTGGAGATTTGGAAATTCATATTTAACATGAGTGGATGTGATTGTTTAGGATTGTTATAACATTTTACTTTCGCTTTTTATGAAGTACTGGCATCTTAGCCTGTAGTCTGATTGGCTGTGCTGAATGGCAAAGGAGATGGGGTTCAAGCAGGTGACAGCTATGTAGCCAAAGAGAATTAGGACTTGTTATTGGAACATTGAAACTCTTAAATAGGAACTCAGGGGTACGGAAAATGCTTGTTTTTTTTTTAATGAGGCAATGGGGTTAGGTAACTTGCTCAAGGTCACACAGCTATTGAATGCTATGTGTCTGAGGACAGATTTGAACTCAGGTCCTCCTGATTCCAAGGCCACAACTCTATCACTGTGCCACCTAGCTGCTCCTAGAAAACTCTTGTAAGGAAAAGCTGAGGACAAGCTGGAATTGGTAAGCAGAAAGTCAGTTTAGTAAGCTTTGATTACCACTTGGTGCTTCAAACAGATATAGCACCCTGAGCTACTGATCCAAACCCACTACCAAAGTTAAGAGATTAAACATGGTCCCAACCGCATCCCAGACTGGATTGCATACATGAAGGTGGATTACTCCATCTCTGCCCACCTTTCCACTGTGCCTTCTAGAATTTCTTTTCCTTAATTAACAAACCTTCCTTCCTTTTAGACCTTTTTCTTCCTTCATGTTAATTGACTAACTCACAAAATGGCTTTGACTATAGATGTCTTTCTCTCTTTCTCCTTCCAGCTCCTAGCACTTACTGAGACCTAGCCTTCCCTAGAGGACACAGCGTTCCTGGGATGTTCTTTTCAATACTGTTGTACCTTTTCTCATACTGCTCAACTTCACTTGTCCTTGGAAGAGAGTCAAAATACTACTCACTTCCATTGCCACTTTCTGCTGCTATAGAACACTCGATAATCCTCTCCTCTTTTGAGTCTCACTCTATCCCAATACACAACACAATTGGTTGGCAGTTACCTACTAGCCAGATCATTCTGCCTCCTTTCTCTAAAAGTTCAGTATTTGGCTCACATTATTCATGTCAACTCCAACTCCTGTCAACTAGGGCATATTGCATATATGCTGATATTCCTTCAAATACTGTAGCATCTCAGTTTCACAATCTTCTCAATTCCCATAACTTAGTCCTCCATGCCAACTCAGCCTCACAAAAGCAGAAACAGGATTAGTTTGACCTTGCCATCATTCACAAATTTCCACTTCCATGATCAAGAATTCTAAAATTCCATGATCAAATCATAACTATCATACCCTCTCTGTCTATACCTCACTCTTCCTCACTCCAAAGATCTTCCTTCTCAGCCTAATCTTAGTCACTACCATGAGTTCCAGTTCTTCTGCCCCTTAAGACTTCCTCAGGCCATCACCCCTACCATAGCTTCACTTGCTTCCCCTCCTAATCTTGACTATTTTTAATTGGTTTAAATTGGTATTTTAATTGGTTTGTTACATTGCATTCTGCTCTTTCATCCCTTTCCCTTGCCTTATGGTTATCACATTTTAACAACCCTCATCTCTAGATTACTTCCACCATCTACGTCTTCTGTTCTTACTCATGTGCTGATGAACAGATCTACAGGAAGTTAAGAAAAACTATTGAATAAGCCCACTAAAAATTTATGCTATTTGCAATGACCAACTATGAATCCAGGCAACCCATGGACAAACATGCTACCCATCTCCTGATGGAGAGATGATGGACTCCCAGGGAGGCAGATTTAGACATCAATTTTTGCATAGAACCAATGCAGGATTCTGTTTTTCTTGACTATACCTTTTTTTTACAAGGGTTTTGTTTTTTTATTCTTTTTCAATGAGGGGAAGGGAAGAGAAGAGAGAAAATGGATATTGTTAATTGAAAAATTAAAATATATTTTCCTAAAAATCAAATTTATGTTATCAAATCTCAGCTATGTCCTCAATACAGTAAGATAATATTATTTTTTTTTACTAATTTGTCATTCTTTCTCTGTCCCATGTCCTACAGTGAATATTTCTCTCAAGGTTCACATATCACCTCTTACCATATCTGAAGACCTTGCCTCATACTTCCTGAGAACCTAACTTCTTGATATCTTCCTCCGTACTCTCCTCCTTTTTTCAGCCTCTGATGAAGACGTAGTCCTTCTCCAAGCCAAGGCCAACCTCTCAGTGTAAATCTTTAAACCCATCCCCTCCCATCCTCTCCAGCAGATGATCTCTTCTCTCTTTCTCTCTGTCTCTCTCTCTCTGTCTCTCTCTCTCTGTCTCTCTCTCTCTCCCTCCTACATCCTATCCTGTCATTTATAAATATGTCCAGATTTTCCTCACCTTTAAAAAATATTTAGAGGTGGAGTAAAGGCAGGGACTCACCTCAGCTCTTCCCCAAAACTTCTCCAAATATCTTTCAATAATGACACTAGACAAATTCTAAAATTGGGAAGAGAAATGAGAGTGATGCAAGAAAATCATGAAAAACAAGTCAACAGCTTGGCAAAGGAAACACACAAAAAATAATACTGAAGAAAATAACACCTTAAGAAACAGACTAGGCCTCATGGTAAAAGAGGTACAAAAAGCCAATGAGGAGAAGAATGCCTTAAAAAGCAGAATTGGCCAGATGGAAAAGAAGGCACAAAAAATTTACTGAAGGAAAAAACTCCTTTAAAAAGTCAAATTGGCCAAATGGAAAAGGAGGTACAAAAGGTCACTCAAGAAAATAATTCCTTAAAAATTAGAAGTGAGCAAGTAGAAACTAATTACTTCATGAGAAATCAAGAAACAATAAAACAAAACCAAAAGAATGACAAAATAGAAGACAATGTGAAATATCTCACTGAAAAAACAACTGACCTGGAAAACAGATCCAGGAGAGATAAGTTTAAAAATTTTGGCTACCTGAAAGCCATAATCAAAAAAAGAGCCTAAACATCATCTTTCAAGAAATTATCAAGGAAAATTGTTCCTATATTCTAGAACCAGAGGGTGAAACTGAAGTTGAAAGAATCCATCGATCACCTCCCAAAAGAGATCCCAAAATGAAAACTCCCAGGAATATTATAGTTAAACTCCAGAGTTCTTAGGTGAAGGAGAAAATTGGAAGGAGCCAGAAAGAAACAATTCAAGTATCATGGAGCCACAGTGAGGACACAAGATTTAGTAGCTCCTACTAAAAATCAGAGGGCTTAGAATATGATATTCCAAAGGGAAAAGGAGATAGGATTACAACCAAAAATCACCTACCCAGCAAAACTGAGTATGATCGTTCAGGGGAAAAAATGGACATTCAAGGAAATAGAGGACTTTCAAGCATTCTTGATGAGAAAAACAGAGCTGAATAGAAAATTTTACTTTTAAATATAAGATTCATGAGAAGCATAAAAAGGTAAATAGGAAAGGGAAATCATAAGGGGCATAATAGGTTAAACTATTTGTATTTTCACTTGGGAAGACAGTACTTGTAACTCATAGGAACTTTCTCATTATCAGCGCAGATAGAAGGAGTACATATAGACACATGGCACAGATGTGAGTTGGATATGAAAGGATGATATCTAAAAAATAAAAAATAAATAATTAAGGGGAAAGAGGGGAATGTACTAGGATAAAGGGAAAGGAAGAGGTGGAATGAGATAAATTATCTCACATAAAAGAGGCAAGAAAAACTATTATAGTGGAGGGGAACTGGGGGGACATGAGGGGAAATAAGTGAAATTTATTCTCATCAGAACTGGCTCAGAGAGAGAGTAACATACCCACTCAATTGGGTATAGAAATCTCTTACCTTACAGGAAAATAGGGGAAGGGGATAAGAGGAGGGGGGTGATAGAAGGGAGGCAGATTAGAAAAGAGGATAGTCAGAAGCAAAACTCTCTTGAGGAGGGATAGTGTGAAAGGAGAGAGAGAATAGAATAAGGGGGGATAGAATGGAGGGAAATATGGTTAGCAATAGTAACTGAAAAAAAAATTTGAAGCATCTTTCTCTGATAAAGACCTCATTTCTCCAACATATAGAGAACTGAGTTAAATTTATAAAAATAAGAGCCATTCCACAACTGATAAATGATCAAAAAATATGTTTTCAGATGAAGTAATCAAAGTTATCTATAGCCATATGAAAAAATACTCAAACTCACTATTGATTGGAGAAATGCGAATTAAAACAATTCTGAGGTACTACCTCATACCTATTAGACTGGCTTATAAGACAGAAAAGGAAAATGATGGATGGTGGAGGAGATGTGGGAAAAATGAGATATTAATCCACTGTTGGTGGAGTTGTGAACTGATTCAACCATTCTGTAGAACAATTTGGAGCTATGTCCAAAGGGCTATAAAACCAGGTATACCCTTTGACCTAGCAATACCACTACTGGGTCTATATCCCAAAAGAGATAACAAAAACAAAAAGGAAAAGGACCTCTATGTACAAAAATATTCATAGGAGCTCTTTACTGGGGGCAAAGAATTGGAAATTGAGGGGATACTCACCAATTAGGGAATAGTTGAATAAATTGTGGTATGTCATTGTGATAGAATACTATTGTGCTATAAGAAATGATGAACAGGATGCTCTCAGAAAAACCTGGAGACCTACATGAGCTGATGCAAAGTGAAATGTTCTTACAATATTGTAAGATGATCAGCTGAGAATGATTTAGCTATTTTCAGCAATACTATTATCCAAGCCAATTCAGAAGGACTGATGATGAACAGTGCTATCCATTCCCAGAAAAAGAACTGATGGTGTATGAATACAAATTGAAGCATATATTTTTTACTTTCTTTATTTTTCCTGAGAGTTTTTTTGATCTATGTTTTCTTTAATAACATGACTATTATGGAAATGTTTTACATGACTACACATGTATAACCTGCTTGCCTTCCTAATGGGGGGCAGGGAGGAGAAGAGGGAGGAAGGGAAAGAATTTGGAACTCAAGGTTTTAAAAATGAGTGTTAAAAACTTTCAACATCTAACTGGGAAAAAATAAAATCCTAAATAAAAAAAATGTTCATTTTATCCTACCATTCCCTCAAGCTATTATCCTATATATCTGCCCAATTTCATGAACTCTCAGAAAAAGCTGTATCTCCTTGCCTTCAAGACTACTTAAATATTTCATTTTTAAATCTTCTAAAATCTAGTTTCTAACTTCATCACCGCAATGAAATTTCTCCTTCCAAAATTACTAACAATCATTTAGTAGACAAGTCCATTTTTTTCCCGCAATCTTAACCCTGTTTTATTTTTTTCTTAATCTATTTTTAACCTCTCTGCAGCATTTGACACTATTGACCTCCTTATCCTCTCTGGATTTTCATGACACTGCTCCATCTTGGTTCTGACTGACCAGTCTTCAGTCTCCTTTGCTATCTCATGATCTGTAACCAACTTCCTAACTCAGTGTATCCTAAGGAACTCTTCTGAACCCTCTTCTCAGATCTCTCTGTACTTTATCTTTGTGACTTCATCAGCTCTCATGACTTTATTTTTTTCTATGCAGATGACTGACATCTTTATGTATCTCTCTGTACTTTGTCTCTCTCTAGAACACTAAGACTGTGTCACCAAACAATCTTTTAGACATTTCAAATTGGATTTCTAGTAAACATCTCAAATTCAATATCTTAAAAGTAGCATTCTTATCATTCTCCCCAAATTGACACCTCTTCCGCAGTTCCCTATGCCTGTCGATAATACCACCATCACACAAGTTGGAGACTACAGAGTAATCCCTGGCCCGTTTCTGTCTCTCTGTCTCTCAGATATTGTCAAGTCTACTACCAAACATCCCTTACATTAATCACCTTCTCTATTCATATAGCCACCCCTTAATACAGACTTTTGTCATCTTTTACTTGAATTATTACAATAACCTCCCAATTGGTCTCTTTACTTCACAGGTCTCCTCTCTCCAAATCATCCTCCACTCAGTTGCCAAAGGGATTTTGCTAAAGCACAGGTCTAACCATATCTACTTTCTATATATAAACAGCAGCTCCCTAGGTGGCATAGTAGATGAAAGACTGGGCATGGAGTTATGAAGATTTATCTTCCTTAGTTCAAATCCTGTTTCAGACACTTACCACCTGTGTGACACTGGGCAAGTCACTTAACCCTGTTTGCCTCAGTTCCTCATCTGTAAAATGAGCTGGAGAAGGAAATGGCAAACCACTCCAGTATCTCTGCCCAGAAATCCCCAAAGTGGGGTCACAAAGAGACAGACATGATGGAACAACAACAACAATTTCCTCTAAGGTCAAATATAAATGCCTTTGTTTGGTGTTTAAAACCCTTTACAACCTGGCCCCACCTTTAGAGTGTTATTATACATGACTCCCATTCAAACACTCTAAAGTCTAGTCATATTTGCCTTCCTGTGGTTCCTCCCACTCTACCTTCCATCTCCATACCTTTACATTGGCTGTCACCATTGGCTGCAGTGGATTCTCTTCTAGGTTCTATCTTTTAGAATCTCTAGTTTCCTTCAAATCTCAGCTCCAAATGCTAATACTACCTCTCCAGAATTATCTTCCCTTTCTTGTGTTTA
The DNA here is from genome assembly GCF_900497805.2 of Vombatus ursinus. Taxonomy (NCBI): domain Eukaryota; kingdom Metazoa; phylum Chordata; class Mammalia; order Diprotodontia; family Vombatidae; genus Vombatus; species Vombatus ursinus. The sequence continues at coordinate 3,068,978 of NW_020952097.1, forward strand.
GGTTTATGAGGTATGTATTGTCTCTCCTGCTGGAATTTAAGCTCATTGGGGGCAAGGACTGTTTCCCTTTTCTCTTTTTATCCCTAGTACCTAGAACAGGGCCTGACATACAATGGATACTTAATAAATGCTTCTTGTTTGTTGATTCATTCATGTACACTATGTTCCTGCCAAATTGTACTGCTTTTTGCCCTTTCTCCTCATCCTGCCCTTTCCCCTTTACTTGCTTCACTCCTGAGGTGTGAATAGTCTCTATGCCACCCCTATCTCTGTCTAAGTTCATTCTTCTTTCAAGGCTCATCTCAGGGGCCACCTCCTCCTTGAAGTCTTTCTTGACCCCTTCCCACAACCAGGTAAAAGTGACTTCTCCCTCCTCAGATTTCTCACAATACATTGCCCGGATCTCCCTTTGTTCTTATCTCACATTTGTATCCAAGACTCACTCCCACTTTGATTTTAGCTTCATGAAGGCAACAATCTTACCTAAACATAACTTCTTTCTTTAACCCAGACCAAAAAACAAAGTACAAAGGAGTTTGTTTAAAATGCTCATTGATTTAAAGTTTTTTTTAATTACTTTAAGGAGTCAGAGATGATCCTTATTCAGACTCCTACTTCTCCAACCTTACCCAATTCAGGGATTTGGACTGAAGGAGAGGGGGGAAATAGTTGTATTTCAATATGGCCTAGAAGAGGGCAGCTAGATGGTGCAGTGTATAATGTGCTAAGGCTAAAGTCAGGAAAAGCTGAGTTCATATTTGCCCTCAGATACTTGCTAGCTGTCTGACCCTGGGCAAGTCACTTAACCCCCTCTTTGCCTCAGGTTCCTCACTTGTAAAATGACCTGGAGAAGGAAATGGTAAACCACTGCAGTATCTTTGCCAAGAAAACTCTGAATGGGGTTATGAAGGATTGGACATGACCATAATGACTGAACAACAACAACCACAGTGTGGCACATGATTTGCATATAGCAAATTCTTCACCAATATAAAATGAATGAATGGTGAAAGAAAGCCATGAATTGGGAATACAGAGTAGGGGATTGTATAGGAAGGAAATTCATGTGGTTATGTGACTACAAGGGTAGTTGGGAGGAGCAGGGTTCCAAGGGTCAGCATTTGGGGATGAGTGACCTTGAACTACATGGATTGGGGGGCAAAGAGTACCCCAGAGCAAGTGATCAAGGACTAGGCAAAAGTCATGCTCCTAAGACCAGGGTTACAAAGTCTTGTCCCCTTACAGACAAGTCACACCTGATTAATCAGATAGGAGGCCCTTTCCCCAGTTTCCTCTGATAATTACCTTGGCAAAGCAGAGTCAAAACCGAACAAGGTAAATGAAGCAGGATGAAATAGATGAGTATAAATGATACTGGTAGTGTAGTTGGTGACTCGAGTGGTTCATCACCTAAAATACAATTGAACATAAATATCAGAACCAGGGCTCTCACGAGAATCCTTACAGCATAGTTTCTCTCCATCTCCAACTCCCATGCCCCCACTGAGCAGAGAGCAAAGTCACAGATGTGGCCAAATTCTCAGCCCTTCCAGTCATGGCTGTTCCCTGCCCCAACCTTTGCACCCTATAGCAAACAATCTCTCCCTTCAACCAACAGCATTACCATGTCCATATCCCCTTTCTGCTTCCCCAGATCAGGCCACATCACCTGGAGTTAGCCCCATTTGGGAGATACAACATTAGGCTGTATTAATGAGGACACCATGGAGTACAAGTGGGATAGGGGGCCAATTTTGTGTATTTTGGGGATAGGTTTATACTCAGAGGATCTCAGAGATAAGAAGTAACTCAGAGGCCAGTCTTGTTCAACACACACCTGAATCAGAATCTCCTCTAAGACTCCCTACAAGTGATCATCCAGTCTTTGTTTAAAGACTCACAGGAAAGGGTAGTTCACTACCTCCCATAGGGCCCCTTTCATGCTGGTATTGCTCTACTTGTTAGGAAGTTTTTCCACACATTAAGCCTAAATTTGCCCTTTTGCAACCAGTGTTGCAGAAAAAGAAAGACCTGCTGTGGGCCTCTTGGTGCCACAGGGATTTGGGGTTGTTTTTCACTCAGAGCTAGCTTGAAACTGAGAAGATCTGGCTGTGTTATTGCTTCTGTCTCTGGCGGAGATGGGTACAATCTTGTGAACTTCAAAAGACACTATCAGGGTGTCTGGGGGCTAGAGCCCTTGCAAAGATTTGCCAGAAGTCAAACAGCTTTAAGATTATGCCAAAAACAAAACTGGTAAAGTTTAGCACCCTCATTCTTCCAGTTTGGTGATTGTCATAGCCTGGAGAAGACAAGACTTAGGCAGGGAATGAAAATTGTTTGCAGATTTGAAGAACTAGGCTTTGGAAAATGGATTAGACTGTTCTGATTGTCCCTCTGGAACAGAGCTAGTAGCAATGGGTGAAAACTGCAGAGAAGATGATTTAAGTTTGATGTCAGCAAAAACTTCTCAATGATGAAATTTATCCAGAAGTAGAAAGGGCTGCCTCTCCTAGGAAAGTAGCATGACTTCTCATTAGAAGTCTTTAAGTAAAGTCTAGAAGCTCTATTAAATTCAACAAACATTCATTAATTATCTTCCATTCACAAGGCACTAGGTGAGGGGCCAAGAATACAGGCCAAATGAAAATAGGTACCTGCTGGGTATGTAGAAAGACATTTCTTATTCAGAAAGGTATTGGAGCAGATGGCCTGGGAGATCTCTTTCAACCAGGACATCCTGTGATTCCAAGAATCACAGAACTGGTAAGGAAGTCCCCACCCACCCATCCATATATGCACATGAACATGCCCAGTCCAGGGCCTAGCTCTTCACCTGAGACCTTCAGCTCCATTTCAGCTTGCTCTTGGTGAAAACCATCTGCAATGAGACACATGTACTTTCCTGCATCTGAGAATCTCACATTCAGTATCTTCAGGGTGACATTCCCACTTGTGATAGCATCTCTCACCAATTCCGTCCTCCCTCGGTAATCAGGGTCCTGGTCTCCAAACTGATCTTCTCCATCTTGATAGAGATGTACCACCCAAGTGGAATGGAACCAGACCACCTCCATGTGCTGAGCATTCTGACGTGGGGACAGGTAACATGGTAACTCTGCCTCTCCCCCAAGTGAGGCCTGGATGGGTCCTGCAGGTCCAATCACTGAGAACTGCCCTGTTCAATCAGGCAGAAAGAGGTCAAAAAGGAGAAAAGCAGAGGGCAGATGGGGTTAGTTTTCAGTATGTAAAAGGAACAAAAGGAAGGAACCTTGAAGTAGGATAGGGAATGAGGAAGTATCGTGGAAGATTTCAGAAAGAAAGAGGAAGAGAGAGAGAAAGAGAGAGACAGAGAGAGAGAAAGAGAAAGAGAGAAAGAGGTAAAGAAGAAAGAGATAAATTATGAGGATAATGAAAAAACCCTAGGAGGGAGACAATAGGGAAGTTGAGAAAATCCCGAGGAAGGACTAGGAGAATATCAGGTGAATGACTTGGGAGAACATGAAGAGCAGGGCAGGACAGAATCTCTATAGATTCAACTGTCAGCCTTCAGAGTTCCTGTTCCAGGCCAGAAGAAACAAAATACACAGAAGCAAACACTTACCTAAGGTCATTTTGGGCATCATGAGGAGGAGGAAGAAGGCAATGAGAGAATTACAGAGACAGGCTCCTAAAGGATAGAGAATCTCCATCACATCTGTGAGAGAAAACAAGGAAGGAGGAAGAAGCATTAGTGATAGGGAAGTGGGACAATGTCTGTGACAAGAACACAAGGGCCCACTGACTTGCTGTGACATAGGAGGACCAGTGTATATACAGGAGGGCTATGACTGTGGTAAGAATATAGGAGTTAGCTCTGGTAAGGACATAGTAGCTATGATAAGGACATAAAGGAGTTTTAATATAACAAAGATACCATACTGTCATTATGACAAGGAAAGTGGTGGTATCAAAGAGGTGGAAATGACCTTGTGAGGTGGGGGGTGGTTGATCACTCACCTTGAAATGATACCATATTTCCTTTATGGAGGGAGGAGCCCGAGGACCCCTTAAGGATGCCCCATCCACTCCAACTTATATTCATCTCTTCTGCCCTATGTACAAAGAGATACATTCATATGAAGGAACATTTTAGGTAGGTAAAAACCCAAGAATAGTGGAGGTATCTAGGAAAGAAAAAAAATCAAGAAGGGAATTATTCAGTCTGAGGTTCCCCCTGTTAACCAGGTGTGGGTGGAGGCTCTGGTGTCCCAGGACCGCCTTTAGGAGGAAGACAGGATGCTCTGTTGCTAGTTCTCCCTCCTGATTTTTCTACCCAGGGACCAAGGAGCAAAATGTGACATTGAGAGTAAAGGAAAGAGTCTCCTTACGAACTCACCCAAAACTCAGGCCACATACTTACTCATCCCAGAGCTGGCCCCAAGATATATTCTCTATTCCTGGGATTCTAACAGCATCCCCCACTCCCTCTCTTTCCTGTGCACTTGGGGAAAAGTGACTCATAATTGGTTGAGAGATCTATGAGCCCTGAGATCTTTGTCTATGTATACAGTGGCTTGATTTCTGATTGGAGGAAGAAATAAGAAAAAGGCCAAAGAAAAGGAGAGCAAAGTGAGAAAAAGAAGGCACAGACTTGAACAATGACCACCAAAGCCACAAGTACAGGCAGAGGGGAGCAGCATGTTGCTGAATTCCTAATACTTACAGCCCTAAGAAATTGCCAAGATGGACATGTTGAGTAAAATCATTTTCCCCATGGTTAATCTTAGATTTTATCTTGCTTCTGAGTTGCAGAACTCCCAAGTATCGTATATTCTATCACCTAAATTAATCTGTATGGCTTCCTCAATTACCCTTTCATGAATTTGATTTGATAAATGTATTTCCTCCTATCTGTCAATGTCTTACGTAAATGGTATAAGAAAAGCAAACATTTGTATTTTATATTTGATTTCACTCTGTTCTGTAACTGCCTAAGTTGTGGTTCTTTGTCTCTGAACTTTGTTCAGAAATTCAGCTGGTCTGTAATGAGTCACGTTTAGAAATCCAGTTCTCCTGCTGATCCCTGTCCTATTCTTTCCTCAAGGAAATCTGCTGTACTTGAGAGATGCCAAGCACTGTGCTTGGTACTAGTGATGCAAAGAAAAAAAGGAAACAGTATGCCTTTAAAGACCTTACATTCCAGTGATTTCAAACTTCTCCCTTCAATGAAAGCCCCCCAAAAAATTAAATAAATAAATAAATAAATGAAAGCCCAATTTTCTTTTAAAATAGTAATATACCTTTCATGATATTGTTTGACAGCAAGTCGTGGAATAAGTCTCTGAAACACTGAGGTTAAGCATTACCCAAAGGTTAATGGAGAAGCACATGGGGGTGGCTAGGGATGTGATCAGTGCATTAAAAATGAGGAATTATGTAGAAGTAATGTAAAAAATGCCATGCAAAAGAAACATCTGTGGAGAGAGGATTCTGGGAAGATGGCAGAGTAAGTCAGAAAATTACAGGCTCTCAAGATTTTCCCCCAACAAAAGAGTTAAAATAGCACCTCAGGGTGAACAAAGAGTGGGTAAAAATAAATAAGAATAGGGGCACAACATGGGCCTTTCTAGGATAATCAGATATTTGAAGAAAAGCTCAGGACAAGGTCCAGTCCCTGTGAAAAGTAAACACTTCTAGGCTAGGGTCCTCTTTAACAACAAGCCACAAACTCTGGGATTACCAAGGTTGAGAGGCTGCCCCAGCCAAAGAAACTTTTACCTCTGGGACTGAGAGGTGAGTTGGGTGTCTGAGCCAGGGAAGATCAAGGGACTCTCTGCTGACAAGGAACACCAGATGCAGCTGTGCTGCAGAGAGCAGGGGATGAGAAGGAACCAGTACATGCCTGGTGAGTATAAAAGCAGTGGGGTGGTATGGTCCTGCCTGTGGGCACTTACACTTACAGGAGGCTGGAAGTTTGACTTTGATTCCAGTCTAGAGGGGAGAACTGAAGATCTGAGGCAAGAGGCACTATCTCCCATACTCCAGAACTAGAGATGATTACAAAAATTAAGTTACTACCACCAAAAATGCACAAGCAAAGGACAAGGAATCCAACCATAGAAAATGATATTGAAATAAAGATAGGATATTGAACTAGGATATTGAATAAAGAAAAGGATATTGAAATAAAGAAACTCTCTTCTACACCAAAGAGTAATGTCAAATGGTCACCTGCCCAAAAAGAACTTACAGAAGAATTTAATAGGGACTTTATAAATCAAATGACAGAGATTGAGGAAAAACTTAAATAAATAAATAAATAAATAAATAAAGACAATCCAAGAAAACAAGAAAACTATGAAAAGAAAGTCAACCAATTAGAAAAGGAGATCCAGAATCTTAAGGAAGAAAATGACACCTTGAAAATTAGAAGTGTTAGGGGAAGCCAGCAAAGTTAAAAGGGACCAAGAAATAATAAAACAAAATATGCAGAATGGAAAAAATAGAAGAGAAAGTGAAACATCTTACAAGAAAAACAACTGATCTGGAGAACAGATCAAGAAGAGAAAACATGAAAATAATCAGAGTACCTGAAAGCTATAACCAAGAAGAGAATCTTGATACTATAATATAAGAAATATGTGAAAAAAATTGTCCTGAAGCATTAGAACAAGAGGGGAAAGTAGAAATAGAAAAAAAAATCCACTGATCATCATGTGAAAGAGACCCTATAAGGAAAACTCATAGGAACATTATAGCTAAATTCAGAAACCCCCAGCTCACTGATAAAATAATAAAGAGCAACAAGAAGAAAACAACTTATATATGGCAGTGCCACAATTAGAATCACACAAGACTTAGCAAGGGTGACCCTAAAGGACCACAGGTCTTGGAACACTATATATCAAAGAGCAAAAGAACTGGGGCTCTGGCCAAAAACACCATACCCAGCAAAGTTCAGCATAATTCTGAATGAAAAAAAAATGGACATTTGATCAACTGTCAGACTTTCAGGACTTTGTTTAAAAAAAAATACCTGAACTTAATAGAATAAAACTTAATAGAGTATTGACATACAAGAGCCAAGAGAAACATAACAAAGTCCAACTCAGTAACTCAGTGGTGGACAAACTATTTACCTTTTATGTATATAAAATGTATGTCTAAGAATGTCATTAAAAGTAAAATGGTATAGGAATAGCTGAAAAGAGTATTTACTGCATACAAATGGCCATCGAGAGGAGGAAACTACATAAAGGAATTAGATGGAGGAGGAGGGTGGGTAGTTCTGGTAACCTACTTTCATCGGGAAAGGGTTAAAGAGGGAACAATACATATATATCTAGAAGAGTATAAAAGTCTTCTAAATGGAGAACAAATAACATGGTAAGGGGATAGGAAGGAGGGAAAGGATGAGGGAGGAATTTCTAGCAAGGAGGGTGAAGGAATAGGTAAAAGTGGAGTATAGAATTGTGTTTAGATTTATGAACTTGGGAGGATAGGGGCTTAGCAACAGGAGGGCAGGGCAGCAGATAGAAGTAAAGAAGAGTCAGGAGGGATAGGAAATAAGAGATATGCACAAACATAGAAACAAAGATCAGGAGTAGAATTTGTTGGGGAAAGTATATAACTACATACATATGCATGTATGTATGTGTGTGTGTGTGTATATAGCTGGGGGAAAGAAAGGGGAAAAAAGAACAAAGTGAAGAGTGTACCGCAGAGAACAAAAAAAACTTACAAGGAAGCAAAGGAATGATGGACAACTCAACATAATGTGTATTACAGGTTTTCCTGATATGGAAATTTATTGTTATATATTTTGAATCTTCTCTTATCTTCTGCTGTGCACATCACATGCTTTTTTTTCTTACTTTGAATTTAAGTTTCAAAATTTAAGGTTATGATATGTTCCTTTCTCTTTTCATGGTGTTTTATTCCAAAATAAAATTTGGAAAAAAAGAAGAAAAGAAAAGAAGCATCTATGACTGAAAAGAAGGTTGACTGATCTTGTAGGGAGTGCAAATTATGGCAGTGGAGTGGTGGTGTGGTCCAAGTGGAGTCTTTGCTGGTTTGGGCAAGGTTGTCACTCTCTTTTACCTGTCCTCTCTACTTTTGTATAAGTGGAACTACTCCTACCCTTGGACAGGAGTCTCCTTCTTATCTCCCTACTATCTCAGGTAGTATCTGAGATATTCTATATCTCAAATCCCCTCCACTCATTAGGAGTATTTTTTCTTTTTAAGTAACCATGGAAAACAATGGGAAGGAAACTGGTGCAAGTCCCATTTCTAATTAGTTGCTGGGCAACCCTATCCACCACTTCCGATTCATTCATTCATTCATTATGAAGGGTAATTTAGGTATGTCTTCTCTCCATGCACTGGGAAGCTGTAAAAATGGATCAGAAACAGCTAGGTTTATAGAACTTGGACCTGGAGGCAGGAAGACCTGAATTCAAATTTGGCCCCAGACACTTACCAGATATAGCCAATTGCCAATATTAAGTCAAAGTAAATAGATCTAGTACAATGACTAGCTTGGCCCTACATGATGAGAATATAGGGTTTAAAGACCTGAACCAATCCCCATCCTTTACCTGCCATAGCAATTTGCCCTGAGCTCTTTCCTCTGGGGTTGCCTAATTTCTCAATAAGGGAAATAAGCAAACAATTGGTAATTAAACAGAGAGTGACAAGGACTTTCTGATCTAATGCTAGAGTCAAGTCTTTGGCATAAATGCAACCCTTGTTTGCTAAGAAAAAAACAGATGTTGTCCTGAGAACATTAGTGGACTAAAGTGGTTTTGGTTTTCTATTCCAAAGAGTTTTCTGCTTTGAGGGAGGGTTCTCCTGCAAATTTTGTTCTTAGCCAAGACTCTGGGAAATAGGCAGATCCTTCCTAAAAGGAAATAGGGGGAAGTAGAATGAGCCCATCAATGGCTTTTCCCCTTGGTCCAGTGACTGGACTTATTAGAGGTTTTGCCTTCTTCCAAATAAACAGCAAAGGCCTTTGGACTTTAAATGAAAGGAACAATGATGGAGTCCCCTTCTCCAATAAGGAAGGAGTACTTCAGCTAAGAACACTAGATAAAGTCAGAAGATAGACCAATAGTTCAAAGTCTTGGGGCCAATGGAGCTTTGCCTTTTAATGACCAACAATGATCATGAGATCAGTTAGTAGGGATGCCCAGCAGAGACTCCATGCCCAGAAGAGAGAGACTGCACATCTTGAAAGGAAACTCAAGAGCAGGCCCAAGAAACACAGTATGATGATGCCAGCAGAAGACATCAGTGGACTTGTGTGTGGCAAAGGAGATGTGAGCTGCCCTTAGATGTGCACTGGCCACATATGTCCTTTAGGTGAGAAACTCTTACTGCTTGCTCCGCAGACATATATGGCATGTCCTACTGATGGGGTGCTTGGGTGCTTGTGCTTGTACTTGGACCCCAATTTCTCTCTAGCGTCAGAAACACTGTCTCTGACAACCACTCCTCAGCCCAAGGACACTGAGTCTAGCAGTTATTCATGCCTGGGCCCCAGCATGACCTTATCTCTTTCCCTGGTGCAGCTATACAAAGCTGAGTGAGAGAGTTCTGGGCTGCTCAGGCCACAGCCCTTAGATCATGTCTCTGGAAGTCTCCCAATTCCTTAGTAAGTTCCAGTCTTGTGAGAAAGCTTTCCCTTGTTGCACAGCATTCTCTCATCAAGACAGAGGGAGAGAGGTGCCTTGCCCAGCCCAAGGAGTTTTGTCCTTGGCCAGCCCAAGGACTCTTCTTCCTGCCAGACTCCCAAGATCCATTTCTCTGTCATCTCCCTCCCTGTCTGGTATACTCCCTGTACTTTCTCATCCATAGCTCCCAAAGGCACCTACACCTTTAGATTACCTCATCAGTGTCCCTGGGATTCCTTTCCCATGCCCTTTTCCATATAAAGCCTAGCTCCATCCTCAGTCTCTTGCAGGTTCCTTAAGAATCCTTGCCCACTGAAAAGCATAACAACAAATCTTTGCCACCTTGACTTAAAGAATGCTTGAGTCTGTGAATTCATTCCAGATGACCCCGTCCTGTACACCAGTCTTTGAGGGGTCTCAACCTCTCAGACCGCAACACTACTGGGATTCCAGTCTTCCCAGACCAGAATTCATAGATTAGTTTCATTCTGTGAGAATTTGAGTCTCCAAGTGTCATTCAGAGATAATACAAAAAGATATAGAAATGTATTTGACTTCCCCAATTGATAAATGGTCAAAGGATATGAAGAGGTAGTTTTCAGATGAAGAAATTAAAGCCATCTATAGTCATATGAAAAAATGCTCTAAATCACTATTGATTAGCGACATGCAAGTCGAAACAACTCTGAGGTACAACATCACACCTATCAGATTGGCCAACAAGACAAAACAGGAACACGATAAATGTTGGAGAAGATGTGGGAAAATTGAAACACTAATGCATTGTTGGTAGAGTCTTGAACTGATCCAACCATTTTGGAGAGCAATTTGGAACTAGGACCGAAGGGCTATAAAAATGTGCATGCCTTTGACCCAGCAATAGCACTTCTAGGGCTGTATCCCAAATAGATCATAAAAATGGGGAAAGGACCCACATTTACAAAAATATGGATAGCAGCTCCTTCTGTGGTGGCAAAGAATTGGAAATTGAGGGGATGCCCATCAATTGGGGAATGACTGAACAAGTTGTGGTATATGAATGTAATGGAATACTATTGTGCTATAAGAAATGATCAGAAGCAGACTTCAGAAAAACCTGGAAAGATTTGTATGGACTAATGATGAGTGAAATGAGCAAAACCAGGAGAACACTGTACACAGTAACAGCCACATTGTGCAGTGACTAAGTTTGATTGAGTTAGCCCTTCTCAGAAATGCAAGGATCTCCAAAAGTCTCTTATGCAAAATGCTATCCACATCCAAAGAAAGAACTATGGAGTCTGAATGCAGATGGAAGTATACTATTTGCTCTTTTTTTTTCTTCTGTTTTGTTTTGTTTCCTCTTTCTTGTGTTTCCTCCTATTGGTTCTAATTCTTTCTTACAACATGACTAATGTGAAAATAAGTTTAATAGGAATGTATATGTAAATCCCATATCAGATTGCATGCTGTATTGGGGAGGAAGGTGTGGAGGGAGGGGAAGGAAAATTTAAAACTCAAAAGCTTATGGAAGTGATTGTTGAAAACTAAAAATAAATTAATAATAAAAAGAACAAAAAATTGGATTTGACAATTGGGCTTCTTTCCCATTATACCTTGTCTTTACTTTCGCCTTCCACCAACCGCTATACCTAGGCCTTATAGAAAGCTTAGCACATGGCCTGGCACATAGTAAATGCTTAATAAATGTTTCTTTCTTTTTTTTTCCTTCCTATCATTAGAAGAGCTAGACAAAATTCTCAGAGGCTCTGATTGCCTCCATCTATTTTGGTTTGTGGAGCACTCATAGGACTATGGTGTCTTAGAGTTTGAAGCCTTTTTTGAGATGATGTTGCCCAATCCCTCTTTAGCCCCACCTCCCATGCTATCTCCATAGCTGTCACACATTTTGGCAACAGAGAATTTGAGGCCCAAAGAGAAAAAGACAACCTCCTTCCAGACAAGGGCACCTCTGTGACCAAAACCCAGGTGTCTTGAGTCCCAGATCTGAACTGTTTCATCCCCACTACATAAGTGCCTGGCTTAGAGTCTGGGGAGGCTAGGCAGAGTGGGCCAAATTCCTCTGTGCTCCACTCTAATGGGAACTGGGTGCCCATGTGTGTGCACGTGTGTGCGTGTGTGTGTGTGTGTGTGTGTGTGTGTGTGTGTAAGGAAATCAGAGGCCAGAGTGGTAGTTTTTGAAACACAAGTGTCTGTTATGTAGGGAGAAGAAGAGTAGACATATAGGAGATGACTATGGGAGCAGGACTAGGGAAGGGGCCCTGAGCCTGGGAAATGTGACAGGCAGGATGTGACTCATGGTGTCAACAGCACAGATGCAACTAGTCTCACCATTACCTAAAATTGCTCCACCTTCAAATTCATGAACTCTGAATTCTCTCATCGGATTATAATACCCTGTCCTTCTACCTCTCTTGTTGCCTTGTGGACCTATTCTTCATCCTCAACATAACCTGTAACATGAATGCCTCTACATTCTCCCAGTCTATGACCCTTGTTCTGATAGTACTTCCCTTCACTTACACACTTAACTCTAAGGTTAATCAACTCAAAAACATTTAGAACCATTTCTACACTTAAAATTCTCTACCCGTCTAACAAACATGTCTTTCTGACATTCACCTATTTAATCCTCAACACTGGATCACAACTACCATCTGCCTTTTCCATTCCTATTTAGGAATTGCTAAGTATTGCTTAAGAAAGTCACACAATCATGCTAAATGGTTTCAGTAAAAATTTGTGCCACCTAGACCCAAATAGGTCCCCACTGCTGCACAGCAATACTTTTTTTAAATTTACAATTGATTATTACATTTCCCATAGTAATTATTCTAAAGCTTTTCTTCTCTTCTATTAAAATATTTTTTCAAGCCACAAAAATCCCCCGTCTCTCCCTTTCCCTCCTGCACTGGAGAATGATAGAAAAACAAAACCCCTGTTACAAACATTTGTGTTTGTAACATGTATGTCAAGCAAAACAAATTTCCACACTGGTCATGTCCAAAATATATGTATATCTAATTCTTCACTCTGAGTCCTTCACCTCTCTATCGTGTGGGCAGCATGTTTCAACATTAGCTCTCTGGGATTATGATAGCCATTCACCAACTGATAAGCAGTCAAAAGCTATGAACAAGCCGCTCTCAAAGGAAGATATCAAAGCTACCTAAGGCCATATGAAGAAAATTCTCTAAATCATTAATAATAAAGAAATGCAAATTAAAGCAATTCTTAGATCCCATTTCACACCCATCAGATTGTCAAAGTTGGCCAAAAAAGGAAAATTCAAATATTGAAAGGGCTGCAGAAAGACAAACACATTAATGTACTGTTGGTGAAGCCTTGAATTGATCCAACCATTCTAGAAACCAATTTGGAAATATGCCCCAAAACTTACTAAATTGTGCATGTCCTTTGAAAGGGCATTACAACTACTAGGCCTATACTCCAAAGAAATCAAAGAAACAGGAAATCCTATATGTACAATAATATTTATAGCAGTTTTCATTGTAGCCCCAAACTGGAAACTAAGGGGATACCCATCCACTTGGGAGTGACTGAACAAATTATACTATATAAATGTAATTGAATACTATTATAATGTAAGAAATAAACTGATAGTTTCATAGAAACCTGGGAAGACTTGTATGAATTGAGCAGAACCAAGAAAATCATTTATATATAACACCAATTTTGTAAAAATGAACAATTTTGCAAGACTTAAGAGCTCTGATCAATTGTGATTCAAGAGGAATAATGGTAAAGAATGTTACCCACTTTCTGATAGAGTGGTGATGGACTAAAATGCAGACTAAGACATTTTTAGATTTCGCCAGTTGGAAATTTGTTTACTTCACTCTGCTTATTTGTTCCAAGGGCTTTTTTTCTTCTCCACTCCCCCTATTCCCCACTCCCAGGTGAGGAGTGAAGGTAAGAAAGAGAGAAAGAAAATAAATGCTCAATAATTGAAAAACAATTAAATAAAAAGTAACAACACTTTCCCTTGACCATGTCATTGCTCAAAGTGATCATCCTCTTTCACTTGTAAGCTGCTGGAAAGAACAGTCTATGCTTGCTTTCTCTACTTCCTCACCACCTACTTCCTCCTTGCAATCTAGATTCTATCCCCACTACTCCAACTGGAATTTCCATCTCTTCTGTTGCCTGTTGTTCAGTCATTCAGCCATGTCCTAGTCTTTGTGACCCCTTGGACCATGGCATGCCAGGCCCTTCTATTCTCCACTTTCTTCCAAAGTCTGTCCATACTCATGTTCATTGCTTTCATGACACTATCCATTTCATCCTCTTCCATTGCCTTCTTCTTTTGCCTTCAATCTTTCCCATCATCACGGTCTTTTCCAACAAGTTCTGTTTTCTAATTATGTGGCCTAAGTATTTAAGCTTCAGCTTCAGTATTTGATTTTCCAGTAAAGAGTCAGAGTTAATTTCTTTGAGCATTAGTTGATTTGATCTTCTCACTGTCCAAGAGACTCTCAAAACTCTTCTCCAGCAACACAATTCTAAAGCAGCAATTCTGCAGTGCTCAACTTTCTTTACATTATGACTCTCATAGTCATATATTGCTACTAAAAAAAGACTATATCTTTGAGCATATGAACTTTTGTCAGCAAGGTGCTATCTCTGCTTTTTAGTATGCTGTCCAGATTTTCCATAGCTTTCCTTCCACGGAACAAGCATCTTTTAATTTCATGGCTGCAGTTACTCTCTGCACTGATCTTTGAGCCCAAGAACATAAAATCAGACACTGCTTCTATTCCTTCTCCCTCTATCATCCAGGAAGCAATGGAGCCAGTTGTCATGATCTTAGTTTTTTTATGTTAAGCTTCAAGCTGACTTTTACACTCTCCTCTTTAACCCTCACCAAGAGGTTTCTTAACTCTTCTTCACTTCCTGCCATCAGAGAGGTATCATCTGCATATCTGAGATTGTTGATATTCCTTCCAGCAGTCTTTTGGCTTTTGATTCATCCAATCAGGTATTTCACATGATGTACTCTATATATAAGTTAAATAAATAAGGTGATAATATACAGCCTTATTGTACTCCTTTTCCAATTTTAAACCAATCAGTCGTAGCATCTTCAGTTCTAACTGTTGCTTCTTGACCAGCATACATCTTCTTCAGGAGACAAGTAAAATGATCTGGTACTTCCCATCTCTTTGATGACTTGCAACATTTTGTAGTGATCCCCACAACCAAAGGCTTTAGTGTAGTCAATGAAGCAGAAGTAGATTGTTTTCTGAAAATCCCTTGTTTTCTCCATAATCCAGTGAATGTTGGCAATTTGTTTTCTTGTTCCTCTACCTCTTTGAAAACTAGCTTTCTCTTCTTGTAATTCTCAGTTCACACATTGCTGAAACCCACCTTGCAGAATCTCAAGCATAACATTACTTGCACATAAAATGAGTACAATTTTGTGATAATTTGAACATTCTTTGACATTGCCTTTCTTTAGGATCAGTACATAATCTGATCTTTTCCAATCCAGTGGCTACTGTTAAATTTTCCAATTTTGCTAGCATATTGAATACAGCACGTTAACAGCTTTCTCTTTTAGGATTTTAAATAGCTCAGCTTAAATTCTGTCACTTCCATTACTCTTGTTATCAATGCTTCTTAAGGCCCACTTGACTTCATTTTCCAGGCTCTAGATCAATAACCACACCAGTTCTTCTGTGTATTCTTGCCTCTTCTTCTTAACCTCTTCTGCTTCTGTTAAGTCCCTGCTATTTTTGTCTTTTATCGTGCCCATTTTTGCAAGAAACACTTCCTTGATAGCTCTAATTTTTTGAAGAGATTTGTTCATCATTCTCTTCTGTTGTTTTCTTCTATTTCTTAGCATTCCTCATTTGAGAAAATCTCCTCATCTCTCATTGCTATTCTCTGGAATTCTGCATTGAGTTGTCTGTATCTTTCCCTTTCTCTTTTTCCTTTTGCTTTTCATCTTTCTTCAACTATTTGTCTGGTAGCTGACCCTGATGCCATGTTTGTCCTCACTGAAGGCATTTAACAACATGGCTGAAAACATTATGCTAAAAAGCATGGGAGAAAGCACACAGGCTTGCTTTGCTCCATTGGTGACTGGGAAAGCATGAGAGCATTGTCCATTATATAGAACCTAGGCAAGCATGTGATCATGAAATTGATGCACAATGCCAATGAACTTCTCTGGGCAATCAAATTTTGACATAATTTTCCATAAGCCTCATGACTGACTGCATCAAAGGCCTTGGTCAGATCTACAAATGCTGTTTACAGACCTCTGTTCTGCTCCTGGAGTTGTCGAGCAGCAAACACCATGTCGACCATTCCTCAGCCCTTTCTAAAGTCACACTGGCTCTCAGGTAGGTGACCATCTTCCAGGTGAAGGAGCAGCCTATTAAGGAGGACTCCAGCAAGAATCTTGCCAGCAATGACTAAGAGAAATACCCTCTTATGATTATCACAGGACAATCTATTTCCTTTAAATTTAGAGAGATGGATAATGGAGGCATCCTTGAACTTTTGGGGAATAACCTCCTCTTTCCATATAACCCAGAAAATTTCAGTCAGCTTTTGAATGGCAATGGACCCCTACTTTGTAAATCTCAGCTGGAATAGAATCAGCACCAGGTGCTTTGCCACACAAAAGGAGTCTAATGGCATTCAAAACCTCTTCTTCAGTTGGAACTTCAGCTATGGAGGGATTGACTTCACCCTGAGATAAATAGTCAATGGCTTCAGCATGAATTAATGACTGTCTGTTGAGAATGCTATGGAAGCATTTAGCCCATCTCTCTTGGATCATGTCCTTATCCATAATCAATGTGGCTGTAGTGAAGGGGAGCACTGTGAAGCTGGTGTAGATTTTGCAATCAAAACTAATCTAGCCAACAAGCTTGTTTGCCTCCCAAAAGGAGTGAACAACAGACTCATAACAATACAATTGCCACTTACAGGAAAATGTCACACCACCATCATCAGTGCCTAGGCTCCCACCATGATGAACCTGATAAGGTCAACAAAAAATTTTATGAAGACCTGGAGACCCTTATCATCAATGTGCCAAAAAGAGTTTAAGCTTATCATTCTGGATGACTTTAACGTTAGTGTAGGCTCAGACTACCAGATTTAGGAGGGAGTCCTAGGAGGCATGAAGTTGGAAACAGCAACAGCAACAGTCGCTTACTACTGAAGACTTGTGCATCTCATAACCTTCTCATCATTAACACTGTCATCCATTTACCTAACTGCAATAAAACTTTGTAGATGAATTCTCACAGCAAACATTGGCATTTAAGAGTCTATATGATTGTAAGGAGAGGAGACAGACATGATGTGAGAGTGATGAAGGCATTGTGTGGCACAGAGTGCTGAACTGATCACAGATTTATCCTCTCCAAGCTGAATATTCACATTCAACAAAAGCAGCGGCTCCAAGGCAAAATGAGCACCAGAAGAATTAATGTCAACAGATTAGAGCTCTTCTCTGAGTGGGAATAGTTTGTTGCTGACTTGGAAGGAAAGTTGAGTCAACCCACAGTTGGCAACAGTGGAGCAGAAAAGGATTAGGCAACTTTCACTGATTTGTACTACATTTGCTCACCTGGGTCAGAACACTCTCAAGCATCAAGACTGGTTTGATAAAAATGATGGGAAAATTCAGAAGCTGCTAAATGAAAAATGAGAACTCCACAGCATTTACCAGCAGGATAGTTCATCCATCTCTAAGAAGGCAGCATTTAATTCCATCAAAAATAAAGTACAAGTGAATCTTAGAGAGATGTAGGACTCTTGGCTCAGTAAGAAGGCAGATGAAATTCAGTTTTATGCTGATAGCAACAATCCAAAGCATTTTTAGGGTGCTCTGAAGGCTATTTGTGGGCCAAACACCTATAGTGCATCAGCTATTTATAAAGCCTCAACAGACAGCCACTTTGCTTTCTTGCTCTTCTTTTTCTTTTAATATTTTGTGTTGTTGTTGATGTCTCCAATACAACATTGCAAACTCTGTTCAGAGTTCTTCAGGCACTTTAACAGATATAATACCTTAAATCTACTTATCACTTTCACTTCATATTCATAAGGGATATTACTTAGGTTATACCTCTACCTCTACAGTTTGGTGGTTTTCCCTATTTTCTTAAGTTTAAGTCTGAATTTTACAATAAGAAACTCATGATCTGAACCACAGTCAGTTTCAGTTCTTACATAGAGTTGTACAGAGCTTCTCCATCTCTGGCTGTAAAGCATATAATTAATCTGATTTTTATACTGACCACCTGGTGATGTCCATGGGTAAAGATGCTTTTTTGATTGTTGAAAAAGAGTGTTTGCTATGACCAGCAAGTTATCTTGACAAAACTCTGTTAGTTTCTGTGCCACTTCTCTCTAAGAATGCCTTCTATCCACTCTGTCAATACATTTTGTGTGTCCCTAGATATTTACATACTATCTCCCCCATTAGAAAGTGACCTCCTTGAGGGTAGAGATTGTCTTCGCCTTTCTCTATATCCTTGGTACTTAGCACAGGCATTTAACAGGCATTATGCTTGTTCACTGACTAACGATACACAGATCTGATCATATCACATTTCTGTTCAAAAAATTTTCAGGACATCTACTGTCTAAAATACAAATTTCTTTGCCTGGCATTCAAGGTCCTCCACAGTCTAGCACCACCCTTCCATTCTAGTCTTATTTCATATGACGCTCCTTTACACACCCATGCAACCAAACTGTGCTATTAGCACACCTCAATCTTCATGCCATCTCTCACCTCTGTGTATTTGCCCAGGCAGTACCCCTACACCTTGAACATTCTCCCTACATTGGCTGTAATCCTTCTCTTTCTACAAGAACCATTTCAGGTGCCATCTTTTTGATCCCCCAGCGGAAAATATTCTGTCCCTCCTCAAATTGTCCTGTAAAGGTAGAAATATCAAGGAATAAATGAATGAATGAGACATTTATTAAGCCCCTTTTATGCATAAAGTACTGTGCCAAACTCTGGGGATATAAATAGGAAGAAAAAAAACAGATAACAGCAACTGACTGGATGTGGAAGGCAAGGTTTTGAAAACAAAGACTCAGAGATGACTATGAGGTTGCAAACCTGAGTAAATAGAAGGAAGATGTAAACTTAATAGAAATAAGGAATTTGGAAGAAGAGATGAGTGCAGGAGAGATGGAGAGGAGAGTGTAAGGAATTCTGTTTTAAACATGTTTCTGGCATTAACATACAGGTGGAGAATGGAGTATTAGGGAGAAGAGAGTGATTGATAGTGGCAAAGACTGCAGAGACATAAAGGAGAAGGATAGAGAAAAGGTTATTAGATTTGTCAATGAAAAGAACATTGGTAACTTTGAAGAGAGCAGTTTCAGTAGAATGACATCAGAAACCAGATTGCAGAGCATTTTAGAAGGGGGAGACAAGTGGGAGTGGAGGCAACAGGGATAGATGGAGGTTCACTAGAATAACCTAGGGGTGAATTGAAGCTAGTAACTTGAATTCCCTTCAGCGAGTGGCCTTGGAGGAATCCAACCCTAATGAGAGAATGGGTGGTGACAAAGTAGAACACAGAAGTCCCTGGGACTCAAAGGAGGGAAGGAAGGGAAGGTTCAGGAGGTACATTGAGACCAAGAAGTATTCCTTGGCTTTATTCTGGCAAGACACCCCTGAGCCCCCACGTGGAGAAGACCCTTTACATTCCTGCTTGCCTACCAATCAACAGTATACCTGCAGGAGCTGTTACAGAGGTAGGGCTGACCCATGGGATCCCTGGAGAGCCATTCTTCTGAACTGGGAGTGCCAAACTGCTACATATGCCCAAGGGAAATAAAGAGCAATGAGGCAGGGGAAAATTGACCCATATGTCCTCTGGGGAGAGGAACATACCCAAGTGACCTCTGAAAGGCGGGACACATTTCCTTTGAGTTCAAGGGAGTCAGTGTCAACTGGGAGAGGGGTGGACAAATTAGTATGAGCTCTAACATGGAAGAGTGCGTGTGCTGGAGCAGGGGAGCGGGCAGGAAACAGGACTTAGCACTTACCCTGGGGTGATTTCAGGAGGCCTGTCTCTGAGTCTGTGGGTTTCTGGAAGGGATGAGTCCACAGAAGGGATGGAAGGGTCAAGGCTGTATCCTTAGAAACACTTAAGGGAGACCGTGTCCAGGTCTGGGGGCTCCTGTTTAGGGATCACTCTGTAGGAGGAAGGGGCTCTGCTGCCATCGCAAGCCCAAAGGCGGTTTAGCGGCAGGAAGACGGAAAACGAAAGTGGTAGTACAGACTTGGGGCTAATGGTACACCGGAACTTGCCTAGAACTTGGAGCAGGTCCCTGCTCCGCCCCTATAGTTAACCTCGTCCACTCTCCTCTCTTTCCATCTAGACACCGCCCCTCCACCACGTCCACTCCTTTCCCCAACTCCCGCCCCCTTCCCTTGAGACTTTGCTTCTCCCTCCTTTTCTCTTAGCCCCGCCACCTCCAGCCCTTTGGGTCCTCTAAACCCAGAACTTAGCGCAGCCTCTCCGCCCTCTTCTAGAGGGGAAGCTGCCCTGTGCATCCTCCCCGACAAGGCGTGCGCTGCTCTGCGCAGTAGCACCGGCCAGAGACAGCTAGGCTTTCACGGGCTATGAACGCCCACGGATTGGGTGGACTCTGGGGCTGGGGTCTGAGGACGAGATTCTGGTCGGACTTCTGTTGTAAAGAAGGCTTGTGCCCATTCAAGAGGGAGCCCAGCGAGGAGCCCCGCCACAGTTGAGACTCAACCTCTCCAGCCTGCCCAATCCGACCAAGAGATCCTCTTCTAGCCCCTTAGTTTCACATCAGCCCCCCCTCTTCCCTTTTTCCCCCCTTCCCTTCTTCCCCTCTCCCTCCTTTCATCTTCATCCTCCTCAGCCGCCTGCCCATTCATCCCCTCTTCTTCCTCTCCTCTCTGTCCTTCTATCCCTGCCTCCTGAAAATTTAAAAAAAAAATTTAAGTTAATGTTGCATAATTAACATCAAAAAAAGGCACCAAAAAAGAGATGTGAGAAGACACAGCCTTCCATTCCTTTGTAGAAGTGGGAGGTCCACAATTGTGGGACAGCACATATATTTTCAGACTGTTTTTGATAAATTGATCACTTTTGCTATTTTTTTCCTCTTCTTGTATTTCTTTTTCTTTAATAGATATTCTTTGTTATATGATATGGCTCTCTGTGATAGGGAGGGATACTGGGAGAAATGAAGATATTGTAAAAACAAAGGATATAATTTTTAAAGTTATTTAATTTTTTAAAAAAATTATTAAAAATCACCTTTTCCCTCTTGTGTGCTCCCAAAGAAAGGCATGAACTTTGCTAACTACTCTTCATAGAGTTCCAAACCTTTGGGGTGGGCAGAGGGAGTTTTGCTATTAATTTGGAACACTTGAACACAAGTATATTAAGTCTTTCCTTTCAACAGGCATTTTCTATGTAATTCTTGCCAAATAATGTTATTGAGTAGCAGGGCTTACTGAAAAAGTACTGACATTCTTAGACCAGACACATCCAGAGTAAAAAAAAAAAAAAAAAGTTGAAGGGGTTCCCTTCTTTTCTTTTCTTATTGTTACCACCAGATTATATAGGTAACCCCTGTCCCAAAGCCCATTGGTATGGGACTTTTTTCCTCACTAATGGAGATGACCCTAATCTATGTGGCTGGCAGGTTGGAGGTGGCAAATGCAGAGAGTTCCAGTCTTCTTTGAGACTTCAAACTGAGTTTTTTGAAGTGATTCTGATTTTGGAACGGGCCAACCCCACTTCAGGTTGCTGAATGAAAAGACCCTGAAAATACGTAAGTGGAATTCTGCATCATGTCCCTATCTCCAACTTGCTCTACTAGAGACTTTGGAGTTTCCCCTCAGGTGAGATCCAAGATTCTCTCTTGGTTGAGCTGTTACCTTGGTCCCGATCACACAGTTCCTTAACTATAAAAATATGCACACCCTTTGACCCAACAGTACCATTAATAGGTCTGTACCCCAAAGAGATCAAAGAAAAACAAAAATGACCTATATGTGCACAAATATTTATGGCAGATCTTTTTGTGGTAGCAAAAATTGAATTTTGACATTGAAAGGATGTCTGTCAGTTGGGGAATGGCTGAACAAGTTGTGGTATATGATTGTGATGGAATACTATTCTGTTATAAAAAAAAATGATGAGCCTGCTGGTTTGAGAAAAAAAATCTGGAAAGACTGATATAAACTCATGTAAAGTGAAGTGAGCAGAACCAACAGAACACTGTACACAGTAACAGCAATATTGTAAGGATAATCAATTGTGAATGACTTAGCTATTCTGATCAATACAATGGTCCAAGATAATTCTGAGGGACTTATGATGAAAAATGCTCTCCATCTCCAGAGAAAGAAGTGATGGAGTCTGAATGTAGATTAAAACATACTTTTTTTTTTTACTTTACTTTTGCTATTGTTGTTTTTGGTCAGTGTTTTCTTTTGCAACATGGCTAATATGGAAATAAGTTTTGCATGACTTCACATGTGTAATCTGTATGAAATTGCTTGCCTTCTTAAGGAGGGGGAGGGGAAAGAGGGAGAGAATTTGGAGCTTAAAATTTTTGAAAATGAATGTTTAATTTTTTCTACATGTAATTGAGAAATATTTAATGAAATAAAAATATGTTGGGGAGAAGTTCCTTCTCTCTGTTATCTCAAATATATCATCCTATGTATACCTTCTCTGATTTCTATTTTGCTACTTACTTGGATAAATAGGTTTTTTTTGCTATTTGCTATGTGTGTTCATTGTGGAACTTGTATTTAGTGGAAAGAGGCCAAGCCTTGAATATAAAGCTTGGGGCCCCTTCCCCCCAATAATAATGAGACAGAGCAATCAGAAATTAGGTTAAACCCAATCTATCACCTAGACTAAAAATATTTAAGGAAGCAGATAGATAAACTTCTAGTGCAGTAATCCCTCTATCCAACCCCTCTATCTGACCCCTAACTTCCTCCTCCTCCCTCACCTGGTAGGAATGAAAGTGTTCCTTGGAGAAGAGCAGGTGGAAAAGAGACTAGAGTGTCTATCCTGCCTCCTTGATTCAGGTAGCCACATAACAGCCCTTGCCAGAGTGGTTGAGGGTGGGGGGAGAGGAGGGCTCTACATTTGGGCTTTTTTCCTACACATAAAGGCTTCTCTACATATATTATTAAAATTACTTATTTTATGAATCCATATATAAATCCATCTGATCCTGTAATTCCTTTCTGCTCTTTAAAATTTTCTTGATGCCTTCTTCAATTTCTTTCTCTTTTTTACATTATTTAAATTATCTCACTTCTGTTCATCTGTGTGGTTACATTTTTGTAATTATTCACTGATTTCATCAAAGTTATTAGTTTTGTTGGCATGTAATTAGGCAAACAAGCCTGGTGATTTCCTGTTTTCTCTTCTCTTGTTCTGAATTATCCATCTTAATTTTTGATAGGAACATGGCTTTCATTTTCTAAATTTGACCACTAACCATTTCTCTTTTATTGGTTTTAAAAGATAACTCCTAAATTTACTTATACACTTATACACTCTTGAGGTGATTATTCCTCAAGACCTCAGGCATAGTTTGTTCCTTTGGGACTAAGGGGAAAAGGAGAAAATTAATGGTATCCTACTCTGTCTAATATAAAGTTATATGGCCATCAGTGCTGGGCACAAGGATGGCAGGCCTCAGAAATTTTGTCTTCTAAGTCAACTGCCTCTCTTCTTTCATGCTTCCTACAGTTTCTCACTACCTCAGATTAACCCCTGCCTACCTAAATCCCATTCTACTTTTGCCTTCTTGGTGCCCTGATGGTGATGACTCAAAGGAAGCAAACTTGCAATGAGGGGTACACTTAAATCATTTGGTCAGAAGTGAGCTTGATCTTGTCCCAATTAACAGGTTTCATCCATAGGTTAACTACAGAGGAGGTTAGAATCATTAATTCTTCAGTCTTTTTATCTTTAATAAAAATGTAATTCTTTATTGAAACAACACATAAATGTAGATTGAACCAAAGCCCTCAATATGTAGCCTAAGATCCCATTAGGTTTTGGCTGTCATATTCCACTACTGACTCATATTAAATGATCAGTTTTTGAAAACTTCCACATCTTTTTACCATGAGTGGTTGTTGACTCTACTTCATTCATTATATCCATCCTAAAGTTAATTTGTTTTAGTGCAAATGAAAACTTTACATTTATCTTTATTAAATTTCAATATTTGATCTAAACTTTTTCTTTTTTAAATTGTTTTTATTTTCTTAAATATTTTCCAATTACATGTAAAAATTTTTTTTAACATTTTCTAAAAGTTTGAGTTTCAATTTCTCTCTTTTCATCCCACTCCTCCTCTTTCCTTGAGAAGGCAAGCATTTGATATAGATTATATATGTGAAGTTGTAAAAAAGATATTTAGCCATGTTGCGAAAGAAAACACAACCAAAATAAAATAATAAAAATAGTGTTTAAAAAGTAAACTTCAATCTGCATTCAGAGTCCATCAGTTCTCTCTCTGGAGGTGGATAGCATTTTTCATCATGTATGCTCTAGAATTGTATTGGATCTTTGTCTTGATCAGAGAAGCTAAGTCTTTCAAAGTTGATAATACTTACAATATTGCTATTACTCTGTACTCATGTTCTCCTGGTTCTGCTCACTTCACTTTGCATGAGTTCATACTTCCCAGGTTTTTCTGAAATCATCTTGCTCATCATTTCTTATACCGCAATAATTCCATCACAATCATATGCCACAAATTGTTTAGCCATTCCCCAATTGATAGGCATCCCCTCAATTTCTTTTTTATTCTTTTTTTATTTTAGACAAATACTAAAACTTAAATACATAGTAAGAGAAGAGAAAGAAACATTGTAAACTTAAATATAAGAAAAAAACAAAAAAATGTCATGTGCATAGTAGAACAAAGGAGAGGATTCCAATTACATAGCAATAATTTTTCATTTCAGGAAAAGTCTATGTATTAAATATTGTTCATTGTGCTGAAAGCTGTTCATCTTTGCTTCCTTGTAGGTTTTCTTTTGTTCTATGTTGTACATTTTTTACTTTGTTCTTTTTCCCCCCTGTCACCCCTACCCACTACCCCAAGAATACAGTTGAGCATTGGATATAATTATATATAGGTATTGATATATACACACATACATATATACACATATATACATACATACATATACATATAGTTTCCCTAAGAGATTCTACTCCTAGTCTTTGTTTTTATGTTTGTGCATATCTGTTTGTTTTTCCTATCTTTCCTAACTCCTCTACTTTACTTTTACCTTACCCTCCTATTACTTAACCTACCCTAACTCCTGCAATCCCTCTCTTATCCTCCCATTCCCCAAAATCTAAACCTCCTTCTATACCCCCTTTTTAACCTATTCCCACACCCTCTCCTCTAAAGATCCCTCTTTTATCCTCTCCCCCCTCCCTATCCCCTTAGAGTTTTATTTCTTTCTGAATTTAGAAGACTTCTAAATGTATATATATTTTCCCCTCTTAAACACATTCCCATGAAAGTAGGTTTCCAGAACTAATAGCCCCCCTCTCCCACCTAAATTCTCTGTATTGGTTCTTCCTCTTGCACCTCATTTGTAAAAGATAATGACTCTTTTAGCTGTACTTGAATGGTTTTACTTTTTGAAATCATATAATACTCAAGTCTACCCCTATCTTCCTTATAATTACCTAATTACTAGCAACAATCTTAGACGTAGGCTTTACATTTTTCATACATAAAAGATAAACATTCTATACTCATTTAGTCCCTTGTAATTGGTCATTGGTATGTACCTTGTATTTCCCTTGGCTCTTGTATGTTAAATCTATTGAGATCAGGGTTTGTTTGTTTTTTGTTTTTGTTTTTGTTTTGTTTTTTTTTAAAAGACCTGAAAGCCTGACAATTGATCAAATATCCATCTTTTTTTTATTCAGAATTATGCTTAGCTTTGCTGGGTATGATATTTTTGGCTGGAAGTCCAGTTCTTTTGCTCTACGATATACAGTGTTCCAAGACTTGCGATCTTTTAGTGTCGCCACTGCTAGGTCTTGTGTGATTCTAATTGTGGTACCACCATATGTAAATTGTTTTTTTCTTGTTGTTCATAGTAGTTTGTCTTTGATCTGGAGGTTTCAAAATTTGACTATAATATTCCTGTGAGTTTTCCTCATAAGAACACTTTCAGGTGGTGATTGATGGATTTTTTTCCTATTTCTACTTTCCCCTCTTTTTCTAATGCTTCAGGACAATTTTCTTGAATTATTTCCTGTATTATTGTATCAAGATTCTTTTTTTGATCAGAACTTTTAGATAGTCCAATTATTCTTATGTTTTCTCTTCTTGATCTTTTCTCTAGATTCGTTGTTTTTCTTATGAGATGTTACATTTTTTCATTCTTTATATTTTGGGTTTTTTTTTATTTCTTCATCTCTTATAACTTTGCTGACTTCTTGCCCAATACTGATTTTCAAGGAGTCATTTTCTTCCTTAAGGTTCTGGATCTTTTTCTCTAATAGGTTGGTTTTCTTTTCATAATCTTCTTGCTTTTCTTGTATTATTCTTATTTTTCTTTTTAGTTTTTCCTCAATCTCTCTCATTTGATTTTTAAAGTCTTTTTTAAGTTCTATAATGAGCTCTTTTTGAGCAGGTGACCATTTGACATTATCCTTTGGGGTAGAACAGAGTTTCTTTGTTTCAATATCCTCCTCAGAAGATGAACCTCAATCTTCTCTATTCCCATAGTAGCTCTCTATGGTTGGATTCTTCTCTTTTGCCTGTACAATTTTTTTTAGTAATAATTTAGTTTTTATAATCACCTTTAGTCATGGGGCATTGGGAGTGGGTGCCTCTAATCCTCTTCATTTCACCCTTCTGACCTTGAATTCAAACCAAGACCTCCAGCCTCCTGTAAGTGCCTATAGCACTTCTCTGTCATATTTGACAACCTGATAGGTATAGATTTAAGGTTTTCTTCTAGTCCTTCAATATTGTTTTGGGTCCTGACTGTCATTCTGTATGCTAATATTCATTTATTATTTAGCTCTAGGTTTACAGCTGTTCCTTTTCCTCTCTTTACTCATTTGTATAGTTACCCCAGTTGGTAAAGGTCAAGTCTACCTTTTTTCCAACTCGGACTTTTCTTCCCATTAATAAATGGAAGTATCATCCAATCTCTTCATTTATAGTTGAATAACTAAAGCTTAAAGAGGTTATGTGGTTTGTTCATGGTCACAAACATAGTCAAGCTGAGATGTGGCACACTTTGCAAATTTCAATGTTAAATTCTAGCCACCACCGCCACCACCACCATCATCATCAGTATTATTAACTGAAATAGTTTTAATCTATCTTTCCACTGTCCTTTGCTCAATGTAATTTTTATTGCATTATGATCCAAAAATGATATATTTAATATTTCTGCCTTTCACATTTGATTTTGAGGTTTTTATGCCCTAATACATGGTCAATTGTTGTGGAAGTGCCATGTGCTGCTAAGAAAGTTATACTCCTTTCTGTTCCCATTCAGTTTTCTCCAAAGGTCTGTCATATCTAACTTTTCTAATTTTCTACTTGCCGCCTTACTTTCCTTCTTGTTAACTTTTTGGTTGGATTTATCTAGTTCTGAGAGGGGACATTTGAGTTCCCCCCACTAGTATAGTTTTGCTGTCTATCTCTTCCTATAACTCACTTAACTTCTCCTTTAAGAATTTGGATGCATATACTTGTTGCACATATGTTTAGTATTAATATTGCTTCATTGTCAATGTTACCAAAGATGTGGTTTCCTTCCTTATCTCTTTTAATTAGATCTATTTTTACTTTTGCTTTGTCTGAGATCAGAATTGCTACCCCTGCTTTTTTTTGTACCTCAGCTAAAGCATAATAAATTCTGCCCCAGTCCCTTACTTTTACTCTGTGTGTGTCTCTCTGCTTCAAGTGTGTTTCTTATAAAAAACACATTATAGGATTCTGGTTTTTTATCCACCCTGCTACCCACTTCTATTCTATGGAGAGTTCATCCCATTCACAATCACAATTATGATTATTACCTATATATTTCTCTCCATCCTATATTTCCTCCTCTTTGTCCTCTATCTCCTTTCACCCTTTCTCTCCTCACCAGTGTTTTGCTTCTGTCTACCACTTCCCCTGATCAGCCCTCCCTTCTGTCAATCCCCACCCCGTCCCTTTAATTAATCTCCTCCCCTCCTGCTTCCCTGTCAGATAAGATAGATTTCTATATTCAACTGTGTAGTGCATATTATTCCCTCTTTGAGACAACACTGATGAGAGTAAGGTTCAAAAGATGCCCATCACCCGCCCTCCCACATTCCCCTCCACTGTAATAGATCTTTCGCACCTCTTCATATGAAATAATTTATCCCATTCTATTTCTCCCTTCCTTCTACACCCATTGTACTCCTCTTTCTCATCTCTTAATTTTTTATGCCATTCCCTCAAGTTCACCTTATGTTCATACCCTCTATCTATGTATGTTGCTTCTAGCTGTACTATTAGTGATACAATTTTATTTTTTTTATTTTTTATTAATCTATTTATTTTTACTTTTTAAGATTCACTTCCATAAGATTTTGAGTTTCAAATTTTCTCCTCATCTCATCCCTCTCCCCACCCCAAGACATCAGGCATTCTGAATACCCCTTTCACTAATCTTCTCTCCCTTCTATCTCCCCCCACCTTTGCTTGTCCCCTTCCCCTTCTCTTTTCCTATACTGCAGGATAGATTTCTATATTCCATTGCCCGTAAATCTTATTTCCCAGTTGCATGCAAAAACAATTTTTAACATTTGTTTTTAAAACTTCGGGTTCCAAATTTTCTCCCTTCCTCCCTCTCCACTCACCCTCATTGAGAAGTCAAGCAACTCGATACAGGTTATACATGTGTGGCCATGCAAAACACTTCCACCGCAGTTATGTTATGGAAAACTAACTATATCACCCTTCATCCTATCCCACCCGCTGTTTATTCTATTCTCTCTTTTGACCCTGTCCCTCCTCAGAAGTGTTTGCTTCTGATTACCCCCTCCCCCAATCTGCTCTCCCCTTTATCATCCCCCCACTCTCTTATCCCCTTCCCCCCATTTTCCTGTAGGATAAGATAGATTTCCATATCAAATTGAGTTTGTATGGCATTCCCTCCTTAAGTCAAATACTATGAGAATAAGATTCACTCATTCCCTCTCACCTTTTCTCCCTTCTCCTCCACTGAATAAGCCTTTTCTTGTCTGATTTATGTGAGATAATTTACCCCATTCTACCTCTCCCTTTCTCCTTCTTCCAGTATAATCCTCTCACCCCTTAATTTTATTCTCCAGATATCACTCCTTCATCTTCAACTCACCCTGTGCCCTCTATCTAGCTACATATAATTTTTTTCTCTCCAACCACCCTATACTGACAAAGGTCTCATGGGTTACAAATATCATCTTTCCATGTAGGAATGTAAATAGTTCATGCTTAATAAGTCCCTTATGATTTCTCTTTCTTGTTTACCTCTTCCTGCATCTCTTGAGTCTTGTATTTCAAAGTCAAATTTTCTTTTCAGCTCCAGATTGTTCATCAAGAATGCTTGAGGAACCAAGATGGCAGAGTAGAAGTAGTGACTTGCTTGAGCTTTCCCCAAACCCCTCCAAATACCTGTAAAATAAATGACTCTAAACAAATTCTAGAGCAGCAGAACCCACAAAAAGACAGAGTGAAATAAATTTCCAGCCGAAGACAATCCGGAGGGTTGGTTGGAAAGGTCTATAGAACTGGGCTGGGAGAGAAACACAGTTCAGCATGAGTGTGCAGGCAAAGACCAGGCCTCAGTGAACCTGGAGCAGGCCTCAGGAGACTGAATCACTAGCAGTTGTGGCAGTTTCCAGACTTCTCAACCCACAAACACCAAAGACAACTTAGAAGGTCAGTGGGAAAGGTCTGTCAGACCTTGGAGAGAGAGGAGCATGGTTCAGCCCCAGTCCTGGCACCACTGCTTCCAGAGCTCTCAGCCTACAGACAGTGGGGGGATCAAGCAGTTGATCAGAGGGGGATTGCAGGGATCTCTTTGCTGGTGCTGAGGCAGGAATCTCTTGCTTTGCCCATGCTCAGATCTGGGTCACAGTTCTGGGTGGCAATCCTGGGGGAGGAGGAGTGCTGGTGTGGTGGAGCTTGTAGTGGCAGTGGAGAGGGAATCCTCCTCACAATTCCAAGGCAGAAAACAGTGCTTGTGGTCACTCACAAACCAGAGCACAGGCCAGGAAAGGAGTAAATACCTCACCTTTGATCATACCACCTTGGAAGAATTGAAAATTTACAGGTCCCTAGAAGTATCTCTGAAAACAGCTACACAAAACCCTGAAGCTTGGGCCAGTACAGCCTTCACACTGGAAGCAGACCCCTACCCTAACAAAGAGTTTAAAACTCAAGCAATTGACTGGGAACATGAGCAAACAGTGCAAGAAAAAAAAAGTTAGACCATAGATTCTTACTTTGGCAACAAAGAAGATCAAAACACAACCAGAAAACAATAAAGTCAAAGCTCCTACATCCAAAGCCTCCAAGAAAAGTATGAATCAGTCCAGACCGTGGAAGTGCTCAAAAAGGATTTTGAGAAGTAAGTAAGAGAAGAAGAGGAAAAACTGGGAAGAGAAATGAGAGTGATGCAAGAAAACCCTGAAAAACAGGTCAGCAGCTTGCTAAAGGAGATCCAAAAAAAATTGAAGAAAATAACACCTTAAAAAATAGCCTACCCCAAATGGCAAAAGAGGTCCAAAAATCCAAAGAGGAGAAGAATGCCTTAAAAATCAGAATTGGCCAAATGGAAAAGGAAGTTGAAAAGTTCACTGAAGAAAATACTTCCTTAAAAATTAGAATGGAACAATTGGGAGCTAGTGACTTTACGAGAAATCAAGAAATTATAAAACAAAACCAAAAGAATGAAAAAATAGAAGACAATGGGAAATATCTCATTGGACAAACAACTGACCTGGAAAATAGATCCAGGGGAGAGAATTTAAAAATTATTGGACTATCTGAAAGCCATGATAAAAAAAAAAAAAGAGCTTAGACATTATCTTTCAAGAAATTATTAAGGAAAACTATCCTGGTATTCTAGAAACAGAAGGTGAAATTCTTTCTCATTGAAAGAATCTGCCCATCACCTCCTGAAAGAGATCCCCAAAGGAAAACTCCTAGGAATATTGTAGTCAAATTCCAGAGTTCCCAGGTCAAGGAGAAAATACTGCAAGCAGCCAGAAAGAAACAATTCAAGTATTGTGGAAACACAATCAGGATAACACAAGAGTTGTCAGCTTCTACCTTAAGGGGCCAGAGGGCTTGGAATATGATATTCTGGAGGTCAAAGGAGATGGGATCATAGCCAAGAATCACCTACTCAGCAAAACTGAGTGTAATCCCCTCTTAGTGATACAATTTTTAAGAATTACAAGTATCATCTTCCCATGCAGGGATGTAAACACTTTAGTTCTATTGAATCCCTTATGTTTTCTTTTCCCTTTTTACATGTTTATGCTTCTCTTGGGTCTTGATATTGGAGATCAAATTTTTGGTTTAATTCTGGTCTTCTCCTTATGAAAGCTTGAAATTCTTCTATTTCATTGAATGACCATTTTTTCCCTTGATGTATTATGCTTAATTTTGCCAGGTAAGTGATTTTAAGGTTGTAGTCCTAGCTTCTTGCCTTCCAGAATATCATGTTCCATAACCTCTGATCTTTTAATGTTGTGGCTGCCAAGTCCTATGTGATTGTAATTCTGCAATATTTGAATTGTTTCTTTCTGTCCACTTGTAGTATTTTTTCCTTGACCTGATACGAAATTTGCCTATGATGTTCCCTGGCATTTTTATTTTGGGATCTCTTTCCTGAGGTGATTGGTGGATTCTTTCAATGCCTATTTTGCCCTCTGGTTCCAGGTTATCAGGGCAGTTTTCCTTGATGATTTCTTTAAAGATGCTATCCAGGTCCTCCTTTTGATAATGGCTTTCAAGTAGCCTAATGATTCTGATATTTTCTCTCCTGGATCTATTTTCCATGTCAGATGTTTTTCTCAGGAGGCATTTTACATTTTCTTTAATTTTTCCATTCATTTGATTGATTCTTGATGTCTCATAGAGTCATTAGCTGCCACTTGCCCAATTCTAACTCTTAAGGAGTTATTTTACTCATTTAGCTTTTGTACTTTCTTTTCTGTTTGACTAATTGTATTCTTTAAGGACTTGTTTTTGTCAGCAGATTTTTGTATCTCCTTTTACATTTGGCCAGTTCTACATTTTAAGTAGTTGTTTTCTTTTTCCATACTGTTGACTCTTTTTTCATAAGTCTCTTGCATCACTCTCATTTCACTTCCCAATTTTTCTTCTACCTCTTTTACATGATTTTTAAGATCCTTTTTGAGCTCTTCCGTGAGTTCTTTTTGCTACTTTCCTTTTTTCTTTGGGGTTTTGGCTATAGGTGTTTTTAGATTGTTGTCCTGTTCTGAGTATGTGTCTTGATCTTCCCTGTCACCATAATAACTTTCTATGGTTAGATTATTTTTTGTAGTATTTTACTCATATTTTTTGGCCTTTTACCTTTCTTTTAAATTTTAGCTCTGTTTCATGTGTGAAAGGGGCACTGTCTCCTGCAGATGCTGGCTGTTTTCATGGTGCTGCAACAATGTTGCCCTGAGTCCCACTCAGGATCTTCTCATGCTGAGGGGGTGGAGTGGGGGTTGGCTGGCACTGCTGGAGGCCATATGGGTCTGGTTGCTTAGCTGGTACTGAGCCAGGGTACTAGTGGAGGTGTATGTGACATGTGCTGAGGCTGGCAGGGTATTTCTGCATTTCCCCAGGGCTACATTGAAGTCCATGGTAGTCTGACTGCTGGTGGCTGCCTCATTGCCCAGGGCTACACTGAAGCATATGGAGTCTGGCCTCTAGAGGCTACCTCTTTGCCTGGGGCAAAGATGTGGGGGGTCCTGGTGTTGATGTTTGTCTCTTCCACCACACTAGGGCTCAGGATCTACCGCTGGTTTGCTGAGGTGGGATTTGCTGCTGACTTGCCAGGATGCTTCCTGTTCTGGACTGTTCTTTTATCCAGGTGAGACAGACCTTTCTTGCCAAGCTTCCAACTTTCCAACTGGGCCAAAAGATTGCTTCTCTCCATCATTTTGCTAGTTCTACTGTTTCAGGATTTGTTTTAGGGTGCTATTTTATGGCTGTTTGGAGGTGAATATGGGAGAGTTGTGGTGGTTTAGTGGTTCCTCCACCATCTTGGCTCCTGAAAGTCTCCCCATAACACTATCTTAGAAAAAAAAAATTGAACAAGCCATAAATAAACTCCCAAATATAAAAATCTCAAGACCAGATGCATTTACAAGCAAATACTACCAAACATTTAAAGAATATTTAATTCTAATACAAGACAAACTTTTTGGAAAAAAAAAATAGAAAAGGGACCCCATCAAATTCCTCCCATGACACAAATACAGTCTTGATACTTAAGCCAAGGAGAGTCAAAACATAAAGAAAACTGTAAATCAAAATCCCAACCTCTAGAGAGGTTTGAGTTCTCCCATTCTTTCTACCCACTATGGCTTAGCTTATCAAATAGAAACAGCTCAGGAAAAAGAGTGGAAGATGGCAAGGAGTGGAGAGAAGATAAATATTGGGAAGAAAAAACTTCCTGCAGAGCCAGCTCCCAAAACTAGTGACATCCAAATGGCATAGAGCTGCCGCACAAGGCCAGAACTGTCGTTTTGCAATGTGAGGGCCTTCCTACAAATGTGTCTAGATAGGTCAGCCACTGTGGTTACACCACATAGTTTCACAATCTAGATCAACTGAAAAAGTAAGTCATCACTTTTTAGCACCCTCAGTCCAGCCAGTCTTTGTCTGTGTGTAGGTATGTGTTTGCCCTGGGACTCCAGAAACAAAGTTTTTTAGAGTTTGTTCTTGAAGTATAATGCTGAGCTTCAGGAAGAAACCACTGTCCTCAGGACCTATGACATTATTAACTCCCTGGTCCTCACCTAACAGATGACTACTACAAGTATTATGTACTACGTTCAATGTAAAGAGAGATCACTGTATGCTGGAGGCAATCAGGGAAGGCTTTCATAGAGGATGTGTGTCGTGAATAAAGGAAAACAGTTGGAAGAATGCAGAAAATGAGGTAGAGAATTGTACCTAAGGTAAAAGGAGAGGAGGGAGAATATAAGCAAAGATACAGGTGGATAGGAAAAAGCTACATGTGCATGTGTGGTAGGGGGAGAGAACTAGTGGAGGAATCTGCCTTGGTGGATTGGGGAGTGAGCCTCTCTGGTAGTCCTAGGAGAGAATAATGAGTAGATAGGGAAGGGCCCTGAATGTCAGGGTATATTAGAAGTTGCAATAAGCAGTGGGGAGCCACTGAAGACTTATAAGGAAGGCAGAGGGAGATTTGGGGACCCTGGGTGATTCAGATGTGTTTGGGATCCAGGAAGACAGAATTTAGAGGACTAAAATCATAGAATGTTGGACTTGAAATTTAAAGATAATAAAATACAATCAATTTCACAAATGAGGCCCAAGGAGATTAATTGACTTTACTAAGGTTACCTAGCTAGCAAATCTCACAGCCAGGATTTGAACACAGATCCTCTCACTCAAAATCCAAAGCTCTTTCTATAGTACCAAGCTATAAGATGGGGGATGGGAGGTAAGGAGGGGACTGATGAGATTGAAGCAAGTGGAAGGAACTGGGGAAAATAGGGAAACTAAGGGAACTTTACTCATGAAGGGCTGGAGGAGCTAAGAGGACTAAAGAGAATGAGGAACTTGAGGAAGTTGAGACACATGAGGAACCTAGGGAGTAGAGCCTGGCCCCCCTTGCCTGTAATGTTCTCCCTCCTCCCCTCCCCCCCCCCCCCCCTCTTGGAATTCTATCTTCTTACAATGCTTAATTCAGGTAGGATCTCCTATATGTGGCCTTTCCTCAGCCCTGCCCCTGAAATGAACTTGTATTTATTTTGTGTAATATTTTGTACGTACCTGAACACATTGTTTCCCTCAATAAAGGGTAAGCTTCTTAAGGAAAAGGATTATTTCATTTTTGTCTTTGTATCTTCAGCACCTGCACACTGCCTGGCACTTAATAGCTGTACATTGACTGAATAATTAGCTTGAGAAACAGAGGGAAATGAAGCCGTGGGTGACTGTGGGGCTTACGGAACTGTAAAAGTCAAAAAAGACAGAAGGAGCTTGCCCGCTTTAAATCTACGATCTTGTGAGTCTAGGAACTGAGGGCACTGAAGAGATTTGAGGCAGGGGGCCAATGGCACTGAGGAGTTTCCTGGATCTGTTGCTGCTGAAGGGATTGACAGAGTTAAGCAGATTAGGTGTATTCCATATAGGCATGACTATCCCTTTAGCTCAGGAAATCTTAATGTTTCTTGTGTCCTGGGCTCCTTCTCAGATCATTGTTTTGTTGTCTACATTAATAATTGAAGAAAATGCTAAATTTCAGTTAGAGGTAGGTGACTATAAACTTATGTTTTTCCCTATCCAAGTTCACAGACCTCCGGAAATATGTCCATAGACCTCCAAAGGGACCCCAGGTTAAGAATCTTTACTTTAACTCTCCAGGAAATCTAGTCTGTTCCCCTCTATGGAACCATGAAGAGCAGAATAGGTTTGTGGAGAAAAAAGGGGGAGCTGAGGAAGAAGAGAGGAGGGGACAGCCAGGTTGGAGAGTGGTAGCATCAGTGATCAGAGGAATAGGAGGGATCCCTACTGGGGATGGTGCAGAGGTCTAGGTTTGGATTTGCCAAGACCGGTCTCCCTGTGGTTGATCAGAAGGCTTCATGTGACAGCTCAGGAGGTAAAAATAACATACAGGAAAGTTACAGGAAGGAGAGTCCGCTATTTATGGCAAGCAGTGTCTGCTTGTCCTCAAAGGGCTGAGCTCCTTCGTTTTCTCATGTCGTCCTTCATATCTTGAGCTGCCCAGCCTTTCTGTTCTTTTCTTATCTCTGGCACTGAAGCTCCTGCTCATCCCTATCCTTACCCACTCTCCCTCCCTCCCCTTTCTACAGATAGGGAAGATGCAGGTATACAGAGGTGATAACTATGGGTCTCTAAGAACAGATTCACAGAAGGAACTACAACTTCTTGTCTCCATCTCAGTCTCCTTTTGCTTCACGAGGGTAAGGTCTTTATTGAACATGCCCTGTGTCCCTTTTACTGTCCCTCACCCCTTCTCCTACCCCAAGACCTGTCATAGTCACTGACTTCTAATGTTTGCAATCATACATACATACACACACACACACACACACACACACACACACACCCCTGCATTCCCTGATTTTCTCTCCAGGTATGATGAAGACTCTCAGTCCTGCAGTCTCCTTTCTCTCTTTGTAGTTCTTTCATTTCTACCCTCCTCCTTGAGATGTCCTCATTGGCCTGAGGGAAAAGTG
Organism: Vombatus ursinus; assembly: GCF_900497805.2. Taxonomy (NCBI): domain Eukaryota; kingdom Metazoa; phylum Chordata; class Mammalia; order Diprotodontia; family Vombatidae; genus Vombatus; species Vombatus ursinus. Next base: position 3,105,140 of record NW_020952097.1, read on the forward strand.
TGTTTGTATTTGTTTCCAGACCCTAGTTGGATGGGAGGGAGGTGGATTCCGTGAGGGAAGGCTCACTGAAGCCTGAGGGTTGAGTCTGCATAAGGTGTCTTCTTTCCTTCCCATTACCCTACAAATCATTCATTACCTCATGCTCTGTCAACTTTCCCAGTCCTTTCTCTTCATTTCCTCCTTTTGCCCCTTTTCTCCCTCCCAATGTTCTTATAATCCCATCTGGAGTCACTCATTTTTTGCTTGTAAGACATTTGGAAAACCAGTTCTTGGAGGGTCTGGACCAACTGTGATTATAGCACCATGGTCTCTGGTGTCCTTAGTTGGAAGCCTTGCATGGTGGGCAAATAGCCGGACCATTGCCTGACCTAAGAATGCAGAAAAGGTTAGTTCTGAATTCTGGTTTTTCAAGACTTTCAAATCACTTCCTTGGAGTAGAATAGGAGTCCCTGGTGACTAGTAACAATTGCCTTAAGTGTAGAAAGAGGATGGATTCCACAAACCAGAAATTACAAAAAGAATATTGTGGCAGGTCAAGACATAGTTTCTAGTACAATGAAATCTGAGAGTCTAGGCCAGATGTGGGAAAGGAGTCTGAAACTTGGGTCTGAAGTCAAGAAAGTCACCCCTGAGGAAAGGAAGAAAATACCATGAATGGAAGCACTTGGCATTGGAAAGATGATGACATGTTTCCTTTCCTCCATTTGAGACAACCTTATAAGGTAGTAGGGTACTCTCCACACCCTCTTCTCCCCCTACTGTGTTGGGCTGCCAAACTGTTTTTTTTTTTTTTCTGGAAGAAGAGGGAGACAGAGATAGGAAATGGGAATGCTTAAAGGAAAAGACAAAATAAGGAAAATATAGGGTGAAAGGAAGATAGTGGGAAGAGAAGGTTGTAGGAAAAGTATCTTGTTTTTACTCCCCGCAGCTGCCTCCATCTCTCCACTCACACGGTACCCACCTCAGTTCAGGTCCATGTCACCTCTTGCCTGGACTCTTAATTGGTCTTCCTGATTCATCTCTTCCCCTCTAATGCATCCTCCACATAGCTACCAAAATGACTTTTCTAAAGCACATCTACATATGTCACTCCCCTACTCAATAAACTTCTTTGGCTCACTAATATTTCTACTGTTAAATATAAACTCTTTGGTTTGTTATTCAAAGTCTTTCACAAGTTGGCCCCAATCTCCCATCTCCACCCATGCCTTTACACTGGTGGTTCCTCATGCTTGAAGTCCACTTCTTCCTCATCTCTGCCTAGTTTCTTTCCAGGCTGAATTCAAGGTGTCATGTCCCAAATTATCTCATATCTATTTTGTATCTAGGTACGTGTTGTCTGTCTCAGGTAGATTATATGGTCCTTGGAGGCAAAAATGATTTCACTTTTGTCTTTGTATCCTCCCCTACTCCCCCTGCATCTAGCCTATTGCCTAATACATAATAGAAATACTTAATAAACACTGATTGATTGATTTCAGTATACCCTATATCACAGGGGCCTTGGGGGACACTCTCCCACAAGGAAGCTGCAGTTCTAGTATCAAGCAGGTTTGACCTCTAAAGAAATAGGAATAGTCTTGTCTTGTACTCTCTGGTTTATTACACCTTACCCCAAATTAGAACACCAGGGAAAATATTTTAACCAAAGTTTAAGTATGGTTCATGTCAAGGGTCATCACAAAAGGCATGGACAGGATCATTTCTAATTTCTTGACTTCTCATAAAGTCATTAGCTTCCATTTGCTCCATTCTAATTTTGAAGGAAGTATTTTCTTCAGTGAGCTTTTAGATTTCCTTTTCCATTTGGCCAATACTGCTTTTTAAGGCATTCTTCTCCTCAATGGCTTTTTGAACTTCTTTTGAATTTGGGTTATGCTATTTTTAAGGTGCTATTTTTTTCAGTATGTTTTTTGGGTCTCCATTAGCAAGCTGTTGACTCATTTTTCATTATTTTCTTGCATCAGTCTCATTTCTCTTCCAAAATTTTCCTCTACTTCTCTTACTTGCTTCTCAAAATCCTTTCTGAGTCTTCCATGGTCTGGGACTGATTCATATTTTTCTTGGAGGTTTTGGATGTAGGAGCTTTGACTTTGTTGTCTTCTTCTGGTTGCATGTTTTGATCTTCTTTGTCACCAAAGTAAGATATTATAGTCTGACTCTTTTTGTGCTCCTTACTCATGATCCTGGCAAATTACTTGAGTTTTAAACTCTTTGTTAAGGTAGGGTTCTGTTTCCATTGTGGAGGATGTACTGGTCCAAGCTTCAGGGGTTTTGTGCAGCTGTTTTCAGAGATACTTCTAGGGACCTGTAAATTTTCAGTTCTTTCAAGGTGGTATGATCAAAGGTAAAGTGTTTACTCCTTTCCTGGCCTGTACTCTGGTCTATGGGTAACCACAAGCACTGTTTTCTGCCTTGGAACTATGAGGAAGATTCCCTCTCCCCCGCCACTACAAGCTCCCCCAAGCCAGCACTCCTCCTCAACCCAGGGCCGCCACCCAGAACTGTGACCCAGATCTAAGCAGGAGCAAAGCAAGAGAATCCTGCCTTAGCACCAGCAATGAGATCCCTACAATCCGTCTCTGATCATCCACATGATTCCTCCTCTGTCTGTAGGCTGAGAACTTTGGAAGCAGTGGCGCCAGGACTGGGGGTAACCCATGCTCTTCTCTCTCTAAGGTCTGACGGACCTTTCCCACTGACCTTCTAAGCTGTCTTTGGCGTTTGTGGGTTGAGAGGTCTGGAAACTGCCACAACTGCAAGTGATTCAGTCTCTTGAGGCCTGCTCCAGGTTCGCTGAGTCCTGGTCTTTGCCTCTGTGGCCCATGCTGAACTTTGCTTCTCTGCCAGCCTGGCACAGTAGACCTTTCCTATCAACCATCCAGGTTGTCTTGGGCTGTAAATCAGTTTCACTCTGTCTTTTTGTGTGTTCTACTGCTCTAGAATTTGTTCAGAGTCATTTTTAGAGGTATTTGGAGGGGTTTGGGGGAGAGCTCAAGCAAGTCACTGCTTTTACTCCGCCATCGTGGCTCCACCCCTCTGACAGGATCATTTCTAATAGTTTCTCAATGTGCAAAGTCATAAATATCAGGTTTAGGACAATTATTTCTTTCTTCTTCCACAAAAGAAATACCTGAAACACAGAAGACACAAGCACATATTGACAAATACTTTAAACATGAAACAGTAACCCATGACAAAGGATTCACAGGCACCCATCAATAGATACTTAAAGGACTCGTGTTATCCATCATCTTTATTATGTTCTCCTAGAAGGAAAAGACATCTAGAAAATTTATGGGTCTGTCAAACAGGCATTTCACTTTCAGGTTGGATGAGCATCTCAAACAAGATACCTATCTTTTGGCCAGCCAGGCATGCATGGCTCAATCCTCCTGTTGGTGGTCATGTCTTCAGAGAAGAAGCATCACTGTAGGAAGTGCCTCCTGCCAACAAGTACCCAGAACATTCAATGACTGTGAACCACCTGAATTCATGAGGCGGTCCTCATCCATCTCATGATTGCTGCTCCATCATCTGTGTCCATGGAAAGAAACACAAAGCCAAACCAAAAGAAAAAGCAACTAAGGACTGGAGATTTGGTCTCAGGCAAGCACATGTACCCACTGCCACCTGCATATAATCACTATAGCTGCTGCTGGGAAGGAAGTAAAAGGAAAGATCCCCTTTCCTCTTCCTGTTGAAAGTCTGAAAGAGCCAGAGCAATCCCAAGAGATAAGTTCAAGGAGGGAGGGGGAAGAGAAAGAAGGTTGTTTCACTTTTTAGGCCTTCTAAACAGATAAGTCCTTCTGGTTCAGTGGCCAATCCTTTGTAGAAGAATGTTCCTCCCCTTCCCTAATACCATGGGGACCAAGGGATCAACTGAGAGACTCTGATTGTGGATGCCCTTTAGCAAGGCACCAGAGCACATGTGTCATGGGAAGTGGCCTGATCTTAGGGTCCACTGGAACGAGCCAGAGCACAGGTTCAGTTCACAAATATAATCACATCTGTGATATAAAACCACTTTAGTATCTCATCTCCAGACCCAACCAAGCCATTGCAGTCCATCACACACACAGTACAAGGAATGACTACTTGACTTCTGGATCAAGTATTGCATCAAAGACTGATACTTCCCAAACTATTTCAATCAGAGAACACTGAACTTTGGAATATATAAATGGGATATGCAAATTCTGATCCTGAGGGGATGAGAGGCCAGGAGCCCTGTGGAATACATCATTCCTGATAAGGGAGGCCAGGCTGATAATGAAGCTCTGGACCAATTCTTAACAGCAGTACTGGGGTTTACTGCGGATTTTAATTAAATGACAGACCAGTACTGCATAAAATGATAGAACTGCTATTATCTAGAATATTATGAGAAGAATGTGAGGAGAAGTTCAAGGCCTCAAATGAAAGAAGGAGGGTAGAGTAGGAAGATGAGGAAGCAAGGATAACAAGGGGAGGGCAGAAAGGGGACATCTGCCACACCTCCATGCTTTGTTACCTTTATTTTTTGACTGTCATTGCCATTGGGACTAAGGGCCTCAGTTTACCATCCTCTCCCTCTTTCCCTTTTCCCAGCTGTCTCTCCACACTCCAGATCATCGATGTTTTGGGGTTTTTTCCCCACTGTTTATTGAGAAGGAAAAAGTGAATATACAGATTTATGTTATATAGATCAGGGAAATAATTTTGTAATACATAGGCCATTTATAATATGCAGACCAGGAAAAGGTCATTAGATATAAGCACAAAGAAAGAAACATACTGCGTCCCAGATGGGGAAATGTACCCCATCTAGATCTAGCTTGGCCTCTGCTACTCTCTCTTGGCACAAAGAGATTGTCCCTCCTTGGCCACCCATGCAAGCATCATTTATCTCATTAGGATGACCCCTAAAAAGATTTGGAATCCCCTTCTTTACCACAACCCTCTACCAAGATGGTGCTCATTCTCTAGCCACAAGCTCATTCTCAGAAACTAAGGAAATTTCTTAATGACATTGATGAGGTCTCCACTGGCATTCTACCTTTATTGTTACTACATAGTTTAGCTAACTGGATGTCTTATCCTTCCTCTATCGATAGAAAAAGGAATTACATACAATTAAGGTTTTCCCCCCAACACATCTAAAAGAAAATACATCTCCCCTCCCCAAGATATACAAAATGGCCCTTAATACACCCAACAAAATTTTATCTTTCCTGCAGCCACCTCTGTGAAATCTAACATCATTGTCAGCAAATATGCTCTGACCTATGACTGAAAAATACCTTCTAGGATTTGGGAGGAGGCTGCTGTGAGTGACGAATGTGTGCAGAGAACAGAACAGGGAGCAGCAGGGGCCACAGGGACTCAGGAATGGGGCAAGTGATTGGGAGGTCCAAAGTATTTGACTGTAGCCCCTTTCTCTCTATGTAAAGGTAGGTCTCTCTACCCTTCCCTGAGCAGGGCCAAAGATATCCCTGCCATTTTGGGGGATGCGCCTATAGCCTACTTTCTTTTGCTTGGGGAGGAGATTCCTACAATCATTTGTGGAATACCTAGTGCTGTGAAAGGACAGGCTCTGCAAGTCATACAGCCATGGATTGGTTTGCTGTGTTTCAGGTGAGGAAAACAAGTTGCAATGGATAACCCAGCTGGGCATTATGAAGAGGAGTATAACTGGTATCTGGATTCTGATATTGGGCTTCTTTCCATTATTTCATACTAAACATAGGAGGTAAGCATGATGGAAAGTTGAGGCAGAAAATTCTCCTTTAGTCCAATGGGTCAGTTTGAGCAAGGATGGTACAGGATAATATCATTCACTGCCTCCTAACTCCTAGTCATTTGACCCAACGGTACCCTCAGCAACCATCAGATAAAGACCATCCCAAGGATCATTTATTTCCCCCCGCTATAACATCAAACACCATAATTACCTGTTGGCTCCTGAGACACAAGAACATTCTCATCCCTCTTTAGATTTTCATTCATTGAATATTCATTCTGCCAATGGTGAACACTCAGCAGCAGAGTAAAGAGATCAGAACTATGTATCAGAAATAGATGTAAAGGCCTATACTAGGGTGAAGACAATAGGAGTAAAATGTAGGAAGGGAGATAAGAAATTTCAGAGACAGAATTAACAGAACATTAATGATGGCTTCTGGGGATGAAGGGAAGGAAAAGAACCAAAGAAGATGAAACAGTTTCATACACATCGGTAAAGGAAGCTGGGAGGAAGTAGGGATTTTGAGGGGAAAGATGTCAAGTTCAGCTTTCGGAACATGGAGTATCAGTCATCAGTCAATTATTTTCAGTCAACAAGTGCAAGAAAGAGCCTGACCCCTCTCTTTGGGGCCACGTTCTGCTGGAAATGAACTCAATCTGATCAAGACTGAGCTAGAGCCCCTTAGTGGAAGAAGGCATCTCTATCAACACATGGCAAACAACAGACCTGATGCTGGACCAGGAAGCTGGGGATGCCCTGAGCTCCAGGCTCACAGGAGGACTCAGTTCACACCCTTCCCCATAAAAGGGTATAAGGCTTTTTCTTCTTGTCTGTCCGGCTTTTTTGCCCCAGAGGAAAACAATGAAAGCTTCAGTTTAGCTCATGTCTGGGGTATCCCCAAAAGAAATTATAGAGGGAATTAGTCTGAAATGTGGATCAGTATAGGATAGCTATTTGTTTCTTCCACACAAAAGAAATATTTAAAAAACAAAAATATCATAGGTGTACATTGGCAAAGACTTAAAACATTAAAAGTAACACATAATTTCAATTATGTTCTCTCAGGAGCTTGATATTTAAATGAGCTATTTCACTTTCCACTTGACCCTGCACCATCCAAATAATTCCCTCAAGGCCCATGTCTTCTGATAAGTCTGTCAAGGTTTGGCCTCATCCTCCTATCACTGGTAATCTTCTGTGAGCCAAATGTAGCTGCAGAAAACTCTTTCTGCTGCCACTCAGCTCTAGCTAAGGGCCCCAGGACCTCCTAAAGGCCCATCTCAGGATCATTATCAAGCAGTTTTACTCAGGGATAGAAACATGAAGCAGAAGGATCACAAGCCCTCCTCATCCTTTCATGAGAATTCACAGAAAGAGAGAGTTCTAAGCCACAAGTTCAAAAGAGAGGAAGAAGGGAGCGACCATGGAAGTTGTCTCTCATTTTAAAGTCTATTGAATGGACTGCTTTTTCTTGTTCAGTGGCCAGTCCTCTTTGAAACAGCCCTCTGCCTCTGTTGTCAACAAAAGGACTATGGGAGTGCTGCATCATTCCAAAACATTAAGTCTTTCAATACAGAGTATGTGTTTCAAAAATTTCTGAGCGAACTCAGCTCCCCATGCTTCAGTGAAGTGTTCTCTAGCCAGAGTAGATCATAAGAGGCCCCTGATTATTCCCAATGAAGTAATTCTACTTTTGTAGCACCCCACTTGGGGCTCATGCCCAATTCACACCACCAATGTCCACTTGGCTCTCCAGAGGGGTAGCTGTTTCTACAGGCAGCTAGGTGGCACAGTGGATAGAATGGTGGGCCTGAAGTCAGGGAGACTTAAGTTGAAATCCAGCCTCGGACAGTTACTAGCTATGGGACCCTGGACAAGTTACTTAAGCTCTATATACCTTGGTTTCCTCAACTACAAAATAGGGATAATAATAGCATTTACTTTCCAGAGTTGATGTGGGGATCAAATGACATAATATTTGTAAAGCATTTAGAACATTGTCTGGCACATAGTAGGTTATCTATTAAGTACTTATTTCCTGCCTTTATCTCTTCTCCAGAGTTCTGAGGGGAACCTTGTGGGTTTGGATAAGCGGCTCATCTTGTCACGTCTTCCCTCGCCCCAACCTATGACCACATGAACTGGTTTCCACGCTACTTACTCCCTCAGCCCAGCTAATTATGGCCAGTCACATACCAGAGGCTACTTTATCAAAGAACATAAACAGGAAACAGAGAGTCACAGGGAATTTGTCTACCAGGAGAATAATCCATGGCACCAGAGACCACCAGTCCAAGGCTCCTTCAGAGACTGTCCCTAATAACTGTCTTGTGCAACCACTCTGCTCTTTCCTGAGCCTTTCTTTTCCCTTTGCAATAGCCTTTGACCACAACTCATCCTCTCTTTTACAACAGGGCTGCTAATAGTTCAGCCTCCATTTGAAGAAGTCTTTCACCTCTCTAGACCCAGATACTGTTCTAGTTCCGCCTACTCAGGGAGTGTCACCAAGTCCTGTCACCTGACCCACCCCTACCCAATGGTCTCCTAATGTTTTCAACTCACTGCCTTGGCTTTCTATACTTTATTTTTACTTTCACTTTATGTAGAACACAGAATCTACCCCAACTCGAGCAGACCTCCCCTAGGTGTCAAGGTAGGCAATGTCACAAATACCATGTGTGAACTTCCATGTCTCCTTCTGTCTTTTGGTTGTTTTTTCTGTGGCAAAATGTGTAGATTGGGTGAATGTGGAGTGGAATGTAGTGGTGGAGTGGGAGGGACTGTTGGACTTGATTGTCCCCAAGGTCCCATCACTCTTTGTGACTCCACAATACTATGATTTCTCACTCCCTCCCCTCTGGAAATGGACCAGAGAACCTGATGGCTTGGGACATGTCTTCCTGGGAGATCCATGGGGTCTGCTGGAGCAGGGGGGAGTGTGTGCATGAATTTGGGAGGGAGGGAGGGATACCGGTGAGTGGAGCATAGATGAGGTTGTGGACAGAGAGTTGGAATCAACCAGATCTGGGCTCACATCCCACTGGCGACACTAACTCAGTGACTATGGGAAAATCCCTTAAACTTTTGATACTCAAGTTTCCTCATCCATAAAATGGGAATAATAAAACCTGTAGTACCTACTTCTCAGAATTCTTACGAGATTTATTTGAAGTGATGTCTGTAAAATGTTTGGTAATTTTCCAATTGTGATACAAAAAGTTTATCACTATTATTATTGGAGAGAAAGGACCAATGATTAAACTTTTCTCTTTGTGAGATCCAAGGCCATCCAATATCAGACATCTCTAAATGGATACAAAATACAAACTCTGACCAGGTCCCCAGTAGACCCTGTAACTCTTTAGGCTTCTGAATGGACAAGAGGCCTCAGGAAAACAGGGCTAAAGGAATTTAAGAGTTGAAGGCACTTCAGGACCAAGGGGACTCGGGGAATGAGAGACTGAAATAATGGAGGGAGAGGGGTGCAGTCCAGTTTCTGAAAGTTCAGAGCAAGAAAGGAAGGATAATGAGTATGTGGAAGGAGCCCTAGAGAGGAAGGAATTAACTAGGACTAAGGAATAATCAGTTCAGTAGCAAATTGCCACACCAGTCACACACAGTTTTCAGAACAACCCTAGGAAGTAAATGCTATCATTCCCCCATTTTACAATTGAGGGAACTGAGGCAGACAATCAAGACAATTAAGAGCCAGAATAATTTGGGTTTAAAGGAATAGTCAAGTAACTCTATTTGAATCCCAATGGGTTTTATCAAAGCCTGGTTTATCAGAGCTATATTTCAAGAAATCATGAATGGAGGCAGCTAGCTGGTGCAGTGGATAGAGCACTGGCCCTGGAGTCAGGAGGACCTAAGTTCAAACCCGGCCTCAGACAAATAACACTTAATAGCTGTGTGACTCTGGGCAAGTCACTTAACCTCAGTTGCCTCATCAAAAAAAAAAAGTTATGAATGAAAACTACGTGAGACAAAAGAGTTAATTGTCCCAGTTTGTAAAAAGAAAAAAGATAGAATAAATAGAAAAGAAAAAAAGTCCAACCCCTAAACCCCAAGATACTTTGTGAAGTATAAGCAATCAAAACCACATTTAAGGATATGACTCTCTTCATGGACAGAGGGAGAAGAGAAGGAAAATGGGGGAGGGGAAGAAGAGAAAGAGGAGGAAGAGGAGGAGGAGAAGGAGGAGGAGGAGGAGAAGGGAGGAAATAGCAGCATTGCCCAAATGGAACTGCTCTGTTGGGTCCCCAGGGCGGGCAGCTCTTACTACTCACAGATTGTTGTTCTTCCTTTGTTCTCAAAGAGGACCAGCACCATCAGGAGGGTGACATCTTGACTTGCAAGTGAATTGGAGTTCAGTGACACAGGGCTCTGCAAAGTCATCAGCCTCATTCTCTCCTCCAGAGTCGTCAGAGTCCAGTGGCCAGACATAGGTCAGGACAACTGGCAATGGCCCTACCTTCTTGACAAATTTAGCCACCAAAGAAGAGAAGAGATAGCCAGGATGGATGGTCAAGTGAGGGGTTTTGAGGGATGGGTGTTTGTAATCAATAAAGAAAGAGCCAGTAGACAGAGAGAATTTGAAGATACATGAGAGAGTGAGGATAATAGAAAGGAGCAATCTGCTGAACTAGAACAGGATCACTTCTGCATGTAGAGAAGTTTGCCTTTGCAAGGAAGAGGATGGAGATGGTAGCAGAAGGCGTCTGAGTGGTGTGATATGAGGAAAAGGAGTGAAAAGGGAACTATCCAACAATGACCTCAATTTTTTTCAGTAAAATATGAGTCAAGGTTCTCAGTTAGGAGGGTGGGGGAAGGGGGAGCCATGGGATGTTTGAAGAAGGATTAAAAATAGGTTTGGAAGACCCCCTGTGGAGAGTGGGGTAGTGAATTGATATGGGAATTATAAAAGGATTGCCTTGCTTAAGCCCCAGTTGAAGCTATATAACACAAATTTGTAGTGAACCTAGTCAGCACAGTTTCATAATTTTGTCCAGCTTCATTCAGCAGCAGTGTGTAGCAGACAAGGAAGCAAAGAGTGGGAGTGATCCAAAGCTGAGGTATGGAAGGGCAAGATTTACAAGAGGATGAGGGGGTAAGGGACTCAGGAGAAGAGGACAATGTAGACTTAAACCAATTCACCAAGAGGTCAAGATGGGGAAAGTAGGAAAGTATAACTAGTGGAGGGGTGATTGCCTGGGAGAGAACTGAGGGGCTGGGAGACTGGGGGTCATGATGTGAATGAAGAATAAGGTTAGGGGTTGCAAGGCAGAAGGAAAGATGAAGTGATAATAGATTATGATTAGGTAAGGGAATTTCAAAGCTTGTCAGCACAGAAGTGGTGTGTCTGTGGAAGTAGCAAGATTAAGGGTATGATCATATTTGTGGGTGTCTTCAATGGGATAGAGGAGTACATGGGGAATAAATAAGTTGAGGAACTAGGAGTTTAGGGTGTCTAAGGAACTATCAACATATATGTTGAAGTCTCCTACTGGGAAGGCAGGAGTTAAGGAGAGACTGTGACTCAAGCACTGAACTCATGAAGTAAAGAAGGGCAGTGCCCTGCAGGTCTGTGGACAGCAACTACCAGAAATGATTGGGTGGTAAATATGGACTGAGTGAACCTTAAAGAAGGAGAGATTACTGAGTGATAGTAGTAGAGAGAAAATCTGGAGACAGAAATGGGGAGCAAGGAGTATCGCAACTCCCCCATCTTGATCAGTGAGTTGGAGAAATAAGCGAAAGTGCAGCCAGTGTGGGAAAGGGTGGCCAGGGAGATTCTGTTATCAAGAGAGAGCCAGGCCTCAGTGAGACCCAAAAGATAGAAGGAGAGGGAAAGGAAAGGTTTGAAAATAAAAGCAAGTTTGTTGTCTCTGGAGCAGGCATATCAGAGAGCACGGCTGAAAGAGTGGGTAACTGGAGAATGGGTGGAGCTGAGGGGAATGGGAATAAGGGATCAGGCAGTGAGGGACAGAGAATGGGGTTTGAATGATGATCAGGGGTTTAGAATCATTGGGATGGGGGAGGGTTATGACCAGAGCAGAGTTTGTTAATTTTGGGGGAATGAGTTTAGGAAGATTTTCATTTTCCATAGGAAGGAAGGAAACAAGCATTTATTAAGTACCTACCATGTGTGAGACACTCTGCTAAGCACTTTGTAGATATTTCATTTGGTCCTCACAACAACCCTAGGAATAAGTGCTATCATTATCCCCATTGTGCAGTTGAGGGAACTGAGACAGACAAAGGTTAAGTGACTTGCCCAGGGTCACATAGCTAATAAGTGTCTAAAGTTAGACTGGAACTCAGAAAGGCCTGTATCTTCTTGAAAGACTTCAGGTCGGGTCTAGTGCTCTATCCTTTGCACCACTTAGGTGCCTCTGCTCACCTCGAGGATTGGAGTCCCTTAGAGTGGAGTCCTCTAAAAGAGGTTAGGAAAAGGGTGCTTGGAGCTGAAAGAATAATGTTATTGCCCTTCCCCAAGGCAGGAGGCCAGGCTGGAGATCTGGTGGAAAGACCAGCAGTGGGCACACATCTATGGCCTCTGGATCAAAATATCCAAATTTGGACATGATAACTCTAGAGTCCCTACCCTGCTCTTAGAATCTCTTCTATCTGTCAATTAAACCTACTTCTCACATTCAAAGGACACAGTTACTCAGCATACTATGGTCATAATAGTTAACTACACATAGCAAAAATGAAAAGAAAAGCATTAAGTGCTTCTACATGGAGCCCTCTACCCCTCAATCCACTCTCATACTCACAGGTAGTGAATAAGATTAAAGACTGGGGTTGCATGTCTGGGACCTTAGGAAAGTAGTGGAGTTACCTCCCCTTTCATTTCAGCAGCTAGTGGGATTTTCAAAATTTCCCAGGGCCAGCTACTCTAGTCTTGATCTCCATGTAGAGCACTGGTCATGTTCTCAGCTCTTCCTTTCCTAGCCCTTTCACCAGAAGAAAAGCCTTGGACTAAAGCTCCAGCCCCACAGTTCCAATCCTGAAGTGTCAATCTGACTACCAGGGCAGCTTGAAGCCCCTGCCCCATGGAGTAGCTTCAGGGTGTACAAAACCCAAGGGCACAATAGAGATTGCTTTCTTTTATCTAGAGAAACCAGGCTTAACAAAATTACCTTTAAACATTAAAGAATAGTTTAAATGGAACAGGACACTTTGTATTTAAGTCTCTGCCCGAAAGGATGGAAAGTAAGAGGAGAAGAGACAGTGGGAGGAGAAAAAAGACACCTCTTCATTCACCCGGATTCATGGCTGGGGGTGAGGAGGACATCTATTAATGATCAGGCTTATCTTCTACTTTGGTGCTGCTACCCCATCTCCCTGGGGTAGATGAAGACCTTGGCTGCCCTGGTGCAACAACACCAGCTCAACATGCTCAACACCATCTCCACCCTATCTGCCAGAATCAGAGTCTGCCTCTCTATCTCCTTCCTGAAATTCCTGAAAGACTCATTCAAGCCATCTCTGGGGTTGTATCCTTCTCATCTGTTACTTCCCAATATTTCCCTGGGAAGGAAAATGAGCAAAACTCCAAATCCCAGAATTCTCAGAGAAGTTTTAAACTACTTCCCCATGAGATCACCAACACTGCCCTCCTACCCAGAGAGGGATCAGACATGTCATCACTTTTTTGTTTGCTTGTTTCCCAGGGCCTAATTAAGAATGGAGTAGGAGAATCGCTGAAAGCTGAGAGAGGGAAAGTGAGACATTCTGTTCCCTTCCCATAATCTTTCAAGTTGTTCAATTTCTTATCACCTAACAACTTTTCCAGTAAGTAGTCTTCATTCCCTTCCTTTGCCTCTTCTTTCTCTCCGCATGTCTTTACTAACCCATATGGAGCCTCTTTTTTGCTGCTTCTAAGGCTTCAGACAATTGGAGAAGCCAATCTCTGGAGTCCTTCGGCTCTAGAAGGCTTACAAGGCTGCGTGTGATTTTGGCAATGTATGAACCAAGTGAGAGAAATTATTATTGCTCTCTGACATTAATAACCAATTACTATTGGGGAGATCCAGGGTTTTTCCCTTCCTATTTCTTCATTCTTCTTCATTCTCAAATCTCCCACCCAACAGGAGAAGCCCATTGTGTTCTACTTAGGCTTGGGTGGGAGAGGGGAGATCTTTTGTATAGGAGGAGGCTGGGGATGTCATGGGAGTAAGAGTGATATAATCAAAGTCACATTTCCCCTAGCCCCTCATTAGAATAGGTCCCCTTTTTATTATAAATATTCATTCTCCTCAATAATTGTTAACTAATCAGAGTTGATTGCCATCTGTGGAGAACACTCACTCTTCCAAGGCCATATTAGCATCAATAGGGTGCTATGATCCATCTTTGGCTTAGGAGAGATGGCCAAATGACCTTCATTTTGTTAGTTATTCGCTAGACATAATTAATAAAATGATTAATTGCCCAGATATTATGTCTCTCATACTTTTCATACATTACATAAGAATGAGGGAACAGATTTGTTCTGATTTCTGGTGAGACAAGACTTTGAATCCTGTCTCGTGGTGTTGTGTGGTTACTCCTGATTAGGCCCATCTGAGGAGAAAAAAAAAAGCTGTTTTTCCACTCTGAGAGAGTATAAACAGCATGTTGCACCACAGTTCCAAGGGTAACCAAATCCAAGGGGCTAGACCAGTGTGGAAAAGGAGCTTGTAGCTCTGGTCTGAAATTAAGAAAATTAGTCCTAAGCAGGTCTGGGAGAACACACCATGAAAGGTATGTTCTAGGTAAGATGCTGGTTTGTCTTATTCCTCTTCTCCACCTGACACCTCTTACTTATGTAGAGGAGATTCTAATCCCATTTCTTTCTCACTATTGTGTTAGGTTCCAATGCCAATTTTTCAGGTTTCAACACAAGGGGAAAAAGAAAGGAAGTGGGAAGATTGGGAGGGGGAGACAGAAAAAGGGGAAACCAAGGAAGAAGAAGAAAGTAGCAAGGGAGAGGTGTAAAAGAAGCATCAATATGCCCAGCTTCTAGTGAGTCAGCACATACACACACACACACACACACACACACACACACACACACACACACAACACCACCACCACCACCACCACCACCACACAGTTACTATATTAGTAGAACAGGGGAAGTGCCAAGTGAGAACAATTCAATTCAATAAACATTTATTAAGTGTCCCCTATGTGCCAAGCACTGGGCTAATCACTAGGGAAGGAAGGAACAAACAAACAAATGAAAGAAAGAAGGAAGAAAAGAAGGAAGGAGAGGATGGAAGGATAGAGGGAAGAAAGGAGGAAGGGGAAGGAAGGGGAGGAACGGAAGAAGAGGAATGGAAGGGGAAGAAGGAAAAGAGAAAGAAAGAAGGAGGAGAGGGAGGAAGGGAAGGAGGGAGAGAGGGAGGGAGCAAGGGTGGGAGAAAAGAAGTGAGGGATGAAGGAAGGAAGGAAGGAAGGAAGGAAGGAAAGACTATTTCCTATTTATCTTCAATCTAGCACATTTGCACATTACTGCTTGTCTCCCCATTAGACTGGGAGCTCCTTGAGAGCAGACGTTGTCTTTTGCCTTTTTTTGTACCCCCCTGCACTTAACACAATGCCGAGCACATCATAGACACTGAATGAATGCGTATTGACTAACTGATTGGCTGAATCCCCAAACTATACAAAGCAGCACCTCTTCACACCTATCACATTAATACATTCCTTGTAGACCCCTCTGTATAGTCTAACTTTATTCTCAATAGATGTGTTCTATCCTGAGGTTGGTAGACAGTTTCTGGGCTTTGAAGGGAGGTATCTGCAGGTGAAGAATGGGTGCAAGGAGCATAAGAGGGAGCAGCAGGAGCCAGAGAGAGCCAGGGATGGGGTGAGTGGTTGAAGAGCCTGGAGTGTATGGCTGTGGCCCCTGTTCTCCCTATGCCCAGCCAGATCTCCGTCCTCCTCCCTGATCAGGGACAAGGATGCTCCTTTCCTTGTGAAGGATGTTTCTATGACTGACCTTCTTCTACTTGAGGAAGGGGAGAGGACTCCCAAAGACCGATATGGAATGCCTTTTCCTGTGCCAGGACGGAGTGTGCAGGGCAGATTCTCCTGAGTTGGCATCATGTGTTTCAGGTGAGGAAGAGACTATTGCAATGGATGCCCAGATGGCAAGTGTGTTGAGGAATATCATTGGCATGTGGACAGTAACATGGTTATTCTCTACAACTTGGTTACTCACCCAGAGAGGTAAGTATGAGGAAAAGTCAGGGTAGGAAATTTGTTTTGAGCCCTATGGGCCAGTTTGAGCAGGGAAGATACAGGGATATGAGCACTGGGTACTTCCAGCCTTCCCCTAACCCTTTAACCCAACAATAGCGCCAGTAACCCTTATAATAAACACCATTTGGGGTTTTCTGGGGTGCTTTGTTTATAAGCTAATACAGACAGAAAAGTTAAAGGAGCACAAGATATATCTCAGTCTCAGAGCTCCTCTTTCCTCAGGGGTCTGTGACTGGGTTAAGGAAATTGTCCCTGAGTCCCTGGATCCTCCCACTAACACTTCTGTTCCTGAGGCTGGTGATCTCTACCCTCTTCTGGAATGTCCTCTGTATAAGAAAATGAGGGTGAAAATAAGTGGTAATGAGCTGTCTTTGGGAACCATGAGATCACAACAGATTCACATCTCTCCACTTCAGCACTTTCTTCAGCTGGAGAGTTGGGCCATTGGTCATCTTCCATGAGACAGATTTAGTTGGAGAAAACTCCTACTCCCAGTCTTTTGGGAGCTCCTGATCCCTTCAGTCAGAATTTATACTCCAGAAGGTAGGGGACAGTCTGAGTGGTTATGTCTTTGACCCTTCTGCTCTCTTTCAGAACGTCTTCAGAAAAAGAACTTTTGGTGGCACCTGTATGGGATCCTGACAGGGACTTTTCCATTGGAAATAGGTGTTTGTATTTGTTATTTGTGGACCCGGCACAGTTGCCCAGGTAATGTTGACCTGGAGCCGAGATGGGGGGGGAGGGTAATTGGACAATATTAAAGGGCAGTCCCCATAAAATACTCATTGGGTGTTAACTCCAAGTCCTCATTCTGTTCTTACTCCAATCTCTGGACGTCCTGACCCAAGTCCTTTCAAAGACAAGTGTGACTCACCCTAGGTTCTCACAGCAGCATGTGGATAGTTCTTCTTCACATGTGCAGTGGCCCAGAGATTTCTTGAGGAATTTAAGAGTGAGGAGATGGGAAGGTTCCTGAAGATGAAACGGGTTGTGTATAATTTGGTGTGTCAGGTAATCCAGAGGGGTGGAGAAAGTCAGCTATTGGCTGTAACTGGGATAGGAGAAGAGACAAGTGGTTCCAGCCTTCCTAGAGGAGAGCATGGGGAAGGGAATCTACAGTCTACCTGGGAACAGCTTCTAAGAGGTAACAAGCCTTGGTCTGCTCTGCAGGGTTTATTCTCGATGAGGACTGGAAGAACTGGCTTGTCTGGAGTGTCGTGTTGATCTTCTTCATATTCTTAATTGTGATAGCTATGGAACTTGAATATGGATTTTTTATCTTTTTTGTCATGATGCTGTTTTCAATGAATTTAGGTGATATTGAGAGCATCATCTTTCTGCTGCCTCTACTAAGGATGATTTTAACTATCATTTTTGAAATTTTTGTTTAAAGTTTTGAGTTCCAAATTCTATCTCTCCCTCACTCTCCCTTCCCCCCTTCCTTCTTCCCTGAGACTGTAAGCAATCAAATATAAGTTATACACGGACAATTATGTAAAATGTTTCTATATTAGTCATTTTGTACAAGAAAGCTAGAGTAAAAGAAAAAAATGAAATAAAAGTTACTTGCTTCAGTCTACATTCAATCAATATCAATTCTTTCTCTGGAGGCAGATAGCATGCTTCATCATTAGTCCTTTGGGCTCACCTTGGATCATTGTATTGTTGAGAATAGCTAAGTCATTCACAAGTCTAAGGATACTTTTCACCTGTATTCAGCCTATCCTCACAAAATAGTGATTCAGGTAATTGAGGTTTGTCTGGTAGACTGGCTGATAAATAGAAAATAATCAATCCCCAATCAAACTGGGGAAGAGGTTAAGGATAATACAGGGCTTAATCTGGAGGTTCAGTAATGCTCAGTTTGTGAGGGAATGAGGGGAATGGTCCCAAGGGGGAGGCTAACAAAGATGAAGCCAAGGAAAAGGGATAGCCCAAGGAATAAGGTAGGCCAGGAAGCTTAGGACTTGATTTTGATGCACCTAAGTAAGAAGCTGTGGGCTGTGACAAAAAGCAAGATCACAATCCCTTTTTTTTTCTCCATCTCTGATGTGTTTTGGGGTTGCTGGGAACCCTGATATGTCAGGGTACGGGGCAGCATCTACCTGGAATGAATTCACTACTCAAACCATGTTCAAATCAAGTGGCAAGGTTTATTGTAATGCTAATAGTAGCAGTCAAGGTTCCTAGTGAACCTGCAATTTAATGGGGGTGAGACTGATGCTTATATACAAAAAAGGATAATGAAAGGAATCTGGATGGGATTAAGGAATGGGAAGTAGTCTGGAATGGACCAGGTACAACTCTGAAAGAGATATCAAGTAGGCTAATTACTTAATCTAGGTGGGCTGGGGTGGGCCAGTTGCCTTGGGCAGAGATGCCAGTGATCTGGGCTGCTGAAATGTGTGGGAAAATTCAGGTACTGGGTTGCTTTCAAAGACATGATCTTTTCCTTTTAGGGGTCCAGGTCCTACTACCCCATCATTTCTACTCCCTCTCTCCATCATTTTTCTTTCTCTTTCTATACCCTCTTTCTTTTCTTCTTCTTGCTCACTCTCTCCTTCCTTCTATCTGAAGCTGGAACTAGCACCCAAATACTAGAACAGCACTCCTCACTCCTACATCCTTCCCAGGGAGGGGAGGGGTATTGCTTCCCACCTGTTGTCTTTTTTCTCTTCTAGTGCCAGCTGGTCCACAACCTCACCATTCCTCCATCCTCCAGTACTTCATGATAGTCATGTTCCTTCCCTAGGGAAGTTTCCCAAAGGAGAAGAGAGGATTCCACTTCTCTTTCCCTACCTCAAGGAAACTGCTAGCCTCAGGATGCATGCTTCTGTCACCAATCTATGTCAACAGTGCACAAGGCTGATTATACTCTAGACTTGACCTCCAAACAACATACACCTCATGCCCATGGAGGAGACAGTGCCAAAGGGAGAAAAGAGTGACACTAAGGACTATTGATTGTGACATGGGAGGATGCTGGCATTCTCTATAGTAATAGAGTAGGTTGGAAGAGGGGAGGGTTAAGAAGGAAAGAGAATGAATTCAGTTTTGCATATATTGTTTAAAATTTCCAGGGTACAGGAAGGGAAAGGACATCTATTATGTGTCTATTAGTCCCTACTGTGTGCCAAGCCTTGTGCTAAGCATCTTATAAATAACACCTCATCTGATCATAACAACTCTGTGAAGTAGGTGCTGTTAATATCCCCAGTGATTTCTTTCTTAAAGACCAAGCCTTTAAACTCAAATCACTCTGGATCTCATATATTGGCCAACAATAAGTCCCAGCCTAAACTTCACTTGGTCATTGTTTGGGGCCTGATGGCTCAGAGTGAGTGTAAATGCCAATTGTTTCTGTTTTGGCCAGAAACCCTGGATGTCTTCCTCTCCCAGATTAATTTTTTTAACTAGGTAAAAGAGGCCATTCTTTGCTTCATTGCTTACCTAGCTCTAATCACTGAATGGGCACTGCCTCAGTCAAAAGGAGACCTGAGAAAGTCCTTAATTTAAAAAGGCCAAGGTCCTCCACTGCATCAGGAGCAGTCTCCAATCCTCCTGACTTATATCTTGCCACTGGAGCCAGATGGTACAGGAGGAGAGAGTGAGGCTGATGACTTTGCACAGCCCGCCTTCACTTAAATCCAATTCACTTATAAGTCACGGCATCACCTTCCCAATGTCATGGTCCTCTTTAAGAATGAAGGACAAACAACAACCTAACAACTTTCCAAGTAACTACTCTTGGTTTCCTTCCATTGCTTCTTCTTTCTCTCTTGATGTCTTCACTAATCCATATGGAGCCATTTTTTTGCTGCTTCTAAGACTTCAGACAATTAGAGAAGACAATCTTTGGAGTCCTTACGACCCAGAAGGCTTACAAGGCCATGTGACTGCTTATACTTCACAAGATATCTTGGGGTTTGGGGGTTTCACTTATTTTTCCCTTCTTCCCTATTTATTTATCTTTTTTTTTAAACTGGGACAATTAACTCTTTTGTCTCCTGTAATTTTCATTTATGATTTTTTGAAATACAGCTCTGGTAAACCAGTCTTTGATAAATCCCATTGGGACTCAAATAGAACTACTTGACCATGCCTTTGAACCCAAATCACTCTGGCTCTCATTGATTGACCAAGAATAGGTCCCAGCACAAGCCTCACTTGCCCATTGTTTGGGTTTTGATGGCTCAGAGTGAGTGTAAATAGCAATTGCTTCTGTTCTGCCCAGAAACTCTGTGGATCTTCTCTTCCCACATTGATTCTTTTGAGAGGTCATACACACACACACACACACACACACACACACACGTTTTGCAATGCAGTGACACTGGCCTCCTTGCTTTCCCTCAAATGAGACATTCCATCTTCTGACTCCAGGAATTTTCTCTGGCTGTCTGTATGCCTGGGGTGCTCACTCTCATCTCTACCTCCTGGCTTTCCTGACTTCCTTCAAGTGTCAGTTGAAAACTCTGCCTTCTACAGGAAGCCTTTCTCTATCCCCCTTAATTCTAATGGCTTCCCTCTATTGATTATTTCTCATTTATTATGGATATAATTATTTTTATGTTGTCTCCCCCATTAGGCTATGAAGTCCTTGACAGCAGGAACTTTTACCTTCCCTTGTATCCCCAGTGCTCAGCACAATGTCTAACACATGGTAGGTACTTAAGAAATGTTTCTTGACAGACAGATGGGATACTGCAGTCTTTTGAAAAGATGTCTCATGTATGTGCTTGAGGCTCTCAAAAGACTCCTTGGCTTAAGTAGAGTGCCACCAAGTAGATAATTCAGATAGGACACTCCCTCATTGTGTAAGATCATACCACATGACATTACTGAAGGTTTAAGGAAGGTAGCACAAGAGCCAATTTGGAATGTTTACAAGGCAGCGCCACCACTGTAGTGTCCCAAGCATCATACTGTGTTGATGATAGAGTGTTGGGGTGATGGAACCTGTATCCCTAAAAGGAAAAGACCATGTCTTTGAAAGCAACCCAGTCCTTGAACTTTCACACACAGCCCAGATCACTGACCCAGACTATCCCACCTACTCAATAATCCTTTTAACAGCCCTTTCACTGTGGCTCTCTGAGCATTTAACTCCTTTCATTGTCTATACCTGGCCCACTCCAGGCTACTTACCACTCCCATCAAGATCTTTTCACTGACCCTTTTTCCCTTTTTTTGTATATAAATATCAGTCCCATCCTCTTCAAATTCGTAAATTTATTAGGAATCTGACTGCCATACTGGTGTTACAATAAGCTTCACTACTTTGACTGAAAGAAGGCTTTAGTGATTGAATTCATTCCAGGCAGACTGACCCTGTGTCCTTACAATTTGGGATCTCTAGCACCTGAAACCACAACAGTGGTGCTGGGGAAAATGTTTACATTTGATAGCTTTTTTCTGTGCCCTTGTCCACTTGGGTGGGTGAGTGGGGATAGAAAAGGGGAATATCTTATTAGCTAAGGGTTTCTATAATACCAGGGGTATAATATAAGTAGAGCATACAAAGCTTTCCCGATGCCTGAGAATTATTAGGCATCAAGCAAACTACTTGAGCATTTAATTCCATTCTGACACATTCTGATTGTCTATGATTGAACCTAGGATGGAAGAATGGATGAAGAACCTCTATCCTGTGTGATATGGAACAGTCTGGAGGTATTTTAGTGAAAGAGGCCATTCTTAAGATTATAGAGCTTAGAGCTTAAAGGACCTCACCCTCAGTTATACAAATAAGAAAATAGAGATTCAGGGAGGTTAAGTACATAAATAGGTAAGCATCAGAGATGACACTTAAACCCAGGCCCTCTGACTCATTCCACTGTACTTCTTGAGTAATCATTCCATGTCACCAGAGAATTACTAAGGAGGCAAAAAAAGACATGAATTCTAACTAGACAAAATAGCTAGGAACTCAAATATCATCTAGTCTGTGTATGTTTCTTTTGGGTGCAATTCCAATAACCTTCTTCTAGTATATTATGTATGATTTCTTATACTTATCACTCAGGAAAAAAATCACATAGGTCATCTGGAATGTGAAGAGACAATGAAGAGAAGTGAAATAGGGAGTAGATACCAGACTATGCCATTCATTTATGAGTTACCATGGCAATGGCAGAAGAGCAAAGGTTATAAGAATGGGTATGGCTGATATCTGAGTCCTGGGTGCCTAGGAAGCTCAAGGCTTGGAAGATTAGTGACTGTGGACTTTAAGGTAGAATTCAGGTATAAGAGAAATTAATGAAATGCGAAAACCTTTCAAGACGAAGGCCCACCAGGATGAGTTCTGAGAAGGAGCTCTGCTATCTGTCACCCATTCCATATCTCTCAGATTGTCCACAAAGAATCATGGTGCACTTGGTCAAATGTTTGGATGAAATCCAGGTTTGCTACATGCAGGATAACATTATCCAAACAGCAAATGAAGAGTGATGGGAGAGAGAGGAGGAAGAAAGGGGGAAAACAGGTCTTGAAGTGCCTTCAAATCTCAAATTCCTTTAGCCCAGTTTTGGTCCAGAAGCCTCTTGTCCATTCAGACACTTGATGAGTTACAGGTTCTATTGGGGATCTAGTCAGAATTCATATTTTCTACCTCTTTTGGAGGTATCTGATATTGTGTGGCCTTCAGTCTCACAAAGAGAAGAGTTTAATACCTGGTCCTTTCTATCCAATAATAATAGTGATAAATTTTTGCATCACAATTTGAAAATTGCAAAACATTTTAAAGACATCATTTCAAATAAATCTCATAAGACTTCTGAGAAGTAAGTACTGATGGGGTGATTGGGTGCTTATGTTTGAAACCCAATTTCTTCCTAGCCTCAAAACACTATCCCTGACAGTTTCCCTCCAATAACTTATGAGTGGACCCAGAGAGGCAAACTATCTCACTATCTCTCCCTGTTACAAGAACAAGCTGACCTCTGTAAAATTTCCCCTACATGAACAGGACCATCTTGTACCAGCAGAACTATCAAGTACTGATGCCCACAGTTACCATATACAATCCAGAGGTCAAGCTATGGACACCAATTCCTGAAACTGTCTTGTTACAGACATAACAGACCAAAAATATATCCTTTAGGAACCCTCTCTTCCCCCCCACAGAAGTTTCCATTAGTGAATGATGCTTTTGACTAAGGTTGTATGTTATCACCTAATTAGCATACTTGCCACATAATTGACTACTCTTTCTATATAAGCTCAGGTTATATCCTGTCAGGTTGCAAGTTCCCTAAGGAGCTCTGCCCAACCATGGCAGGTTCCTTGAGAATCCTTACCCATTGTATAGTGTGACAACAAATCTTTTTCACCTTGACTTAAAGAATGCTTGAGTCTGTGAATTCATTCCAGACGACCCTGTCCTATACTCCAGTCCTTAAGGGGTCTCTAAATCTCTCAGACTACAAGAGTACTACAGGTTTTACTATCTCCATTTTAAAGATGAGGAAATTGAGTATCAAAGAGTTTGAAGGATTTTCCCATAGCCACAGAGTTAGTGTCACCAGTGGAATATGAGCCCAGGTCTGCTTGATTCCAACTCTCTACTCACTACCTCATCTATGCTCCACTCACAGGTATCCCCCCCTGAATTCACACAAAGTCCACCCTCCCTCAACAGACCCCATGGCCCTCCCAGGAAGTCCTGTCTCAAACCATCAGGTTCTCTGGTCCATTTCCTGTGATAAAATATTAGGAGGGGGAAGGAATGGGAGTAGAAAATCATAGTATTGTGGAGTCACAAAGAGGGATGGGACCTTGGAAATTATCAAGTCCAACATTTCCCCCACCCCACCACTACATCCCACTCCACATTCACCCAGTCTATACATTTTAACACAGGGAAAAAAACAGCAAAAATGTAGAAGGAGACTTGTGGACATTCACACATGGTATTTATGACATTGCCTACCTTGGCACCTAGGGGAGATCTCTATAGTGGGGGTAGATTCTGTGTTCTACCTATAGTGAAAGTTTGAATAATGTATAGAAAGACAAGGCAGTGAGTTTGAAATGGCAGGAGCCCATTGGGTAGGGATGGGTCAGGTGACAGAGCTTGGTGACAGTCACCAAGTAGGTAGAGCTAGAACGGTATCTGTGTCTAGAGAGGTGAAAGACACCTTCAAATGGAGGCTGGACTGTTAGCTGCCTGTTGTAAAAGAGGTTTTGAGCTGGAGCCAAAGGCTAATGTGAGGGGGAAAGCAAGACTCAGGAAAGAGCAGAGTGATTGTACAAGTCAATATCAGAGACAGTCTCTGAGGGGGCCTTGGATTAGTGGTCTCTGGTGCCATGGGTTATTCTCTTGGTAGACAAATTCCCTGTGGTACTCTGTTCCCTGTTTATGTTCTTTCGTAAAGTGGCCTCTGGAATGTGACTGGCCATAATCAGCTGGGACTGAGGGAATAAGCAGCATGGAGACCAGATCACATGGTCATGGGTGGAAGGGTGTGAGGGGGGACACCCAGTGACAAGACGAGCTGCTCATCCAAAGCATCCAGCTTCAAGACAACAAACAGGTATGTAGTGCCTGCTACAGGAAAGGCTTTGTTCTCAGCAGTGGGAGAGATGGGTAGACAGACAGACAGATGGATAGATACATAGGTAGATAGATAAATAGATAGATAGATAGATAGATAGATAGATAGATAGATAGATAGATA
>NW_020952097.1:3129812-3231027 GCF_900497805.2 Vombatus ursinus
ATAGATAGATAGATAGATAGATAGATAGATAGATAGATAGATAGATAGATAGATAGATAGACAGACTGACAAACAGGTAGGTAGACAATAGAGCACTATGATACAGGATAGAATATGATAAGTGCCTAGAAGTCAAGCAGTGGGATGAGACATTGTGGAGAGAGAGAGATCTATTCTAGTCTGTGGGATATGAGAAGGCTTCTTGGAAGCAGTGATGACTGAGCTAGGTCTTAGGAAGATAAGGAATGAAAAATGTTCATTCTCAGACTACAATAATGCAAACTATACTTTTACTGAGTCTTATCAAATGATGAAGTAATCAAGGACTTTGAAAACCTTAAAGTGATATATAAATGCTAGCTATTTGAGGAGGTGAGGTGTTGCAGTGGATAGATAATGTGATGGACCTGAAGTCAGAAAGACATAAGTTTAAATTGGAAAGCAATTTGGGAAAAAACATGCCTTAGGCTAATCACACCATATATCCTAATAAGCCTGAAATAGACATGTGACTTGAATATTAAATATTAATATTTAATATCATTAATTTGTTGTGCAAGGGAATATTAATATTTAAATATTAAAAATTAGAACCAGTTATCTTTCAAAGGTATAGCTGAGAGAGAGAGAGAGAGGTAGATTGCACTGATCACCAAATTAAAAATAGATAATCTCTATTACATGAAATTGAAAATATTTCACGTGAATAAAATGAACATCACCAGGATGAAAAAGGAAGTGGCCAATTGGGAAAAAATGTATATCAAATATCTCTTTTTAAAGGGTATGATATCCTATATATGTGTATATATATATATATATATATATGGAACTAACAAAAATATATGAGGCTAATAGAGAATATTAATGCAAAAATTTTAAACAAAGTCTAAGCAAGGAGATTACAGCAATAGATCACATGGATCATACGCTATGACCAAGTGGGATTTATACCAGGAATGTAGGGTTGGTTCAATATTAGGAAATCTGTATCTGTATAATTGACCATATCAATAACAAGATCATATGATTATCTTAATAGATGCTGAAGAAGCTTTTTGACAAAATACAGCACCCATTCCTATTTAAAAAAAAAAAAAAAACACTAGAGAGCATAGGAATAAAGGGAGCTTTCCTTGAAATGAGTAGTATCTGTCTAGAATCATCAACAAGCAATATCTGTAAAGGAGATAAGCTAGAAGCCTTCCCAATAATATCAGGGGTGAAGTAAGGATGCCATTATCATCATTATTCAATATTGTGCTAGAAATGTTAGCTTTAGCAATAACAGAGGAAAAAGAAATTGAAGAAATTAGAATTGTCAATGAGGAAACAAAGCTATCACTCTTTGAAGATGATATGATGGTATACTTAGAGAAGCCTAGAGAATCAAGGAAAAAATTATTTGAAATAACACGAAAATTTAGCAAAGTTGCAGATATAAAATAAACCCACACAAAACATGGGCATTTCTATATATTACTCACAAAGCCCAGCAGCAAGAGATAGAAAGAGAAATTCCATTTAAAATTACTGTAGACATAAAATATTTGAGAGTCTACCTGCAAAGACAAACCAAGGAAATATATAAACATTATTACAAAACACTTTCCACACAAATAAAGTCAGATCTAAATAACTTGGAAAAATATCAGTTGCTCATGGGTGGGCTGAGCTAGTAAAATAAAAATGACAATTCTACCTAAATTAATTTACTCATTTGATTGCCCAGAGAAGTTCATCAGCACTGTGTGTCAATTTCATGATGGCATGCTTGCTCAGGTTCTGGACAATGCTTTCATGCTTTCCCAGTCACCGATGGAGTGAAACAAGCCTGTGTGTTTTCTCCCATGCTTTTAGCATGATATTTTCAGCCATGTTTTCAAATACCTTCAATGAGGACAAACTCAGCATCAAGGTCAGCTACTGCACTGATGGTAAATTCTTCAACTTGAAAAGGCTACAAGCCAAGGAGGGAAGGTTGGTGCATAATTTTCTTTTTGCAAATGGTTGTGCACTCAATGCAGCTTCTGAAGCTGAGATGCAACAAAGTATGGATTGATGCCCTGCTGCTTGTGCTAATTTTGGCCTAACAATTAACACCAACAAAACAGTGGTGCTCCATCAGCCATCATCCACATGTGGAACAATCAATTATGGCAAATGGAGAAGTTTTAAATACTGTGGATAAGTTCACTTACCTTGGCAGTATACTTTCCAGGGATGTACACATTGAAAATGAGGTTGATGCATGCATTGCCAGAGTTAGCTCAGTGCTTGGGAGGCCCTAAAGGAAAGTGTGAGAGAGAAGAGGTATTAGACTGACTACCAAACTGAAGGTCTACAGAACCATTGTGCTGGCCTCATTGCTGTATGCCTGTGAAACCTGGATATTATACCAGTGCCATGCCAGGAAATTGAACTGCTTCCATTTGAATTGTCTTAGGAAGATTCTGAAGATCACCTGGCAGGAAAAGATACCAGACACTGATGTCCTTTCTTTTTTTGCTTTTTTTTTTTTTTTGGTGAGGCAATCGGGGTTAAGTGACTTGCCCGAGGTCACACAGCTAGTAAGTGTTAAGTGTCTGAGACTGGATTTGAACTCAGGTACTCCTGACTCCAAGGCCAGAGCTCTATTCACTGCGCCACCTAGCTGCCCCACTGAGGTCCTTTCTTGAACAAGCATTCAAACTCTGCTGCAGAGAATGTGACTCTGATGGCCTGGCCACGTTGTTTGAATGCCAAACATATGCTTGCCAAAAGGGCTATTTTATAGACAACTCACACAGGGCAAGCACTTACACGATAGTTAGAAAAAGTAATACAAGGACACTTTCAAGGTCTCTTTCAAGAACTTTGAAATTGATTGTACGACACAGGACCACCCAGCGTAGCATGCCCTAAAAGAAAAGGTGCTTTACTCTATGAGCAAAGTAGAATTGAAGTAGCTTAAAAGAAATGTAAGATGCACAAATTTAGAGAATCCACCACAAATGTGCACATGGGCTACCTGTGCCCAACCTGTGGTAGAGAATCCTGAGCTCGTATTGGTCTGATCAGCCACTATGACTTAACTCTAACATAGGGATGTCATTTTGGTCCTCTTCAAGAACAAAAGACAATAACCACCAATTATTCTAAGTGTACTTAGGGAACCCCAGAGATTCAAATAAAATTAATAGAAGCAATTAATAACTTTAGCAAAGCAGCAGGATACAAAACAATTCCACAAAACTGTTGGTTTTTGCTATATCAGCAATCAAATCCAGCTAGAAGGAATAGAAAAATATATGCCATTCAAACTCTCCTCAACAGCTCATGACTTATCTTCCTGAGTTCAAATCCTGCCTCAGACGTTTACTAGCTACGTGACTCTAGGCACGGTTACTTAGCCCTGCTTGCCTCCATTTCTTCATCTGTAAGAGGAGTTGGAGAAAAATGGCAAACCATTCTAGTATCTTTGCCAAGAAAACTCCAGATGGAATCACAAAGAGTCAGACACAACTGAAACAACAGAATAACTAGGTGTTGCAATTATGAATGCTTGTGTTTCACCGTCAATAACATAAATGACAGCCTCTATACTCTATTGTTAATTTTAAAAAATCTCTTCCCACAAAAGTAGTGTGGTATAGTATGGACAAATAAAGGAAGGAGGAGCTAAAACATCTGGGCTCAAGTCCTTGTCCTACCATTCACTGCCTCTGAGACTTTAGACAAGTCATTTCCCTTCTTTGACCATCAGTTTCCTTAATTATAAAATAAATGGGTTGGACTAGGTCAGGAGTGGGAAATCTTTTCATGGTGGAAATTTAACTGTAATCAAATAAGATCACATTCAAGAAACTTGTTAGATATACTTTAAAACGTACATTATTTTGTAAAAATCTAACTACTATATACTTTATAATTTTAAAAAATGAAAATTATTTCTTAATTTCAAAGTTAACTAAGGCCTCATGCAGCCTTAAGACCAAAGGTTCCCCACCCTAGGCCTAGGGTGATCTTAAAGGTCACATCTAGATCAAAGATCTTGTGATTCTCACTGATTTTCTGAATATTATGTTGGTGGTTCCAGCAACCAATGAATTGCCTGGTGTTTCCTCAGTACCACCGCTAGGGGGAAATATCACCACATTAATTTTTGCTATAAAAAAGCAAGGCTCATTTGGGGTTTCCACCAGTCACAATCCCACTATCACAAGTGTTTTTGGACACAAAGAATGTTTTGTCATGATTTTGCAGAAATCTTGCAGATTCCCAAGCTCCAGTATGAGGTAATGATAATACTGATGCTAATACCTCAGATTTCTACAGGGCTTCAAGGATTGCAGTGTTCTCCCAACAACCACCTTTTGATTAGTTAGTATAAACATTATTATCCTCCTTTTGCAGATGAGAAAAACTTCTTTAATAAGTAGTTGATCCCAGAGAAGCCTCAGTTTATCCTAGGTCCTCTTCTGTTTCTACCATTTCTCTTTGGATGACATCACCAAATCCAATGGGCTCAATTAGACTCTCTTTACAGATTACTCTCAAATTTATATAACTAGCCTTGATCTCTTTCCTAAACTCAGGTTCCAGAGATCACCAACTTACCTGAAGTACATTTTCACTTGGATGTCTAGGATGTATCTCAAACTCAACTTGTCTGAAATGGAGCTCATTACCTTCTCCTACAACCTGTCCATACTCTAAACTTCCCCATTTCTTTTGAGACCATAGCCATTCAAGTTTGTGACCTTTCTTCAACATTTCATGCTCTGCATAACCTCACCACCTCATCCAATAACTTATCGTGTCTTGTCTGTTCTATTTCCCCAATATCTTTCATACTCATCACCACTCACAGAGCTACCATCCTCATTTGAGGTTTCATAACCTGTCCCCCTGAAATATTACAAAAGTCTCCTACTTGATCCCCTTCCCCCCAGGCTCTCCTGTCTCCAATCAGTCCAATCACAGCTGCCAAAATAAACTTGGTTAAATGCACATCTGACCTTCTTTCTCAAGAAGTTTTAGTGGCTCCCCATCTTTCTAGGACACAATACAAACTCCTCAGCTTAGCAATTAAGGTCCTTCACAATCAGACATTTCACTTCCTTCCCCTCACTCTATTCCAGATAAACTGGCTTACTTTCTATTCCCTAACAACGATATTATGTTTCCTGCCTTCATGTCTTTGTACAAGATGTCCTCAATGCTTAGAAAGTTTCCCACTCCTAAATTCCTAGTCTTAGAGTTCTTCATATCCATCAAGGTTCGTCTCTGGTGACACCTCTTAGGATAAACCTTTCAAATTCTACTATTTTTAGGGCCTTTCCTCCCCTCACCTTATGTTGTTCATCTGTGGCACTCCCCCTACCTACCCCTATGTAGACTCTTCATTCCTGGGTCCATATTCCCCATGATGTAGTATTCCTCATTTCCTTAGTCCTAGCTAGTACTTAACACTTTATATTTTTTTTGGAGGGGGGTTAGGCAATGGGGTTAAGTGACTTGCCCAAGGTCACACAGCTAGTAAGTATTTTGTGTCTGAGGTGAGATCTGAACTCCTGACTCCAAGGCTGGAGCTCTATCCACTGCACTACCTAGCTGTCCCATACTTATCACTTTAAAGAAAGCTCCATTTGTTCCTAAGCTTTCTAGTGTTTTTAACAGGAATGGGTCTTATAGTTTGTCAAAAGCTCTTTCTGCATCTATGGAAGTAATTACATGATTTTTATTGTTTTGTCATTGATATGGTCAATTATGCTCATAATTTTCCTAATATTGAGCCTGTCCTACATTCTTGGTATAAATCCAGCCTGGGCATAGTATATGATCTTTGTATTATATTGATGTAGTCTCCTTGCTTTTATTTTAAATTTTTGAATCAAAATTCATTACGGAAATTGGTCAATAATTTAAGAACATATTTGTAACTAATATTCTGGACAAGTTAGGACTCAGAAAGATCTAGACAAAACAAGCCATATTATCAAACAAAATTCTGATACAGTGGAATTTAAATGGGATAAATGTAAAGTCTTACATTTGGTTCCAAAAAAAAAAAAAACTTCACAAGTATAAGATGGAGGAAGTGTGGCTAGAGAAAAATTCCCCTGGGGAAAAAAAGGATCTTGGAGCCTTAATGGACTCCCAAGTTCAATGTGGCACCTAAGAAAGTTAATGCAATCTTACACTGAACTAAGAAAGCTGTAGTAGCCAGGACTGGGAAAGTAACAGTATGGCAAGACTTGGTTCAGATGACAATGGTGGTGGTGGTGGTGGTGATGATGATGATGATGATGATGATGATGATAGCAACTAGCATTTATATAAAACTATGTGCCAAGTGATTTAAAATGATTATGTCATTTGATCCTCACGACAACTCTGGGAGGTATGTGTAATTATTCCCATTTTACAGTTGAGGAAACTAAGTTAAACAGAGACTAAGTGATTTGCCCAGGGTCATACTGCTAGTAAATGTCTGAGGCCAGATTTGAACTCAGGTCTTCCTGACTCCAAGTCTTAGTTTACACCTTAGGGTTTTTTTTGCTTTTTGGTTTTTTGACATACATTTGGTTGGCTCTTTATTTTTTTTTAAGATTTTTTTATATTATGGTAATTTTTATTTTTTTTTTGTTTTCAACATTTACTTGCACAAGATTTTGAGTTCAAATTTTCACCCCATCTCACCCCTCCCCCCACCCCAAGATGGCAAGCATTCTGAATACCCCTTCCCCTAGTCTGTCTTCCCTTCTATCTCTCCCCCCCTTTTCTTACCCCCTTCCCCTTCAATTTTCCTATAGGGCAGGGTGGATTTCTGTACCCCATTTCCTGTATTTCTTATTTCCCAGTTGCATGTGAAACATTTTTTTAAACATGTGTTTTTAAAACTTTGGGTTCCAAATTTTCTCCCTTCCTCCCTCCCCACACACCCTCATTGATAAGGCAAGCAACTAAATATAGGTTATATATGCGCAGTTATGCAAAACACTTCCATAGTAGACACGCTGTGAAAAACTAACTCTTTTTCCCTTAATCCTATCCCACTCGCCCCCCATTTATTCTATTCTTTCTTTTGACCCTGACCCTCCTCAGAAGTATTTGCTTCTGATTACTCTCTTTCCCAATCTGCCTCCCTCTCTATCATCCCCCTACTCTCTTGTTCCCTCCCTGTGAGGGACTGTCTGATGTTGGCAACTGCCAGGTGAGCGTTGTGGCAAGATTGGGGTAGAATCTCGGTATTTGGAAGTCGAGGCAGGGGCTGTGGTAGGCGGAGTCGTGGTGGACTGGGATGGGCTGGGTACAGAGAAGCCCTGAGGCAGTGGGCAGTGCTATGTGAGATAAGCTGAGTGCAAGGAAGTAGCCAGAGCTTGTGCTCCTGAGGCAAGGGGTGGTGCCACGTGGGAGTGGGACGGCAGAGGATGAGTTCCCTTTGCTTAGTCCCCTCCCTATAAGCAACATCAACCCCAGATGCCTTCTTCCTGTGAACTTCCTAACGTCCTGGGTCCCTTTGTGTAGCACTGACCCCAGACGCCTCCTTCCTGTGTCCTTCCTGACTTCCTAGGTCACATACTCTGTCTATGCACTAATCCCAGACGCCTCCTTCCTGTATCCGGTCCTAGCCTCCTGAGTCACTCCCTCTCCCTTGGTGTGCTAAACTCAGACAGCCCCTTCCGGTATCTGACCCTACAATCATTGGCTAGTAAGCGGGCTGGGGAGGAGGGGCTAGTAGGTACTTAAGGAACGAGCGTGGTCAGATCACGCGCTCTCTTTGCTCCTGCTCTGTTGCTCTGGCCTTCCTGCTTGGCCTTGCTGTGATGGCTTGCTGTGATGGCCTCTGAATAAAGCCCTGGTG
Source organism: Vombatus ursinus (assembly GCF_900497805.2). Classification (NCBI taxonomy): domain Eukaryota; kingdom Metazoa; phylum Chordata; class Mammalia; order Diprotodontia; family Vombatidae; genus Vombatus; species Vombatus ursinus. The sequence goes on from NW_020952097.1 coordinate 3,137,662, forward strand.
TTGGCGCCTCCTGATGGCTCGTCTCTGTGTGTTTATCCGGTTGAGGACCGAAGACTGGTGAGTGAGTATGACTCTGGCAGCCTGCTCCTTATAGGAGGAGTGTTCGGCATGGCCGGCATAAGGTCGGCGTGGCCGGTACAAGTGGCACCCAACGTGGGGTGGAGGAAATAGGCCAGAGACCCCGTGGACCAGCTGGTCTGGTCACGGGAAGAGAGACGAGACCCGTAGCCAATAGGGTGAAGGAAGAAAGATGGGACAGTTGTTTGTTAAGGTCCCAGATCGGGAGGTGCAAGGGAAAGAAGTATATAAAAGAGTGAAAGAAGCAGAAATCAGTAGTGAGGAAGAATCAAGGAGTGAGACAGAACCAGGGAGTGAGACAGAGGATACTGGAAACAGGGAATGGGAAAATAAGCAAGAGAAAAGAAAGCAAGGCCGGGCAGGAGGGCAGGAGCGGGAGAGTAGGAGCAAAGAGAGAGCAGGAAACCGTAGCAAGGAAAGCCACACGGAGGGGCGGCCCCCTCCCCCACACTTATCCCACAGAGAGAGGACCTGGGCCCCTTTAGAATGGAAGAAATTTAAGGAGTTAAAAGAGACACTAAATACAGTGTTTGCAGCTATATCCCAATGTGCCCTATGGGCTTTTAGTAAGATTCAGGCTTTGGGGAAACAAAGGCCCTCCCTGACCAAGATTAAAAAAGGTCCTGATAAACCCTTCCCAGATTTCGTGACCCACCTACAGGCGGCCATTTGGAAAGGGCTATCAGAAGTGCTGAAAACAAAAGAGACTAAATTGTACTATCTATGCGGAAAAGCCGGTCAGTTCAAGGCACAATGCCGCCAGAAACCTGGTGGAGCCCGCCCTAAGGTAATTTGTTACAATTGTAACAAATCCGGCCATTATGCTAAAGAATGCTGCAAGCCAGTCAGGAGGTGGGGCAAGGAGGGCCCCTCAACAAGCTTACCAGATGGAAGCTCCACCCCCTCAGAATGATCCCTCGGGGCTGCATCAGGAATATCTCCGACTTCTACCCGGTGGTTCGGACTTCCCCTTTACAGCAAAGGAAATTTCCAAATAGACCCCAGAGATACAACCATAATGCCAGTGACTGGGCTTAATTCTGCCCTCCAAGCAGCCCTCGTGGTGGGCCTTTCATCATATACCCCAGTTATTGTCCATACCACGGTTATTGCTCACCAGCCCCAGCAACAGATTATAGTAACTAACCCACATGATTCGGCAGCTTACATAGACGAAGGGGAGGTAGTGGCTCAAGCCCTCCCCCTGCTGGTTAGCCACAATAATGATATTAATTGGGTACAACATATAGAACACAGTAAGCCATGGGCAACTATCCAAATTAAGGGGCGATCCTTTAAGGGATTATTAGACACAGGAGCTGATCGTTCTGTCATCTCACGACTATTTTGGCCCCCCTCTTGGCGAGTCCAACCTGATGCCACAATGATCAATGGGGTCGGAGGGGCACAACAAGCATGGGTATCAGCAGAGGAGCTGCCCTGGCAATTCACAGATAAGCAAGGGACCATCCAACCCCTAGTAGTTACAGGTTTGAGATACAATTTATGGGGAAGGGATATTTTGAAGGCTTGTGGTGCATCTGTTTATATACCACCCCCGCAGGATTTTTAATTGGGGCCATTGGGCAACAGCAAAAATTTTCTTGTATCAGACCCACTCCTCTAACATGGAGATCTAATAACCCAGTCTGGGTACCCCAATGGCCCCTCCCTGCAGAGAAAGCCCAGGCTTTATGTGATATAGTACAGCACCAGTTACAGGTGGGGCACATTGAGCCCACATCCAGCCCCTGGAACAGCACAGTGTTTGTAATAAAAAAGAAATCATGGAAATTTCGAATGTTAATAGATCTCAGGGTGGTTAACACCACCCTAGAGCCCATGGGAACCCTACAGCCTGGCCTCCCCTCCCCTAATTTAGTGCCTTCTGGATGGCCTGTGACAGTCATAGACATCCAAGATTGTTTTTTCTCTATCCCATTATTCCCAGAAGATAGAAAGAGATTTGCCTTTACCATACATACTACCAATAATGCAGGACCAGATTTAAGATATCAGTGGAAGGTCCTGCCCCAAGGAATGTGCTGCAGTCCCACCTTATGTCAGGCTTATGTGGGGAGAGTGCTGGACCCTATCAGGGACAAATGGCCTAAAGCCACAATACTTCATTATATGGATGATATTTTATTAGCCACTAGCAGTGATGAGACACTAGCAAGATTAGTAAAAGAAACCATCTCTGCACTTGCTCATTATGGTTTGGTGGTGGCCCCTGACAAAATCCAACAAAATTACCCACTCACATACCTAGGCCTTCGTATGGAGGCTGTTTCTATTAGCAATCAAATTCCTGAACTAGGGCTTGATAAGATAACCACCTTGAATCACTTCCAAAAGTTAGTGGGACAGATCCAATGGCTCAGGGCCCACACACCCATTCCTCCTGCTGTAATGCAGCCTTTATATGATATATTAAAAGGAAATTCAGATTTAAAGTCCCCTCGGGCATGGACTCCTGCTGCTAAGGCAGCAGTGTCCCAAATATTCTCACTTGCTGCCTAGGCCCAGACCGCCAGATGGGACCCCAAAGGTAGAATAGAGGTCTCCTTGGTCAATCAACAGAGCCCTTTTTGTGTTATACACCAAGGTCCCAAATTATTAGAATTTGTATATGCAAAGAAGGCTCACAAGGTACTGCCAAATTATTATGAGATGTTAGGGGAACTAGCCTTAGCTGCAGTACAAAGGGCTGTCCACTTGTCTGGGCAGCGACCTTTACTTTACTCGATTTTTGAACCTGGACAGCGAGAAGCCATTATGCAAACCTATTGGTCTTGGGCACTTTGCTCCCAGTGGGCCAAGATAAGTCCCCATTCCTCCTGCCTGCTTCTCCCTATGCTAGAGCAAATAACCTTAGTACCACCCCAACGAAAGGTTATGGGGGAACCTGTTCAAGGTTCAAATGTTTTCACTGATGCTACAAAAAAAAATAAGGCCTCTATTTATCATGAGGCCTCCAAGGAAATAATAGTATTAGAAACCCCCTATGACTCTACTCAGAAAAATGAGCTCTTTGCCATCCTCCATGCTTGCCGTAAATATCCTGAGCCTATAAACATAATCTCTGATAGTCTATATGCAGTAAAGGTTCTTAGATGCATAGAGGATGCCATCCTCCAACCTCATAAGTCCACCATATCCTCCCTCCTGAGGGAATTACAGCAAATTTTGTTACAGCGAAACAACCCCCTCTACATTCTCCATGTTTATTCTCATCAGTCCACCTCAGGAGGCATTTTTGAGGGCAATGATGTAGCGGATTGTGCCTTACAGTGCTCTCTACTGCCAGTCCTCACCCTTCCTGAACAAGCCCATGATTTTTTACACCTACCAGCAAGCTCCCTGAGACGCCTGTATGGTTTAACTCGTGAACAGGCTCAACAAATTGTGAGGCGATGTGTGCGGTGTGTTCCTTTTCTCCCCCCTCCATCCAGTAAGGGGATTAACCCACGAGGTCTTTTTCCCAATGACTTGTGGCAAATGGATGTTACTCACCTTGGCCGTGTCACTATCCATGTCTGCATTGATACTTTTTCCAAATTTATAATGGCCACTGTATCCAGTAAGGAGAACACCCCATCAGTTATTAAGCATCTGTACCATTGTTTTGCCTCTGTGGGGATCCCTCATGTCATTAAAACTGACAACGGGCCTGCCTATTTATCTACACATATGACTGCCTTTTTCACATCCTTTGGCATTAAGCATGTTACAGGGATCCCCTATAACCCCACAGGTCAGGCTATTGTTGAGCGAACCCATCATACCTTGAAAGCTACCCTCAATAAACAAAAACGGGGAGTAGGAGGTCGGGGCTCAGGGCAGTGGCCTACACAAGCAGACATGGATAAAGCTTTGTATACATACAATTTTCTCTGTCTAGATAGAGACACAGGCCTATCCCCTAGCATGCTACAGCTAATAACACCACCCACTTGTAATTCATCTGGCCCCTTAAAAACAGCACTACATGCACCATCCCTTAACCAGAAAGTCCTCTGGAAGGACGATGAGGGAAACTGGCAAAGCCCATTTGTAGTGTTGTGGAGAGGGCCGGGGTATTTATGTCTTACAGATTCTGATTGGCCAGAGCCACTGGGTACCAGAAAGAAGAACAAAACGAGTTGAAGAAGCCCCGGGAGAGACAACAAGGATGGGAGAAGAAACACAGTCAACAGAAAATTCAGAGAGAGCAGATAGAAAAGACAGTTAGGATGTCTAAACTGAGTAAACTGTTTTCACTTTTTGCGCGATCAGGACTTTGCCACAGGTTGCATCAGCTCCAGTGTCCTGGGACACAAGAGAGAATGGCTGGGGGCACTTGGCGTTGGCAGCATCCATCTTCGAGGAGTTCCAGATACAGGACTTATATAGTGGACAGCAATTGCTTGCCTCAAAAATAGAGGAACTGGCCAATAAATTTGCCCAAGCCCTCCAAGTGCAGGCTAATATTGATCAGCAGCTGGAGGAGCAGATTCAAAAAAGTAGCATTGGCTACCCAGGACATTGGGAATGAACTTATATGGCTGGAATTGAAATAGCAGTTGGCATGCGATGGCTGATATTGATCCATTTGTGTAACACCCTTAAACCATAACACCACTTGCGACACCGTTTCACAAAGCATAAATGACACTCTCCCTTTCTTTTCTATTTGGTGTAATGATACCCGTGCCCTTTCCCAGATCCAGACTACAAATCTTTCCTCTGTACTCCAGGCTTTGCGGGTGTTAATTAGACTGGCACGGAACATATCTGACACTTGGCACCAACACGAGACTGATGATATTGTTCATCACCTTAGCGATTTGGATTAAGCATGCCTCTTTCGCCATCCCCTCCCTTGTAACCCATTGGGCATTTATAACTCTTTTTGCATTTATACTGTTATTGTTACTACCCACTATATTAGGAGGTTTTCTTAGGATTCTTAGAGGTTCTATAGAGGCACTCAGAACCGAAGGACTAGTATGGAGACCCCGTCTCCGCCCCTCTATTAAACAAAAAGGGGGAATTGTGAGGGACTGTCTGATGTTGACAACTGCCAGGTGAGCGTTGTGGCAAGATTGGGGTAGAATCTCAGTATTTGGAAGTCGAGGCAGGGGCTGTGGTAGGCGGAGTCGTGGTGGACTGGGATGGGCTGGGTACAGAGAAGCCCTGAGGCAGTGAGCAGTGCTATGTGAGATAAGCTGGGTGCAAGGAAGTAGCCAGAGCTTGTGCTCCTGAGGCAAGGGGTGGTGCCACGTGGGAGTGGGACGGCAGAGGATGAGTTCCCTTTGCTTAGTCCCCTCCCTATAAGCAACATCAACCCCAGACGCCTCCTTCCTGTGTCCTTCCTGACTTCCTAGGTCACATACTCTGTCTATGCACTAATCCCAGACGCCTCCTTCCTGTATCCGGTCCTAGCCTCCTGCGTCACTCCCTCTCCCTTGGTGTGCTAAACTCAGACAGCCCCTTCCGGTATCTGACCCTACAATCATTGGCTAGCAAGTGGGCTGGGGAGGAGGGGCTAGTAGGTACTTAAGGAACAAGCGTGGTCAGATCACGTGCTCTCTTTGCTCCTGCTCTGTTGCTCTGGCCTTCCTGCTTGGCCTTGCTGTGATGGCTTGCTGTGATGGCCTCTGAATAAAGCTCTGGTGTTGGCGCCTCCTGATGGCTCGTCTCTGTGTGTTTATCCGGTTGAGGACCGAAGACTGGTGAGTGAGTATGACTCTGGCAGCCTGCTCCTTATAGGAGGAGTGTTCGGCATGGCCGGCATAAGGTCGGCGCGGCCGGTACACCTCCCCTCCCCCATTTTCCTGTAGGGTAAGGCAGATTCCCATATCCAATTGAGTGTGTATGTTATTCCCTCCTTAAGTCAAATCCTATGAGAATAAGATTCACTCATTCCCTCTCACCTTCCCCTGTTTCCCCTCCACTGTAAGAGCCTTTTCTTTTCTGTTTTTTTTTGTGAGATAATTTACCCCGTTCTACCTCTCCCTTTCTCTTTCTCCTAGTATAATCCTCTCTCACCCCTTAATTTTATTCTCCAGATATGACCCCTTCATTTTCAACTCACCCTGTGCCCTCTATCTATCTATCTATCTATCTATATCTGTATATATGTACATATCATTTCTTCCCCTCCAACTACCCTAATACTGACAAAGGTCTCATGAATTACAAATGTCATCTTTCCATGCAGGAATGTAAACAGTTCAACCTTAATAAGTCTCTTATGATTTTCTCTTTCCTGTTTACCTCTTCATGTTCCATTTGAGTCATGTATTTGAAACTCAAATTTTCTATTCAGCTCTGGTCTTTTCATCAAGAATGCTTGAAAGTCCTTTATTTCACTGAATGACCATTTTTCCCCCTGAAGGATTATACTCAGTTTTGCTGGGTAGGTGATTCTTGGTTGTAATCCTATCTCCTTTGCCCTCCAAAATATTATATTCCATGCCCTGCAGTCCCTTAATGTAGAAGCAACTAAATCTTGTGTTATCCTGATTGTGTTTCCACAATACTTGAATTGTTTCTTTCTGGCTGCTTGTAATATTTTCTCCTTGACCTGGCAACTCTGGAATTTGGCTACAATATTCGTAGGAGTTTTCTTTTGGGGATCTCTTTCAGGCGGTGATCGGTGGATTCTTTGAATTTCTATTTTGCCCTCTGGTTCTAAAATATCAGGACAGTTTTCCTGCATTATTTCTTGAAAGATGATGTCAAGGCTCTTTTTTTGATCATGGCTTTCAGATAGTCCAATAATTTTTAAATTCTCTCTCCTGGATCTATTTTCCAGGTCAGTTGTTTTTCCAATGAGATATTTCACATTGTTTTCTAATTTTTCATTCTTTTGGATTTGTTTTACAGTGTCTTGATTTCTCATGAAGTCACTAGCTTCTAATTGCTCCATTCTCATTTTTAAGGAAGTATTTCTTCAGTAAGCTTTTGGACTTCCTTTTCCATTTGGCCAATTTTGCTTTTATTGGCATTCTTCTCCTCATTGGCTTTTTGGACCTCTTTTGCCATTTGGGTTAGTTTGTTTTTTAAGGTGTTATTTTCTTCAGTATTTTTTTGGGTCTCCTTTAGCAAGCCGTTGACTCATTTTTCATGATTTTCTTGCAAAACTCTCAGTTTTTCTTCTGCTTCCCTTACTTGCTTCTCAAAATCCCTTTTGAGCTCTTCCAAGGCCTGGGACTGATTCATATTCTTCTTGCAGGCTTTGGATGTAGGAACGTTGGCTTCATTGTCTTCTTCTGGTTGTATGTTTTGATCTTCTTTGTCACCAAAGTAAGATAATATAGTCTGACTCTTTTTGCACTACTTACTCATGATACAGCCAATTACTTGAGTTTTAAACTCTTTGTTAAGGTAAAAGTCTGCTTCCAATTTGAAGAATATACTGTCTCAAGCTTTGGGGGTTTGTTCAGCTGTTTTCAGAAATACTTCTAGGGACCTGAAAATTTTCAGTTCTTCCAAGGTGCTATGATAAGGGGCAAGGTGTCTCCTCTCCACCACCACAACAAGCTCCAACACACCAGCATTCCTCCTCTCCCCAGGACTGCCCCTCAGAAATGTGACCCAGATCCAAGCATTGGTAAAGCAAGAGATTCCTGCCTCAGTACTGGCAAAGAGAACCCTGCAATCCCCCTCTGATCAGCCGCTCGATTTCCCCTCAGTCTGTGGGCGGGAAGTTCAGGAAAAAGCCACGACCCAGGGGGTGGCTGATACCTAGCTCCTTCTCTCACTGCAGTCACAGACTTTTCCCACTGACCTTCTAAGTTGTCTTTGGTGTTCATGGGTTGAGAAGACTGGAAACCACCACAGCTATCCGTGATTCAGTCCTCTGAGGCCTGCTCCAGGATCACTGCGGCCTGCGTGCCCACACCACACTCCGCTCCTCTCCTCACCTGGCGCGATATACCTTTCCGATCAACCATCCAGGCTCTTTGGCTGGAAATTTGTTTCACTCTGTCTTTTTGTGGGTTCTGCTGCTTTAGAATTTGCTTAGAACCATTTTTATAGGTATTTGCAGGGGTTTGGGGAGAGAGCTCAAGCAAGTCACCTCTTTCCCTCCACCATCTTGGCTGTGCCCCTCAAGCCTTAGTTTTAAAAGGTCAAGGTCACCCACTACATTCTGGGCCATTGCAATTCAAATTGGGCATTGCTGTTATTTTCTTCTTTTTCTTCTTTTCTTCTTCCTTCATCACATGTGGTCCTTATGTCCATATGGGGAGTCATATTCTTACATGTGAGTGCTCTGTCCAAAGAAATAAAATTTTTGGTCACTTACACTTTGTAAGATATCTTGTGGTTTGGGGGCTAGATTTTTAAAAACTTCCTATTTATTTCTTTTTTTTTTAATTTTTAGGCAATTGGGGTTAAGTGACTTGCCCAGGGTCACACAGCTAGTAAGTGTCTAGTGTTTGGTCTGAGCCCAAATTTGAACTCAGGTCCTCCCGACTCCAAAGCTGGTGCTCTATCCAGTGCGCCACCTAGCTGCCCCTCACTTATTTCATAATTTTTTTAAAACCAGGGACGATTAACTCTTTGTCTTGCACAGTTTTAATTCATGATTTCTTGAAATATAGCTCTAAAAAACTCCTTTTTCTTCTTCTTCTTCTTCTTCTTCCTTCATGGATGCTCTGTCAAAAGGAATATAATTTTTAGTCACTTACATTTTGTAAGATATCTTGTGGTTGGGGACTAAATTTTTTTAATTTCTTATCTATTTATTTCATCATTTTATTTTAAAGCTGGAACAATTAGCTCTTTTTCTTGCACAGTTTTAACTTATGATTTCTTGAAATACAGCTCTGAAAAAAATGGGCCTTGAAAAAGCCCATTGTGATTCAAATGGAGTAGAGAAATAGAAGATGGATAGAAGAGCTTTATGGAACCTCAGTGCCCTGGAGAAGCACATCTACAGGGGTCAAGTGTCCCTGGCCATCTCTCTTTGTGTTCCTCCTTGCTATGTGTATTCCCCTTCATCTGAGTCTAGCTGGACTACAGAGCTGTCCCAGGTCTGGAGAACAGAGAGCCCTAAAGGACTTAATGGTGACAAAATTATAACACAAGTTTGAAGAAGACTGCATCCTTGACAGTACCTTTGGAGTCTTTCCTATTCCCAGATCCAAATTAGAGGTTGAAAAAACTTGAAAAGGAGGATTCCTGAGATCTTACTGACCAGCAAATGATCAATGCATTGTCTGGAGCTGGTCTAAGAGACCTGAAGTATAATGGGAGGAGCAGAGGTCCAGCAGGCAAAGGATTTAGGAGCGGACCTGAGTCTCTACCTCCTAAACTTGGTAACTCCAGGCAGACCTCTTCCCCCATGTGAACCAGTTTTCTCATCTGTAAAATGGGCGTATACTTTATACATGTACCTCCTACCTCACAAGGTAAATAGTGTAGGAAAGGCTTCCTGAGGAAAGGAACCAATCAATTCTTTCTGGGTACCTTTGAGTTAAGACTTTGAGCTCCCCAGGGGCACAGGTGTTCTGCCTCTCCAGGCTGTGAGTTCCTCCAGAATGGAGCCTGGGTTTGCTCCTCCCGCTTATCCCAACAATTGAGTCAATCCCAAGGTCAGGTGCATGGCACAAAGGATGTGCTCTCACTGTAGGACTTCAGCCTAAATTCTACCTGCTCCTAGTCACTGACTGTTTCCCCAGGAATCAGCACTGGAGTCCTGGCCCCAGTGAGTGTGGCTATCTGGCACCCTGAGGAAGGGTGGAGGAGGCCATCAGCTGAGACTGAAGCAATGACTGGAGTCACAAGAGTGTGGAGGAACAATGCAGACTGGGAGAAAGTCCTGCCTCTTACTTTAGCACACACACATAACCTATTTCTTCCCTTCCCTGTAATACATGCACTCATTTGCATACACAAACACAGACACAGACACACAGAGCCAGTCTCTTTCCTTCTCTGAACACCCACAAATACACATGGAGAACCTATTTCTCCCCTTCCCTATACAGAGAGAGAGAGAACACAACACAGTAGCATCTGGGGCTCTAATCCCAGGTTTGTGTCACAGCCTTTGCCTGGGCCCCAGCAGAATGTGTTTGGCACAGTAGTATTTGCCTAAGTCCTCCTTTCACAACTGACACAAGGTCAGGGAGACAGTTTGGGCTTCATTGTTCCTGGTGATGAAGGCCCTGCCCTGAATTCTTGTGCAGTACTCTGTTACTGCCAGTTCCGGGGCTGATGCTGGCCACGAACTCCCTGTGGCTCTCAATTGAGCTCCAGTGCCAAGACATGGTGGATTCCTTGAAGTTAAAGCCAGAGGCCTTGCAGGTCAGGATCACAGAATGGCCCTCAGGTGTCACCTTGCCTCCTGTCTCCACTAGCCACACCTGGGTCCAGGACCCTGAAGAGGACATACCAAGGAGATTAAGTCCTCCACAAAGCCTCCATGGGAAAGGGAGCTTAGGGACCATGGCAGAGACACCTGGCTGCTAATTAGAGATTCCAATCGCACCCCAGGTTTCCAGGGAGAAGAGGCCAAGCAAATAGAAGAAGGAGAAGCTAAGCTTCAAGGCCACTACCCCCAGGGAAGAGAAGACAGGGAGGAGATAGGGATAGAGGTATCTAGAAGCTAATTAGAGCCTCAGCCCCATAGAGAGGGTGAGGAAGAGGAGAGAAGCAGTGTAGACAGGACAGATACCTGGGAGAACGGAGAAGAGCAGCTCCAGGAAGTAGATCCTGGAAAGAGTGGTGAGGGTCCTGGCAGACATGCTGCTGAGCCTGGCAGGATTCTCTAGGCAGGCTGGGGTTAGCAATTGTGGCCCAGGGCTGATAATATCTGCATAGATAGGGGTTCTTCCCAGAAGGAAGTGTTTTTAAGAACTGAAATCAGTGGGCTCTGCCCATGCCCCACCTGGAGGTGGCTGGACATTGCTGGAGCATCAAGCAAACAGATAAGCCTGCGGGGAGAAGGGAGTTAGCACAGAATACTTGTGACTGCAGGGCTAATTTCTAGCCCTACTGGCATTCAAAAAAATCACCTTGAGTTTTGATATTGGGTCTGCAGCAAGTGTTCTGAGGTATGGGGGTGCTTGGAGCATAGATCAGCATCTTGAGGTGAACACTATAGCTATAACAATCCAACTCAGCACAGATTAGAAGGTAGGTCTGGCCTTTGTCTTCTTAGCTGTCCTTGCTTTACCCCTAGTCCAGTCATCTCTCTTTCTCTGTATCCCAAGACCCTGAGGAAACTGAATTCTGGGGCACTAATACTTCAAGGGCAATGCCAGGGGTCTAGCAATAGACCATTATCACCACAGGCCTAATAGTTTTCTGGATTCTCAGGTACCTGTGGACCAGATGAAATCTCCTACTACGTAGGCATGGAGGGAGAGATCATTGTCACCTAGGACAGTCACAGTGGAATAAGTGACCTAGAATGATTCATAGAATGCTAGGATCAGAAATTTAGAGGAACCAGCTGGTGCAGTGGATAGAACCTTTAAGACTTGTATTCAAATCCAGCCTCAGGCCCTTACTAGCTTTGTGACTCCAGGCAAGTCACTTCAGTCTGTTTCAGTTTCCCCTAGCACCTATCTCCCCAAAGAATTGCCCAGAGGACAGCACACTTATCAGATTGGCTAACATGATAAGACAGGAAAATGATAAATGTTGGAGAAGATGTGAGAAAATTGGAATTCTAGTGCATTGTTGGCGGAGTTGTGAAATGATCCAACCATTCTGGAGAGCAATTTGGAACTAGGCCCAAAGGACTATAAAAATGTGCATACCCTTTGACCCAGAAATAGCACTTCTAGGGCTATGTCCCAAAGAGATCATACAAATGGGGAAAGGACCCACATGTACAAAAATATTTATAGCAGCTCTTTTTGTGGTGGCAAAGAATTGAAAATTGAGGGGATGCCCATCAGATGGGGAATGGCTGAACAAGCTGTGGTATATGAATGTATACTATTGTGCTACAAGAAATGATGAGCAGGCAGACTTCAGAAAAATCTGGAAAGACTTGTATGGACTGATGCTGAGTGAAGTAAGCAGAACAAGGAGAACATTGTACCTGTAACAGCCACATTGTGTGATGACTAACTTTGATAGATTTAGCCCTTCTCAACAATACAAGGATCTAAGACATCTTCAAAAGTCTCATGATGGAAAATGCTCTCCACATCCAAAGAAAGAACTATGGAGTTTGAATGTAGATTGAAGCATACTATTTGCTTTTTTTTTCTTCTGTTTTGTTTTGTTTCCTCTTTCTTGTGGTTCCTTCTATTGCTTCTAATTCTTCCTCACAACATGACTAATGTGAAAATATGTTTAATAGGAATGTATATGTATAGCCTGTAACAGATTGCATGCTGTCTTGGGGAGGGAGGTGGAGAGGGAAAGGGAGGAAAATTTAAAACTCAAAAGCTTATGGAAGTGATTGTTGATAAATCAGAAGAAATTAATTTAAAAAACAAAAAAGGAATTGCTGAGGATCAAATGAGATAATATTCATAAAGCACTTTGAAATTCTCCAAAAGCTATATAAATGTTTGCTATTATTGTTATGATTAAAGTTAAAGGGGACCCCAGAAGCCATCTAGTCCACCCCCATTCATTTTACAGATGAGAAAACTGAGGCACAGTGAGGTTAAACGATGCCCAAGGTAAACAGGTAGGTAAGTGATGGAGGTGGAATTTCAGCCCAGGGCTTGTGACTCTAAAGTACACTTTCTGCTACGCCACGCTGGTTAAATGGAGTAGAAGTGTTTGAGAGGAAGAGGTGGTGTGAATATAGCAGAGTGGACAGGGAAGAATAGATGAGATTATGTGGACATGTTAACATGTCAGAGTTAACATATCCAAGTGGTAGAATAGATAAACTGTAGTGGATGGGATGGAGTGGAAACAATGAAGTGGGATGGCTGAATAGAGAAGGTGTTGTTGAGGAGACAGGTTGGAGTCAATGAGATGGAATAGTGAATTTAAATGATTGCAGTAGAATGTGGGATGGAGCATCCAGGTATTGCCAGTGGAACAAGGGCATTCTTTAGGCAGAGTCTGTGGAGGGTCAACAGTCTAGAGTAAATGAGATAAAAGGTTTAAGGGAGAATGGATGTTCTAAACATAGACAGGGCAAAGTGCTCATAAGCATAATAATAATGGCTAACATTTACATAGCACTAAGGTTTTCAAAGCTTTAATACACACATTATCTCATTTTGTCTTTACAACCCTGGGAGGTAGGTGTTATTATGATCCCCATTTTACAGATGAGGAAACTGAAGCAAGAAGAGCTTAAGTGACTCACTTGTCCAAGGTCACACAGCTAGTAAGTATCTGCGGCTGGATTTGAACTCAGGTCTTCCCAACCCAGACCTGACACTCTATCCACTGTACCATATAACTGCCTCTGGCCATTGATGAGGTAATGAGAAAGAGTAAAGTAAACAAAATCATGCTAATGAGCTGAGCCATTTTCTTTTCAATAAACATTTATTGTGTGCCTACCATTGGGCAAGGCACTGAGGGAGATACAAGACATAGAGGAGGTATGGAAACAAGCCCTCATGGAATTTACAACCCAATTCTACCCAGTTCACTTGGGGAAACTCCCATTGCTCCCAACCAGCTTCTTCTTATCTTTGAGGAACTCTCCTTCCCCGGTTTCTCTTCTACTCCAGAGCTGCTGAATATTTCTAGAGAAAGTCCCAAAAAATCCAGTTAGATTGCAAACGTATAGTGCAAAACCTCAACTGAGACATAGCATAACGTAGTGACCAGAAAGCTGGTTATTTGTCAGATCTCTCCTTTGCCTCCTCTTTACTCCCTTTATTTTACTACCTTGATCTTTGATGATATTGTTTCCCCCAGTAAAATATGAGCAACGAGAGGGCCAAGCTGTCGCATTTTTGTCTGTCCAGCACAGTCCTATGCAAATAGCAGGGACTTGGTAATATTTGTTTGCTTGAATTAGCCTCAGAGAACAGGGCAAGAATCCACAGGTGGGCATTGCAAAGAGGCAAATTTGAACTCTACTTAAAGAAAAAGTCCTTAACACTTAGAGCTAAGGTTGGAAGGCAATGTTGCCTAGTGAGTGGATAGCAAGCAGACCTCAGTGTCCTAGTCCTGGCTTGACTTCCTGGCCACGTGACTCCCAGCAAATCATGCCTTGGGCAACTCTCTAAATTTAAGAACAGTTGGAGATCTGCATCAATGGAGGTGTAAATCTTCACAAGAGTTCCCTACATACCAAGGAAATTTTAGCTCTTAAACAACAATAAAAACAACAAAAAAGCCACCAGATGAACAAATCCCACACCTAGCAGTCTATAATCTTCTCTAATCAACATTTAACCTCATCCTTCACAACTGTACCAAGACTTTTCACCTCTTCTCATGCCCCAACTTCAAGCCCATCCCCCTACTTAGGGCAAATTACTTAGTTTCCTCGGGAGAAGTTTCCTCAGGGAGAAGAATGAGGCTACACCCGCCCCCCAAAAAAATAAACTTATTTTGTTTTGAAGATATATTTATGTACATGTTGTAAATTCTGCTCCCCACCCACCATAGAATTCTAGAGTGCAGGAACAGTTTGCATTTTTGTTTTTGTGTGCCTAGTGTCTAGGACAGTGCCTGGCACACAGTAGATGCTTAATAAACCTTGTTCACCATTGGTCTAAACGGGTTAGGCCCTATCCTGTGGGTGCTGTTGCAGATACTGACTATGATACAAAAGCTCCTATTCTTAAATGATCACTAAGCTTCACATTGAAGAGGTAATTAATAGCTTCAGAAATTCTTAATGTTATTTAGGAATAACTAGCTATTTAAGAATTGATTGAATGAGTGGCTGAAATACCATTAATTCTTCTACTCCTTGACATTTTGCAGAATCATCATCTACTCTCTCCTCTTCCCTTCTAGTGCCAAAGTAAGACTAATAATCTCTCTACCTATGCCTTTGTCTCCATTCTTTCCACCCTCCTCTGAGTTTTGCTTCAGGAATCATTCCCTCCCTCTTTTTCATGCATCTTCAGTGTCTTTCTTTCGGTTAGCTCCTTGCCATCTGTCCATAAACATGCTCATATCTCTCTAATCCCTACAAAAGTTTCCCTTGGCTCTTCTACCCCATTCTGCTACTGTCCTATTTCTCCTCCTCTCCAAATTTCTTGGAAAAGTTTCTACACTTGGTTCTTCCATGACCTTACCACCAATCCTCTCTCCTCAACTCCTTAAAATTTGGCATCTCTGCCCATCGCTCTGCTAAAGCTCCTCTCTTTCCAAGGTCACCAAAACTTCCTAATTACCAGATTGCATGGCCTTTTGTTCAAGACTCACTGTCCCAGAACTTCAGCCACTCATTGCTGTACTCTTCCCTTCTGGATATTCCCTCTTCCCTTGGTTTCATGGACATCACATGGTTGCCCACCTGCCTATCTAACCACTCTTCCTCCTTCTTTGTAGGCTCTTTCCTGACTCTATAAGTGGGGTAATGCCAGAGGCTCTGTCTTTTGTTGTCTCCTCTTTTCCCTTCAGGAACAAGAGTACCTCACATTTCTATAGTGCTTTATGGTTCACATGATCAATACGTGCCTATCTTTTTGACTTTATAATAATGTTCCTAGTGGTCTGTGGCACCACCATTCATCTAGTCTTCCATGCTTGATACTTTAGAGTTACCTTTGACCATCTTGTCTCCCACACTATTTACATCCTATCATTTGCCAAATCCTGTGAGTTCTACCTCTCCAGCATCTCTCATGCATGCCCCATTTTCTATTTCTACTTGCATCACCCCAGTACTAACTCAGTACAATGGAAGCTCTTGAGGGCAGGATTGATTTTTTTTATCTTTTTTTTGTCTGCCTATCACAGTTCATTGGCATGGTAAATACTTAGAAAAATCACAGATTCATTACCCAAAAAAGTGTTTAATACTTACTTGTTGAACTGAATTGATTTGAATCATCCTTACTACCTTCATAGACTATTGCAATAACCTCTTAACACATCTTCCCACCTCCATCCTCTTCCGTGCCTCCTCTGTCATGCTACATACCATTGCCTGATATCTTCCTCATGTCCAAAATGGAATTTATTACCTCTTTTCCTGAACCTGTTCCTTATGGTAGCTCCATTCATTGAGCCTCCCAAGTTTGTAACCTTGAAGATATCATTAACTCTTCCCTCTTCTTCATTCCTCATATTTGAGTAGTTACCAGATCTTGTCAAATCCATTTGCACAGTATCTCTCATACTCCTTTCTTGTGTTCCATTCAGACTGTCAACATCCTAATTTAGGCTCTCGTTCCCAATGACTAAGATTGTTGCAATAGTCTTTCCACCTTTCCTCCAATCCACCCTTCCTATGACTGTCAGAATAATCTTCTCTGGGCAAACATCTGGTCGTGTCACTCTTCTATTCAAAACTATTCAGTGACTTCTAGTTACTTGCTGAGTACCATTCAAACTCTTCTGCCTGGTATTCAAGACCCTCCATAGTCTGTTACTTTCCCCCTTCTCCTTGTCCAACCTTATCTTATATTACTCCCCTACTCATATACTACATTCCGGCCAAACTAGACAGCTCTCTGCCTAGAACACACATAGTGAGCTCATGTTCCCATGCCTTTTAGGTTAATTACTATGCTTGTAAAGCACATGCTACAACAGCTACCCACTGTGAAGATCTGACATGTTTCCTCTCCACTGTCTGAGTTATTAGGCCCCAAAGGGGCACAGAAGTGTGGATCTAAATAGCCACAAGGAAGCTAACATAAAGCATCTTTCTTGTAGGAAATAGAGAGGTCTCAAGCTCCAGTGGGAATTTTAGTGGAATGAGGCATCTCTGTCTTTGGGGCCTTTATTTTCCCATACTTTCAGTAACCTAAGCTGTCAGTGGTCATATTGGTGGCCAAAAGGAAGCCAACTAGTCCATATCATCATCAAGCAATGGCTTCACCCAGTAGGGACAGGGAGTTTGAGGAGCTCACAGGATCAGGAGATGGAGAGAGGTGAATGTAGTGAACTAAGAAACCACCTATCACTATAGTCTTTTAGTTTGATTGTCTGCTGATGGAGAGAGAGCAAAAGCTAGACCACAGAAGGGGGACATGAAATTCAACTGGGGATACCCTTTAGAATCTCTTTTTCTTAAACTACGTAGCATCACTGTCAATGGGGTTCATGCTAAGGATTGAAAAATAGACCAAGCACCAAATAAGATGCAGTAAAAATAAGTTGCAAATTATGAAAATGATGGAAATTCAGGCATAGGCTAGATACAAATCTGGGAAGGTAATAGTAGGAAAAGGTTGGTAGAGACATGGTTCTGCTAGGGCCAGATGGACCATGTTAATGAAAAAGAGCTGATTTTTCAATATCAGTGTGCCACCTGGTGGCTTTCACAAATAGAACAACTCATGTAGCTACTTCAGATATATTTCTCCCCTTACTGCAAGGATGTGCCCAGAAGGACAAGAACACTTTAGGTGGATGTCGATGAACTCATATCATTCTCTAAAAATTTGGGATACACTTTCTCAAGCTAGAGACTGCTCCCGAAATCCAGAAATTGTGGGCACCACCTTGCTTAGTTCCATAGCGAGATACTAGAAGCTATCTACCTTTCCCAACAAGCTGCTAAAGAAATTGGTGTATACTAAGATCCCAGCTTGGTTCACTTCATCAATTAATGCAAAGGTTTCCTTTTCTTAAGATGGAATATTGTTTTGTATTGGGGACTAGGGTAGGAGTCAGCAGATAGAGTGTCTCTTGCCTAAGTCCTACTTACTAGGACACCCTGGGGTTTGATACCTATCATCTTAACAAGGACAGTCTCCTGATTGTTTAGATTGTCTAGCACTTGGGAGGCACAAGGAATAGAATGCTAGACTTGGAACAAGTATAACTTGAGTTGCAATCCTGCCTTGGACACTAGGCAGGTATGTGACCCTGGGCAACCTTTCTCAGGCTATTTTCTCATCTGTAAAATGGTGATAGTAATAGCACTTACCTCACAGGGTTGTCATGGGGATCATATGAAATAATATATGTAGGGATCATATGAAGTAATAAAACCCTAAAAATGCTTTGCAAGCTTTTGCTAGGTTTAAAACACTAGATAATAATGATGATGATGCAATAATCAATTAAGGTTGGTAGCCAACACTACCAGGGTTCAGATGAATGGCCAGTGTCTAACCATCATATGAGTCCTGGCTATGGCTCCCAAGGTGGTCACTCCTCCAAACCATCCTAATTGTATAGGAGTTTTATCCCACTCCACCACCCACTTGCCCCATGTCTTAGATTAGATCTCCCTGTATAATTGTAATTTGTGATCCCATATCAAATATTCCAGGGAACATTTGTTTTTTTTATGCCCCCAACCTATTCTACCACCACTGTAGCATAAGACTTCCTGACAGGAAAGATAGGAGCAAGGATGAGCAAAATTAGGAGACATTGACCCCTGCCCTATGGGCCATACTCTTCCCTCAAGCTCTATAAGTCTGGATAAAAGGGTACGGAGAAGAGGGGAGTAGAAGTACTTGGCCTCCTCCCCTCCTGCCCTGAGCCATTAGGACCTACATACCAAGGTGTTGAATATCAGCAACAAATATTTATTAAGGGCCTCCTATTTGCCAGAAACTATGCTAAGTGCTTTACAAGTATTATCTCATTTGATTCTTTTGATAACCCCAAGAAGTAGAATTTGAGTTCAAGTCTTTCTACCTCTGGGCCCAGAGCTCTGTAAACTGCTCCACCTAGCTGCTCCTAAGGAGCCTCAGGTTTTAATAACCAAATCTGTAGGACCTCTTTCGTTCATGGCTTGCCAGAGGGTCCTTTTGCCCCAGATCATGTCATCTTTAGGGCCTGATGACCCAAATCTGCCTGAGCTAAGATCCTTAAGTTCACAAGCACCAGGTCTTAAATCTCTCCAGGAGTGGTCATGAGTAAGGGCATATGGAGCCCCAAGGCAGGAAGCCCTAAATTATTTCAGTCATGCCAGGGAAGTCACTTGGGATTGTTGGGTTACTTTCAGAAATTCTTTTGGGAGGCAGCACACACCAGGAGATCAGTTTACTGCCCTGGTTTAGAATCTTGGGGAAAGTCCCCTTTGGGGAGCCATTATTCCTGCAGTGACCTAGCTACCCACTGAAACAAGATGTATCCCCTTACTGGGGCCCCACTTAAGTAATTAGCTGAAACTACAATGGCATCAAGGGGTTAGTGGTCAGGATTCTCAGATGCTTCAACTCACTGTCAATAAGGTTAATTTAACAAGCACAATTGTCCAGTGGCTAAAGAAGCCATTTGAGAAGCATCTCCCACGTCCACTGAAGGAATATGGTTTGTAACTGATCCATTTCCTCAGAAGAATATTGCACTGACTTTGACTCTTAGACTGGTACCTATCCCATCTTACAAGCTAGATTAGGTATGACAACTAGATGGGTTTCTTCCCATTCCCTAAAGGAAAAGGAGTTTTGAAAGGGTCTGTATCCAGACTACAAAATGGAGCACCCCTTCCTCCAACCAAGGTGCTTGTGGGGAGTTTCCATTGTCAGTCAATTATTAAGTCATTTATTAAGCATTGACTATATGTGTGGGACTGTGCTAAGCACCAAGGATACAGAAAAAGGCCAAAACATAGTCCCTGCCCTCAAGGAGTTCACATTCTAATGGAGAATTCAACAGGCAAACAACTTTATTATATGCCATGTAAATGGAAAGCAATTTCAAAAAGAAGGCATTTACTATAGAGGGAGGGGCTGGGGAGGACTGAAAAAGACCTCTTGCAGCAGGTGGGATTTGAGATGAGTCTTAAAGAAGGCCAAGGAAGACAAGAGATGAAGGCAAGAAAAGAGGGTATTCCAGACATAGGGGACAGCCAGTAAAAGGATGTGGAGTACGGAAGTGGGTGGAGTGTGTGAAGACCATTGTCTCTGGAATATAGAATACATTTGGGGGAGTAAAGGTAAAAAGATTGGAAAGGTAGAAAGTGTTTAAGTTTTGAAGGACTTTAAATGCCAAAAGGAGCATTTTATATTTGATCCTGGAGGTTATAAGGAGCCACTGAGGTTTATTGAGTTGGTAGGTGGGAAGGTCAGAGTCAGACATGGGTTTTGTGAAAATCACTTTGGCAACAGAGTGGATGAAAGATTGGAGTTTCCAAGGGGCCTTGCCATTGGCTGACCACCCATCCACCACATTCTGTCTGTCAATCTTACCTTCCAAATCCTATGGTTCTCCAAACTCAACTCTAGAAGACCCAGCTTTAGGAGGTGTTGGGGGTGGGGGATGTCACCCAGCCTACAGACAGTCCAGAGCACGCTCCTGT
Organism: Vombatus ursinus; assembly: GCF_900497805.2. Taxonomy (NCBI): domain Eukaryota; kingdom Metazoa; phylum Chordata; class Mammalia; order Diprotodontia; family Vombatidae; genus Vombatus; species Vombatus ursinus. The sequence goes on from NW_020952097.1 coordinate 3,158,063, forward strand.
CACCCTTTCCTTCTTTATATCCAAGCAAAAGCAGTCTATTTCCTCTCTTGCTTCTTTATTACAGTAAGAGCAGCCAGGGGGCAGTCTCCCTTCCACTGTTTAATCCTTGTAGGTTCCTATCTTTATGGCTCCATCTATCTATGTCCTCAGGTTCAGGGGGCATCCTTCCCAATCCCAAGATGGGATTTAGCTCACAGGGCCCAGAGTCCTTCTGTGACCATATACTAGGGGCCATATTGAGCCATTTTAGCTTTAAAGGGAGAGGACAGGTCATGTCCTCCTGACTGCCGTTCTTTCTGAGCCTTCTTTCTGGCCATTGCACATGATCTTGCCAACTCTGACAATTGTTTTAAGCAAGGACCTTCCCTGGTACTGCTGAACCCTTGGAATCTGGCTATGAAAGCAAGTGGTTCTGTAATGAGATGCTAAAGATGTCATTCTCAAGCAGCAGTACAAGGATGAAGGACTTATTGATCCCAGCTAGAAACAGAGAGTACAAGGCTTGGAACCACTAGGTGGTGCAGGGGATAGAGTACATGGGCTGGAGTCAAGAACTCCTGAGTTCAAATCTGAACTCTGATCCTGGGTGGCCCTGGGCAAGTCACTTGACATTTCTTTGCCTCAGTTTCCTCATCTGTAAAATGGAGATGACAATAGCACCTACTTCCCAGGTTGTAATATTTGTAAAGTGCTTAGCAGAGTGCCTGGCACATAGCTTGAGTGTCTTCATCCTTTCCTTTTCCCTCTTTTCGGCTCCCTTTTGTGTGTTGTCTTCTCCCATTAGAATGTAAACTCCTTGAGGGCAGGCACTGTCTTTTTTTTTTCTTATATTTGTATCTCCAGAGCTTGGTATGGTTCCTGGTACACAGTAATCACTTAATAAATGCTTGTTCTTTCCTTCCAAGACAGTGTCTGCATTTGAGGTTAAGTTCAACTCCAGGACCCCAAGTCACTGCCTTGTTCTTTTCTCCTACAGCCTGAGGGATTGTGCTATCCATTTCCATTCTTGGCCATTTGTCCTTGTCTCCTACTCAGTTTCTCCCTGCCTGGACCCCTTAGGCCTCCTGGATTCCTTCCAGAAGTGTGTACTCCCTGGGCCCTTCTTCCATTTCCTCTCTTACTAGGGAAACCATGGTTCACACAAAATTAATATTTGATCTTTGATGGTACAGAGAACTCTAATTAGATTAAGCTGCATCTCAGAGGAAATCTAGGCTCTGAGTTGTGTCCTAAAGTATCCTTATGCCCCTTACCTCAGGAATAGCCTTGGGGACAGGGATAGGTTATAGATAGCATTAGGGACTCAAGGAGATCTTGCACCAGGAATTTCATCCCTACATCTGACCCACATTTATCCTGATGGAAATTAAGACTCCTCCCCCATGTGATTCCTTCCTCAACTATAAGAATGAAGGATACGACCTCCCCAGGGACATAATAAGAGAAGCTAGGCATTGGAAGACAATGAGGCTGATTTTCCCCCCTACAGGTCCCCAACCTTCACAGCCTAATTTCTATCATGGTACACAGCCCCTACCGACTCCAAGCAGCCCATATGGCCATAATCCCAAGAGCATGAACTGGAGGTTGCAACCTGGTGTGTACCCCCAAAATAAGCCTCATATAGGAAAAAGGTAGTAGTGGGAACTGTTGCTGCTGCCCAAACTATGGAAACCTGGGGAACTTGGGTTATGATTATCTGCCCCCCACTCCCACTTCCATACCTGTAACTCCAAAGAAAGGAATACTGTGACTATTTCAGGGGACACAGAATGAGGATTGACTTCTGAATCTTAAGAGGGAATGAATGTGACTGGGGTCACTGGGATCATTCTGGAACTCAAATGGTCATGTCAGGGTCCAAATAGTGGCTCCCACAACTTTGTTTCCCAGGCTTCTGGAGAAGCAAAGGTCACAAGTCAAGAGTCAGGGAGTCAGAGGTCAAACTCATCTGGAGGCAACTTGTTCTCTTCTGTTCATTCCCCATTTCCACCCACAGAAGGGAAATCATAGAGACAGAAAGAATAATAGGCAAGAGAGGAGACTTGAAAAATAAAGAAAAATCTAAGGGAACAGAGGGGATGAAGGCAGAGAGAAGACTATGAAATGCCTAGGGGAATAGGTGTGAGATTGTAAGGTTAGGGTGGGAGAGATGAAGGGACAGAGAGAAGACTGAGAAAAAAGAGGATGGAAATATGAGGAAGCAGATAACAGACAAGGATTAATGGGATAATTTCATGGGATGGGAAGATCAAAAGATCAAGATCATGGTGGTGAACAGGATGTTGATAGCCGCAGTCTTCATCAATAACATTCTCAAGCCCAGCAGTCTGAGGAGCACCTGGTTCCCCTGCTCAGGTCCTGGTTCTCCTGCTATAAGAGAGAAAGATCAGGGTCAGGGGAGAAAGGTATCTTTGAGCTTAATTAGGAATCAATGATGGGGCCTTACTGTCTGAGGAAAATAAGCCCACGTTGTCAGCTGCCTCTAGAGAATACATATGCTGGGTATTCACATACACTTTGCCCCAACATGGCATACCATGGCATGCTTTAAGTGTTGTTTGATTATATGGGCCCTTAGTTTTGATCTATCAAACACACCGAACCCAGAGAAATCTCAGAATCTGAGCCCAAGGGAAATCATACCCTAAACAATGACTCATCCCAAGCACTGAACCCTAAGACATCACATACTCTGAGCAAAATTTATCACACACACTGAGCCTGAATACTTTGGCCCCTTGGTTATTCCAACATTTTGTCCTGGGCTATCACAAACACTGAGCATGAGTTACTGCACCCTTTGCCCCAGGTGATCACACATTCCAGTTCCTGGGTTATTACATTGATCTTGAGACTATCACATACTCTAAAATTTAGCTTATTCTTCTTCTCAGCCCCTAGGAAGACACCACAGGTTCTGGCTTGCTTCATTTCTTCATTATTTCACTCATCTCTTTGTTGAATTAAATTTATTAAAATGTACACCAATACTGTTATGTGTTGAAGGAGATACAATGTTTTAATGATACATAGTACCCACATTGACAAAGCTAGCAGTCTAGTAGGGGCATAAGGCACAAACTGTTTCTCTTTTGACCAGAAGCCCTGAGGGTCTTCCTCTCCCAGTTTGATTTTTTTTTTTATTATTATTAAAGGGGCCATCTCTTGATTCACTTCTTAAAGAGGCTTATTCATTGAATGGTTGTTACCTTACTCAAAGTGAGAACCTGAAAAGACCTCAGCTTAAAAGGGCCAGGGTCTCCCATTGCATCCTGGGCCATGTCCAGTCATCCTGGTAAATATCTGGCCACTGCACCCAGATGGCTCTGGAGGAGAAAGTGAGGCTGGTGACCTTGCACAGCCCTCCCTCACTCAAAGCAAAGTTAATTGCTAGTCATGTCATCAGGGAGATGTCAAGGTCCTCTTTGAGAACAAAGAGCAACAACAGCCACAAAAAGCCACAAACACAGTTACCTATAATATACAATATTATACAAGTACATTAGAGAGGTGCGAAACAATCTGCTATCTGAAGTCTGAGGGGGAAACTCACTATGAAACAGGGGTTCCCAGGAAGGATTAATGGACAAGGTAGAATTTGAATTTGAATTGAAAGGATGGGCAAGAATTCACTAAACCAAGAGAACGACATTGAGAGGTTATTGAACGTGTATGGAAAAACCTGAGGAAATGCAAGTAAGTGAATAGGGAGATGGTATGTTCAGTGGGCCATGAGGAGGTCACACTGATGAGAGCTTAGACTACATGGAAGAGAGTAAAATAAGATCAGGGTGGCATTAGATGGTGGAAGGCCTTGAATGCCAAACAACAGAGTTTGGACATTATGTGAGAGACCAAAGGAAGCCACTAGCAATTTCTGAACAGAGGAATGAAATGGTTATGTGTGTGTGTGTGTGTGTGTGTGTGTGTGTGTGTGTGTAAAATCTTCCATATATATGGAAGATTAATCTGGTGATTGTATTGTGATGTGGAAGAGAGAGCAGAGGTGGGAAAATATACCAGGGGAATATCTCAACAATCCAGGAAAATGATAATTAGGGCCTTTACTAGCAAGATGACAATAAGAATAAAGAGGTGCAGACAATATAAAACTGAAGAAAGCTGAAGAATCAACAATCACCCCAAAGATACAGCATAGGAGAGGAGTGAACTGAATAGCAGCAGAACAAGAGGAAATGTTGTCAAACATAGGAGGAAAAAAAAATAATCTCCATTTCAGACATGTTAAATTTGAGGGGCCAGTGGGCTATGCAGGTAGACATGTTCTGAAGGCATTTGGAGGTGTGGTTTGGAGACTCATGAGAGAGCTAAAGGCTTGGAGATATAGATTGTGAGTCATCAGGAGAGACTTGGTAGTGAAGCCAGGAGAGTGAATAAGTTTGACAAAGGAAAGAGAACAGAAGAAAGTCCAGGACTGGCCCTTGAGGATTATCTACACTAAAGAGATCAAGAGAGGAAGATAGAAAAGTAGCAGTTAGAAAGGGGAGTGAAAAATAAAGATAATACAGGGTCTCTGAAGGACAGTGGAGGAGAAGGTGTTCAGTCATGGGTGATAATCTGCATAAAAAGCTGCATCGAAGTTAAAGGAGAATGGAGACCGAAAGAGGCCTCTGGATTTGGTGGTTAGGAAGGCACTGAGAGAGCTCACTGAGCAGAGGGAGGAGTGTGGAAGACAGAAGGGAAGGGCTTGGGGAGAAAGTGAAAGGAGAGTTAGTGATGACAACTCCTAGGATTTTAGCAGTGAAGGGGAGAGGAGTGTTGCCACAGAAGTGGGTGGGTAATTAAGGTAAAGGGATTTGGGAAGACCCAAGTTCAACATTAGAGGGAAGGAGTTAAGAGTAAAGGAGACATTGGAGATGTAGCAAGGCCCTGGAAGAGGCAGGGGAAGATGGGCTCAATGGCAGAGGCTGCACTAGGGATTCCTCATGGTCAGTGTGATGAATTAGAAAGAGTGCTAGGCTTAGAGTCAAAGAAGACTATTATGAAGCCTTCTATTTGGGTCTCCCTGCCCCAGGCTTCTCACTACTCAAGCTTATTCTCAACAATCACCGAAATGACTTTCCTGAAATGAAGAGTCAACTGCAGCTTAGAATCCAGCCTCTGACATTTACCAACTGTGTTGTTGTTGTTGTTTAGTCCTGACCAACCCTTTGTGACCCCATTTGGGGTTTTCTTGGGAAGGATACTGGGGTGGTTTGCCATTTACCTCTCTAGTGGACTCATTTTGTCAGGCAATCAGAGGTTCAGTGACTTGCCCAGGGTCACATGGTTAGGAAGCATCTGAGGCTGGATTTGAACTAAGGTGTTCCTGATTCCAGGCCCGGTGCTCCATCCACTGAGCCACTGGCTATCCTTCTTACTGTTAGTAATGATGGACAAATCTCTAAATCTCTCTGAAATTCAGTATCCTCATTTATAAGAGGGGGGAGAAGGCAATAACTCCAGTATCTCTCTCACCATGGCACTTATGAGGCTGAAATAAGATGGTGTATGTAAAGTGATTTGTAGACCTTAAAGTGCTGAATACAGGTTAGCAAATATTATTCTTTGGTCAGAGAGTAGAAGTAAATGATGAAGCTGAAAAGGCATGAGCATGACAGAGGAGCTAGAAGGAGATCGTTCATGTAAGGAGCCTTAGGCTCCTTAGGGAAATAAAATGCCAAGATGTCTTCCAAAGTTGTGGGAGATGTGGGTTGATGAGGAGGTAGAGGAGAAGAGAAAGTTTGGAACTATTAATATAGGGAATAAAGATAGCAAAGGGGACAGAGAGGAAATCCTGTGTGTAACTCCCTCCCCCAATGCAGGTTTGTACTTTTTGTTGTTGTTTTGTTTTGTTTTGTTTTTCAGGTATGTACTTTCTCTGCAAATTATCGTCTTAGAGAACAGCCTAGAGCAATAATGTGCCCAAGGGTACACAGCCAGTATATATTAGGGGTGCAATTTAAACCCAGCTTTGCCTAACTTGAAGGTCTGTTCTCTATCCACTATGTTGATGAAAGAAGAGTTGAATACATATAAATTCAGAGCGAGGGCCCCGCTGAGATGCTATAGCATAAATCTGTAATTAATGAAGTTAATTCAGGTCAGCATCCCAAAACCAGAAGCAGAGAAGGGAGAAGGTTGTAACCACCCAGGGATGAGAGCATTTGAGGAGGCCACGGAGAATAGAAATGAGCTCCTCCTCACCCTGAGCCCTGGACTCACATGTTCTTGGAACTTTAGATCTTCACATAGTCTGAAGATCTAGGCCATCATTCTCTCTAATCCATGAGCCATTAGTCACACCAAGCCCTTCTGCATTTGCTCTGAGCCTTGAACTGTCACATACCAAGGCTGTTTAGGTTTTCACATACCTACAAATGCTCTGTATTGATTGTGGCCATGAGGAACCCTGTGGTATCACATTATCAGAAGGGGAGACATAGAGACTATGGGACTGGTAGAATTGTCTCCATTCTGATCATGTTGCTTAAGCTTAATCTCATTATCTCTGCCCTTTTATCTTTCACCTTTAACTCACCTGTGAGTTCCTGGTCATGGCAAGATGGTTCCAGCTGAGGAGTGATCCCAGTGTCTGAAGGCAGAAAGATATAATCAGCCACAGCCTTGGGATTCAGTGAGCTCAGGACTTTCCTCCCCAGCCCAGGATTTCCCTCTGTGGGTCAGAACACCCTTCATCAGCCAGGCTCCCCCCTCATCTATCTTAGGAAACCCATCCTCTATTTATGGATTCTTCTCCCCCACTCCCAGTCAGGAAACACTGGTCTGGAATAGTCCTTTCTACACAAAAACCCCCAGCCCCAGTCCAGGCCCCTCTTCCCCAGTAAGGAATCCCCTCTTCTCTCTATAGCATTGTCTCCTAGTTCCTGCTCCTGCCTCTGTTTCTGTGCCTCAGTGATCTGGAAAGCACTTCCAAAGCACAAGATGCCCCTTCTTGGTGCCACCCCTCATGCCCAGGCAGGGGCTGCTCATACCTGGCTGGTAGGACACAAGGGTCTCTTTCCCAAGGTGCTGCACTGAGCAGGTTACTGAGTCATTTTCACCAACCCTGCCAATCTGGATGGCACTGTAGGTGCCATGGGCTGTGGGAGCCATAGTGAGGGCCTGGGCTGAGACTAAGTCCCCAAGGGATGCCAGGGACCCATGGAGTTCCTTGGGGTAGAAGTCACTGACCAGGCAGGCCACAGCATCCTGATTCCTCACCAGGAACACACTGGGTGACAGAGGGGCCCGAGATTCTGCAATCAAACCGTGACTTCCTGTCACTCAGCTGGCCCCCACAGAGCGCTCTGCCAGCCTGCAACCCAGCCCCAACTGTGGAAAGGCACATATGTGACCAAATAACAGTAAAAAGCAAACCTCACCCACTTCCTGGCCCCGCTGTCAGCCCTGGCCTAGACCCTTGTGTGGGGAGCAAATACATGAAACCAAGTAACTGTGAAAAATAAACCCCAACCTTGTTTCCCACCCCTCTCTCACCTGGACCCCATGTGTGAGAAGTTCATGTGATCAAATAACTGTGAAAAGTAGACCTTCTCCTCAGCTTCCTGGCCCCAGCCCAAGGCTAGCTCTCACATCCCCAGCTCACATGCCTGTGCTGCCCCCAGACCACGGCCCCTTTTCTCCCTCACAACTTCCCCCCACTCCTGTTTTTTACTGGGGCTGACAGCTCTCTGGGCTTCACATCTGGGTGTCCCAAGTCCATTAGCCTTATTATGATTGGAACTCAAAGTCCCTCAATCACCTACCACAGTCCAACCCCAGAGATTACCGCCCAGAGTGGGTGTGCTAGTTGTGCATGTTCACAGAGTACACTGGGGTAGAGAGAAAGGTCTGAGAAATGACAGATCTTGGTTCTAGTCTGAGCACCAGCACCATGTGACCTTGGATCAGACTTGGTCTCACAAGGTCTATTTCCCTAAAACAGAGATGGAGGAGGTACTCACCAGGCTCCACGGCCACATTTGTCCCAGAACCAAAGATCATCTTGTCTGCATCACCTCCATCACCCACCCTTCTTAGGCAATGATAGTAGCCAGAGTCTCCAAGACTAAGGTCTTTAATCTGGAGAAAAATCTGGCTACTGGTATCATCCATGCTAGAGGTGATGCGGTCTTCTCTGGCTTCTGAAAATGTGGTATCAAGACTGGTCAGCCACAGTGGGGCATGCCCAGGGGCCCATAGGTACCAGCCTAGTCTGCTTGTGTTAAACTGAAAGCCAGACACTTGGCACTTGAGGTTCAGGGTCCTTCCAGCTGGGTATGGGCCTCCCCCTGACTCTTTCAGCAGTGTCTCATCTCCTATTCAGGAAAAGAATGATGGGGGCAGAGTAAGGAGGGACAAGTAATCCATCCGTTATCCTAGGAGTGAAGATCTTGAATCCTTAAGTCCCCTAAATGCCATTCTGCCCTAGACCCTTCTCCCCTCCCCGAGGACTTTAGATACCAAAGTCAGGGCCCATTTCTCTTTAGATATGTCTTAGGGAAAGAAATGGAGGACATGAGTCCCATAACTACAGGAAAGAGAAAACATGATCATTGACAAGGTTCAGAGGGTCGCAGGGATTAGGGCTGTTCTTGGGGTTGGGGGGGAGCTTCCTGGGTCCAACAGTTTCTCAGGCTTGGGGAATTTCTTGGGATTTGAAGGCGAAGTGTCTAGGACCAGGAGAAGGAAAAGTCACGGTCCTTAGGTACCTAGGTTTGGAATTCAAAGGTCTGGGGAGTGGCTAGGGTTGGGGGTTCCTGGAATGATGAGTTTGAGATACCCTAGGAGACAGGGCTGGCTGCAGGAACTGCCCCACATAACCACCACAGGCTTGGGTAAAGGATGACTGGGATCATCAGTCCAGTCCAAGATTCCTCCCACACTCCTATAACTTTTTGGGGGTCCAGTGGAATGGGAACCCCTGCCCATCTTCCCCCTACCCCTGTTGGGAACATGGAAACTTACGTGGGAGTACAGTCACTTCGGTTCCAGGACCAAAATTTTCCCATTGAGCTCACTGTGCCACAGTAAAGAACCTAAACCTTCATGCTTGGGAAGGGCAGGGGGTGTATGAGGTGGCAGGAAGTGGGTTGGAGGACAACAGGATCTAGGAAATGAGTAGCAGGGACACCTGTTGGCAGGTCCATGGGAACCCACCAAGTTCATGAAGCCCCAGTAAAGTGGGGGATTTTTAAAGGTGATGTGACATAATAGCATAGCCTTGGAGTCAGGAGACCTGGATTTAACTCTGACTCCAGCATGAACTGACTGTATGACCATGGGCAAGTCATTTAACTCTTCAATGCCTCAGGAAACTCTCTAAGACTAAGTTTCAGACCAGTTTCAAGCAGTTAGATCTGCATCAGTCAAAAGAAATTTCCTCACTGAGAGTTCCCTATGTAAACAAAATCATAGGACTTGTTTAAAAAAAAAGTGGTAGACCCCATATTGAGTTCCAACTAAAAGCAGATCTAAGCAAGCTCAGAGATCCCTCCAGGGTCCCTTCCTTGATAGGATCCCAGGAAAGCCAGACCCTTGGGCATGCCTGGTCTTTGCTAAACTTCAGAAAGATATTGAGACAATTCCTGGGGTGACTACACATTTTTCCTTTCCCAGTCTAACTATGAAAGACTGAGTTGAAGAGATGATTGGGGAACACTAGAAAGGGAAATGGTGATTACAAAAAGCCAGCACAGCTTCATCTAGAACAGGGCATACCAGGCTGATCTCATGGACTTTTTATTAACACTGTTACTAAATTGGTAGATTAGGGGATTGCTGCAGATATAGTTTGCCTACATTTTAGCAAGGCTTTTTGATAAATTATACTATTCTTGTGGGGAAGATAAAGTGATGTAGGCCAATTGATAAGAGAGTTAGATGGATTCAGAGCTAGCTGGATGGTTGGACTCACAGAAGTCATTAATAGTTCAATGTCAATGTAGCAGTAGGTCTTCAGTGGAGGGCCCCAAGGATCTGTGCCTCTTTATGCTGTTTAATATTTTCATTAATTATTTGTGTAATAGGAAACTGGAACATTGACAAGGGCATTAGTGTACTCCACTGAAGGAAATCCCCCATGTGGAGGAGACTAGGAAGCCTGGTTCCAGAAAGTACCTTGGAAAGACTATGGAGCATGCATCGACATTCTGTAATTGCTAACCATGTGACTAGGAGGGGCTTTTGTCCGTTGGTTGTATAGACAGAATTGGGGGCATCTTCAAGAAGACTGTCACCTTTGACCTAGTATCTTTGCCTCTTTCTCTTCAACTGCTCAACTGAGGGATCTTGTTGACTTGGTTCACAGTGTCTGGTGAGAGACAAAGTTGTAAGGGGAGGATCTTTGAGAACTTCTCCTTTCTGAGGCTATGTGACCCTCACCTTAGTCCTTGGTCTCTGTGCTTGTCCTTTTTCCCTTTTAGATGGAGGAATAGAACTTCCTATAGTGTGAGTTTCAATAGGTCCAGAGAACTCTCCAGCATGCTGGTATTCCAGAGTCTGGATTTTGAGCTATATCCTGAGGTACAAGGAGTGACCTTCAGGAGTGATCTTCTTGGACCAGGCCAGTGAGAGCTGACACAAGAATTCATCTGTCAGCCAGGCTGCATGAACTTGGTGAGACCAATATTATGTAGGAATTGGACAAAGAGTGTACTCCTGAGGTGTTGGGAGGAAATGTTTGTATATTTGGTCCTCCTGTATCTTCATTGAAAATATCCCTACATAAAAGTTCATTGATGTTAAGTGTTAAATGGCACCTAAAAACAGGGAGGAGGGGGATACAAACAGTAGAGCCTTAGGTCAATGGCAGTACACACACACACACCACACCACACCATACCACATCACACCACACCAGACAAAAATCCTTTCACTTCCCTGGAACCCAGAGTGGGAGATGTAGCCTGCTGGGTGCTCAGTGAGTGAGTCAGAGCATATGTGCTGCTGAATAAAGGCATGAATGGCATGCTTAATAAGTTAGTAGATGACAAGAAGATTGGAATAACAGCTAATACAGTAGATGACAGAGTAGAATCCAATGAGATTCTGACAGGCTAGAGAATTGGGCTGAAACCTATAAGACAAAATTCCATAGGGATCAATGTAAAGTCTTATGCTTAGGTACAAAAAATAATCAATGTCACGAATAAGAGAAGGGGAGAGACTGTTGGACAGAAGCTTTTCTGAAAAAGACTGGGGGGTTTGATTAGACTGCAAGTTCAATAGGAGTCAGCAGTGGTAGAGCAGCCAAAAAAGCGAATGAGATTTTGGTCACCATTAAGTGGGCCAGGAATTCCAAGAATAAGGAGGTGATAGTCCTTCTAAACTCTGCCCTTGTCAGACTTTATCTGGATTTTTGTGCTCAGTTGGGCACCCCAGTTTAAAATGGTCAGTGATAAGTTGGAGAAGGTCCAGAGGAGGACACCCAGGATGGTGAAGAGCCTTGAGCTCCTGCTGTTTGAAGAAGGGCTGCGGGAATTGGGAATGCTGAACCGGCAAGAAGAGAAGACTCAAGGAAGGGCATGATAATTTTATTCAACTATTTGAAAGCTATCATATGTAAGAGGAATCAGACTTGTTTTCTGTGGCTCCAGAAGGTAGGAGCAATGGGTGGAGATACCAAAAAGGCAAATTAGACTGATATCAAGAAAAACTTTATGGTAATAATAACAAGAATAATAACAGCTAGCATTTATATAGCACTTCAGGGTTGGCAATGTGCTTTACCTACATTATCTCATTTGATCCTCACAACAATAGAGGTAGGTACTCTTAGCCCCATTTTATAGATGAGGAAACTGAGGCTGAGAGAGGTTATGTGATTTTCCCAGGGTCATACAACTTAGAAGTTTTGGGGGCAGTCTTCCTTACTCCATCCTGATGATTAGAACTATGCAAAAGTATAATAGGCTTTTTCAAATGGTGATGGGTTCCTCCTCCTTAGAGGTCTTTGAGAAATCCTTGGATGATCTAGTCCTTTCTTACCTTTCCAGTCTTCTTACATCTTACTCTGCACTCCAATGACACTGGTGTCCTTGCTATTCCTCAAACAAGACACTCCCAACTCCAGGCATTTTCATTGGCTGTTCCCCATTGCCTGAATATTCACTCCCTCCTCATCTCTGGCTCCTGCCTTCCCTCAGGATCCAGCTAAAATCTAAGAGAAACTTTTTCTACTCCCCTTTAATCTTAGTGTAATCCCTCTGTGATTATCTCCAACTTATCCTGTCTATATCTTGTTTGTACATATTTGTTTGCTTGTTGTCTCTGACATCAGACTGTGAACTCCTTGAAAAGAGGAACTGGTTTTTGCCTTTATTTGTATTCCCAGCACATAGCACAGCTCCTGGCACACAGCTGGTGCTTAATAAATGCTTGTTGAATAACTGGCCACTTGTTCAGTATGTTGTAGGATACCTCCTGGGTATGGGTTAGACTACATGGTCCCTGAGGTCCCCTGTAATTCTCAAGATTCTACACTTTTTACTCACTACACACTATAGACCAAATGCAGATTTAGACTCACACGGAGGTTACATACCAAGGCCACAGTATGTACCTCCATTGATGGGCATTGTCTGGGTACATGTGTAAAGTATTTTCCCATTACCCTTGGAAATTTACAAATCATCCTGGTCACTAACTAGACAGGCCTGGCCCTCCAGCAGTGATTCAGTGTACCCTGCACCCTCAGTACCCTCAGAGCCTTTGACTTATACTCTCAATCCTAGCTTCAGTGGCCTAACATGACTCTCACTCCATTGACCGATTGATTGCTTGATGCCCCATGTAAAGGAGTTTATATTTGTCTCTAGGAAATGGCCCTCTAGTAGATTCAGCCCACTGAATTAGTCCATCAAGATCTTCTGATCTTGACTGTGTCACCCAGTATGTTAGCTATCTGTCCCAGCTTTGTGTCATCTGTGAATGTGAAAGACATGACATCTATGCCTTTGTCCAAGTCATTGATAAAATTGTCAATCAGCACAGGTCCAAGCCCAGATTCCTAAGGCCTTGGGTTAGAGATTTCCTTCCAAGCTAACATGGAACCACTAATAGTAGTAACAAGGACTCTTTGAGTCAAATAATTCAAACAGTTCTAAACTCACCTAGTTACATCATCATCTAGCTCACAGTTCTCCAGCTTTTCCACAAGAATAATACAAGATATCTTATCAGATGCTTTGTAGGCAAACTACATCTACTATGATCCCCACCCTTAATCTGCCACCTCACCAACCCTGTCAGAAAAAGAAAGAAGAGTGTGGACCCCCCTGGCTTTCGGGGCCACTGCACCATTTGGTGGTGCTTTCCTTTCCCTGAATTGAGAATGGCTCAACACAAGACCTTGAAACAACAGCAGATAATTCTCCTGTCTATGTTGGCAGAAAAGAAGACATGCTTAAAACGAGTATTCTGATAAGGAAAATGTGTCATCGATTGAAAAACCATGCTTAAAAAAAACAAAACAAAACAAAATGAAACAAGACATACCTCAAGAAATTGGGGAAAAAAGTAAATGCCTTTTAAATTCAACTGATTAAAACAGAAATTAACATAATAGAATATTGTTGTGCTATAAGAAATTATGAATATTAATATAGAGAAGCATAAGAAGACATATAAACTGATTTAAGCGGAACCAGGAAAACAATATACACAATTACCACAACAATGCAAATAGAAAGAACAGCAACAACAGCAACTAAAAAAATCTAAACTAAATGCTGAGTAATTATAATGACCACACAAACCCAAAGAAGAGATATGAGAATGTTCCTCTTTTCTTTCTTTGCAAAAGCAGGAAAACACTGAGTAATGTCACTTTTGGCTGATGTGTTAATTGATTTTGCTAATTTTTTTCTTTTTTCCCATTTTTTCTTTTTTATTATAAGAAATGATTCTCTGGGTAGGGGAGGTGAAAAGATAGATTGAGAAATAAAGGTCTTATAAAAACAAAAAAATAAAGGTTAGCCTAACATTACAAATTCTTGATGATTTTCTGATAGCTCTCTATGAGCATCACTACCTTTTCTAAACGTGCATTAACTGTCTCATTCATGATACATTCTAGAATTGTCCCAGAGATCAAAAGACAAGTTCATTCACCTATAGTGTGCGTACTTTATTCTCTTCTGCCCCCTCCTTTTTTAAATTGGGACAATATTTGCCCATCTCTAGCTCTGGGGCACCTTTCCCAATCACCACAATCTCAAATATTAGTAACTGAGTAGTCATAACTGTATGTTGAGTTATTTCAGTTGTGTCTGACTCTCCATGAGCCCATTTCAGGGGGGTTTTGGAGCAAAGACATTGGAGTGGTTTACCATTTCCTTCTCCAGCTCATTTGACAGATGAGGAAACTGAGGTAAACAGGGTTAAGTGACTTGCCCAGAGTCACACAGCTAGTAAGTGTCTAAGGCCATATTTGAACTCAGGTCATCCTGACTTCAGATCCAACACCCTATCCACTGTGCCACCCAGCAGCCCAGTCACATCTACCAGTACTTTTAGTTATGTGAGGGTATAGGTTGATATTTGACTTTTTTTTTTAATTTGGAGAAAAAAAAATTTTCTTCTAACAAGTAAGACATTTGATATGAAGCCAGGCCAAGGATTAAAGGAACATGGCATGCCATTTTTTCCATTTATTACTGTCTGGCACCTTGAAAAAAGAGAAATTAAATAGCAGGGATTTCTCATTATTATTCTTCCAGTCACAGAAGTTCACAGTCTAGGATTCATCCTTGACACTTCCCACTCTCACCTCCCATTTTAATCTGCTGCCAAAATCTTTTCAATTCCACCTCCTCAACATCCTCTGTTTCCCTTTCCTTCTCTCTACTTATACCATGAGCACTCTAGTTCAGACCCTCATCACTTCTTTTCTGGACTATTGTAGTAGTCTCCCAGTTGGTTTCCTTCCCTCTGGTCTCCCCCCACACCAATTCATCCTCTCTATGTAGCCCTCAAATTGATAATCCTAAAGTTCAGGTCTAACCACATCCTGCTCAAGAAGCTTCAGGAACTCCCCAGTGCCACTATGATAACATACAAACTTTTCAATTTGACATTGAAAGTCCTTAACAATCTGGCTCTGAGCTGCCTTTCCAAGCTGCACCCATACAACTCTCCTGTATACAGCTCCTCACTTTCCCATCCATCCCCCACCCCAGCACATGATCTTCCATCTTCTGTCTCCATACCTTTGCTCAGCTTTCCCCCACTGCTGGAATGCTCTCTTTCCTCATCTCCCAGGCTCCTAGGCTCCCTTCAAGGCTCAGCTCAAGTCCTATCTCCTTCAAGAGGCCTTCTGATCCTTTCAGTTGTTAGTACCTCTCCCCACAAAATGACTAAGGATTAATTTTGAGCAGTCAGTATGATCAAGTGAATAGAGAGCTAGTCTCAAAGTCAGGAAGCTTTGGGTCTTGCTCCTGATACATGCTAACTATGTGACCCTGGGCAAATCACTTAACCTCACATTGTACTAGGTAATTCTAAGACCATAAGTGTGCACTGGTAGATGTAGTCCACTGGAAGCTCACTGTAATAATGAAATCACAAGTCTCATAAGAAACAAAATTATTTTGTAAGTATCTTGTATTTTAACTATCTGTAAAAATGTTGTTTCTCCCCAGTAGAATGTAAGGTCCTTGAGGGCAAGGACAGCCTAGCACAGTGTGTGCCATATAGGAACTTAAATGATTGTTGACTGTTTGATTGTTTGGTTGGTTGGTTGGTTGGTTGGTTGGCTGGCTGGTTGATTGATGTGTTTCACCTGGGTCTGCTGACTTGACTTCATCAGGCACAACTAGCTGCACCTTCACCATGTCTTTACATATCTTTACCTAGCCAGTCTGAGTTAACCATTTCTATTCTGTCCTTCACAATGCAAAGATCATTCTCCTTAGCCATGAAAACTGAAGCAAAGTAAGAGATAAGCAGCTATTCTTTCTTTCTCTTCTCAATTAACAGTGCTCCATTTAACCCAAGCACTAGCCCTATCTGGTTTTTGATTCCCCTCTTTCCCCCAATATAGCTTTAAAAAAACAACCACCTTTTGTTGCCCTTAGCTTTCCTCATAAGGAAGGCAAAATACAAGATACAAACAAAATATTTTTTACTAGACCTGTGATTTCATCATTATAGTGAACTTCCAGTGTGGGACTACCTTTACACATTTGTGTGCACAAATATTGTTCTGAGTCTTAGCATTCCTGACACTATTTTTCTAGGACTGTTTCATGCTGTTATATTAATTTTCTGTTATCTACTCTTATCTTCTTTGTGTGAGTGTACATATATGGAGAGAGATCTAGAAGAGACCCAGAGAGACAGAATGAGTCAGAAAGAGAGAGCAAGCTGGACTTTAGAGTCAGGAAGACTTAGATTTAAATCAGGGGGGTGCTGCTAAATGTTTAACAGTCAACTCTCTGGGAGGAAAAAAATGTGTCAGTCAAGAAGCATTTATTAGAGACCTACTATGTTTCAGGCACTGCACTAAACACTAAGTATTCAAAGAAAGGCAAAAAACAATCCCTGCTCTCAAGGAGGTCACAGGTTAACAGGCTAATAATACAAACAACTACGTACAAACAAGATGTAGACAGGATAAACTGGAGATTTAGAGGTAAGACACATGCATTAAGGGGAAGAAAAGCTTCTTTGTTTAGAGACCTGAAGAAAGCTAGGGAAACCAGGAGATGGAGATGAGGACAGAATGAATTCCAGGTATGGGGGACAGTCAGCAAAAATGCCTGGAGTCAGGAGATGGAGTATCTTGTTCAAAGAATAACAAGAAGTCCAATGTTACTGGAATACTGAGTATGTGCAGGGGAATGAAGTGGAGGGCTTTGAATGCCAAAAAGAGGATTTTATAGTTGATCCTCAAGACTGAATTCTTCCAGCTTCTTCAGTCATTCCATATATGGTGTGACCTCAAAGCCTTTGGAGCTCTGGTTGCCCAATGGGATAAAATTGAAAATGTAACTTTGGGATAAATGGTGGACAGAGCCTGAAAGGAATTTGAACTTGATCTTGAAGCAATGGGAAGCCAATAAAAGTTTCTGAACAAGGGAAACTATACAATCAGAGTAGTAAATGAGAAGGTTTAGTCAGATGGGATGTCCAAGAAGAGTTGTTGCTGGCAGGAGTACATGGTGAGTTGAGTTAATGAAAGTTTGCACTAGGGTTGTGGTTGTGGAAATGCATGGAAATGAAGTGATAATTGCAGGGGGCATTGCTGAGGAAAAGTTCAAAGGACTCAGTGCCTGGAACCTATGGCCTTCTCTATATTCATAAATAGATAAGAACTCTGTAATGAGAACACTCCTTCCTGCTCATGGCAGTCTCTGCTGATCCTATTTAGCCCCAAGGCTCAACCTCTAAATAGTGGTTTTTGTAGTATGAGCCCCAAGGTATAGACTACTGTGTAGTCTATACCTTCCACTGTGATCAAGGGTCCCACCAAAACCCTGCCCCCTCCCAGCTCCTTCTTCTCTCTCTTCACTCTGCCCTACAGTCCTGAAGCATGGGGTTTTATGATCCTTTGATCATAGGGGAAAGGAAGACACATTACTCAGAGCAGATACTTGTGCCCCACAGTTAGGATCAGATGCATTGGCCTCCCAGGGTGATAAGTATCTCTTGAAGAAAGACTTGCCTCATTCTGTGGTCTGTCCTGAATATTTTGCTTGAAACACTCACTCTCTCTTCTCTCTTCTCTCTCTCTCTCTCTCTCACACACACACACACACACCTGCCTCTGTCTCTCTGTCTCGCTTTGTCTCTGTCTCTGTCTCTCCTTCTGTCTCATTCTATCTCTTTGATTTTGTCTCTGGCTGTCAATCTGTCTCACTACCCTCTGTCTCCCCCTTCCTTCTCCTCCTTATCCCCACTCTCTCCCTTCCTCTTTCTCTCTCTCTCCCTATGTGTCTCTTTCCTTCTCTCTCTCCTCTCTCTTCTGCCTCTCTCTCCTATCTCTCTCCCTCCCTGTTCCAGGGATGTGCTGATAAATGTTTATCAATTGGTTCTCTAAGTATTTAAAACATACTTTAAGTTTATCTACCATTTCTTGAGTCTGAAAATCAACAATAGATAAAAAATCAAGCTTTAACTTGTAGTTTGCTGATTTCTGAGAACACAGTGAAATAAATGGTCACACTGAAAATTTATCAGCTCTTAAGAGCTAAGATGAGCTAACTCTAACACTGACCCCCCTCAACCTCTCTTCCTCTCTCTCCTCACTTTGTCTCTCTTTTATCTCTCCCTTTCTCTCTTCTCTGTCTCCTACCTCCTTCACTTCTCTCCCTCCTCCCCTTTCTCTCTCTTCCCCATCCCCCCAATGCACATGCACACACACACACACACTTTTTCCTGGGCAGCCTACAAACTGCTGGCAGTGGTGGCCCAGTGCTTGGCTAAACAGAGAACTCCACTTGAGACACAACAGGGATGGCAAGGTGGAAGTGTGATTTCATGGGAACTAGAACCATAAAAGCTGGAGTTGCTGGAGGAGGAGTTGGTGAAATTATTCCTTCCCAAGGAATGCACTGCTGTGTACTATATAGCTTGTGCTGGGATCAAGTCCCACTCCCCCCAAAAAAAACCCTGCCCCTCTCAGCTCCTTCTGCTATCTCCTCACTCATCCTCAAAGCCTTGAAGCATGGGGTTTTATGGTCCTTTGATCTGCGGTGAAACCTGGAGATTGCCACTGGGGAACACAAGCAAATTTCCCCAAATAATAGGGAAGTGCTTATCTGATTATAGGTGTTGAAGACAGGGAGTGGAGAAGGGAGGAGTTAAAATCATACTGCACAGTCCACAGGGCAAGTAGCCAGCTGCCAAAGCCTCTCAAGAATGTGGTAGTTCCCTAAACAATAGTGAAGTTATGGAGGAGGCAGAGCCAAGATGATGGAGTAAAGTCAGGGACTCACCCGAGTTTTCCCCCAGACCCCTCCAAATAACTTTAAATAATGATTCTAAACAAATTCCAGAGTGGCAGAACCCACAAAATGATGGAGTGAAACAATTGTTCAGTTCAAGGCAACTTAGAAGGTTGGCAGGAAAGGTCTGTTGCAACAGAAAGATAGAGAAGCACAGTCCAGTATAGGCCCTGCCAGTGCAAACCACGCCCTACTAAACAAGGAGCAGACCTTTTGGCAACTGAACCAATGGTAGCAGTGGTGCTTTCCAGACCTTTCAGACCACAGACAATAAGGTGATCAAACAACCTATCAGAAGGAGATTTTGAGGGATCCCTTTGCTGGCACCAGAGGTAGGACTCTGTTGCATTGCCATTACTTGGATCTGGCTCCTGGGTCTTCATCCCAGTGTGAGGAGGAGCTCTAGCACAATAAAACTTGCAGTCACAGGGGAGAAGGGACCCTGGTTACAGTTACAGGGCTGAAAAGAGTATTTGTGGTTGCTCAGAAACCAGTGCACAATTCAGGAGAGTAATAAACACACATCTCCCTAGATCATACCACCTTGGAAGAGCCAAAAACTTACAGGTCCCCAGAATCACCCCTGAAAACAGCTGCACAAAAAAACCTGAAGCTTGAGATGTGCCCCCTCCACTTGGGAAGCAGAGCCCTACTATAGCATAGAGTTAAAAGTCAAAATATAAGTTGAAAAATGAGCAAACAACAGAAAAAAATTCTGACCATAGGAAGTTACTACAGTGACAAAGAAGATCAAAACACACACTCAGAGGAAGACAACAAAGTCAAAATTCCTGCATCCAAATCCTCAAAGAGAAATATAAATTGATTTCAGGCCATGGAAAAGCTCAGAAAGGATTTTTAAAATCAAGTAAGAGAGTTAGAGTGAAAATTGGGAAGAGAAATGGAAGTGATGCAAGGAAATCATGAAAAATGAGTCAACAGGTTGGTAAAAGAGGCACAAAAAACTACTGAAGTACATAACACCTTTAAAAAACCAAGCACAAATAAATAAGCCAAGCACAAAAAAAGAAGCACACAAATCCAATGAAGAGAAGATTTCCTTCAAAAGTAGAATTGACCAAATGGAAAAAGAGGCACAAAAATTCACTGAAGAAAATACCCCTTAAAAAAGTAGAATTGGCCAAATGGAAAAGGAGGTGCAAAAGCTCACTAAAGAAAATGATTCCTTAAAAGTTAGAATTGGACAAACGGAAGCAAATGACTTTATGAAACACCAGGAAACAACCAAAAAAAAATCAAAAGAATGAAAAATAGAAGAAAATGTGAAATATCTCATTGGAAAAACAACTGACCTAGAAAATAGATGCAGGAGAGATAATTTAAGAATTATTGTGCTACCTGAATGTCATGATCAAAAAAAAAGAGTCTAGACAACATCTTGCAAGAAATTATCAAAGAAAACTGCCCTGATATTCTAGAACCAGAGGGGAAAATAGAAATGGAAAGAATCCACCAATCACTTCCTGATAAAGATCCCAAAATGAAAACTTCCAGGAACATTATAGCCAAATTCCAGACCTCACAGATCAAGGAGACAATACTGCAAGCAGTCAAAAAGAAACAAATCAAATATTGTAGAGCCACAGTCAGGATAACACAAGATTTAGCAGCTTCTACATCAAAGGATCAGAGGGTTTGGAATATGATATTCCAGAGAGCAAAAAAGTTAGGATTACAACCGAGAATTACCTACCCAGCAAAACTGAGTATAATCCTTCAGAGGGGAAAATGGACATTTAATAAAAGAGAAGATTTTCAGGCATTTTGGATGAAAAGACCACAGCTGAATAGAAAAATTTACTTTCAAATACAAGACTCGAGAGAAGCATAAAAAGGTAAACAGGAAAAAGAAATCATAAGGGATTTAATAAGGTTAAACTGTTTGTACTCCTACATGGGGAAATTATATTTATAACTCCTAAAAATTTCCTCATTATTAGGGCATTTAGAAGATGTATACATCAACAGAAAGCAGAGGTGTGAGTTGAATGTGATGGTATGATTATCCAGAAACATAAAATTAAAGGATGAGAAATAAGAATGTGCTGAGAGAAGGGGCAAAGGAGAGGTAGAATAGGATAAATTATCAAACATAAAAGAGTCCTGAAAGAGATTTTACAATGGAGGAGGAAATGGGGAAGTGGAGAGGGAAGCACATGAACCTTACACTCATGAGAATTGGCTCAAAGAGGGAATAATATATATACTCGGTTGGGTGTAGAAATCTATCTTACCATGCAGGAAAGTAGGAGGGGAAGGGGATGAGAGGAAGGGAGATGGTAGAAAGGAGGGCAGTTTGGAGGAGATAAAAGTCAGAAAGAAAACACTTTTGAGAATGGACAGGGGAAAAGAAGAGTAAAAGTGGGATAAACAGAGAGAAAATGGGATGGAGGGAAATATATAGTTGGTAATCATTAGTGCAAAAAAATATACACAGTGAGTTTCTCTGATAAAGACTTCATTTCTCAAATATATAGAAAACTGAATCAAATTTATAGAAAGAGCCATTCCTCAATTGATAAATGGTCAAAGGATATGAACAAGCAGTTTTCAGACAAAGTAATTGAAGCTGTCTATAGTCATATGAAAACAATGCTCTAAATCTCTATTGATAAGAGAAATGTAAATTAAAACAACTCTGAGGTACCACCCCATACCTACAGATTGACTAATATGACAGAAAAGGAAAATGACAAATGTTGAAGGGGATGTGAGAAAATTAAAACACTAATGTATTATTGGTGATGTTTTATACTGATTCAACCATTCTGGAAAGCAATTTGGAACTATTCCCAAAGGTCTTATAAGACCTTTTGACCAAGAAATACCACTACTAGGTCTGTATCCCAAAAAGATAAAAAACAAAAAGGAAAAGGACTTATATGTACAAAAATATTTATGATAGCTCTTTTGGTAGTGGCAAAGAATTGGAAATTGAAGGGATGTCCATCAATTGGGGCATGGCTGAACAAGTTGTTGTATACGATTGTGAGAGAATACTATTGTGCTTTAAGAAATGATGAACTCTTAGAAAAACATAAAGACTTACGTGAATTGATACAAAGTGAAGTGAGCAGAACCAAGAGAATATTGTATGCAGTAACAGCAATATTGTATGATGATCTACTATGAATAACTTAGCTATTCTCAGCAATATAATGATCCAAGACAGTTCTGTAGAACTTATGATGAAAGGTGGTGTCCATCTCCAGAGAAAGAACTGGTAGAGTCTGAATGCAGATCAAAGATACTTTCTCTTTACTTTCTTTATTTTTCTTTGGGAGGGGGGGTTGCTCTATGTTTTTTTTTCACAGAATGACTTAAATGGAAATGTGTTTTGCATGACTACACATGTATAATCTATGTCAAATTACTTGCCTTCTAAACAAGGTAGGGGGAGAGGAGGGAAGGAGAGAATCCGGAACTCAAAATTTGAGAAAAAAGAATATTAAAATTGTTTTTACATGTAATTGGGAAAATAAAATATCAAATAAGACTAAAAGAAACAATACTGAAGTTATGAATCCATTTCTTAAGAGGGCCAGAAGCTGCTGGAGGGATTTGGGATGGCTAATACTTAACCTGAGTCAACGCCCTCAGGTTTTAATACTGAGTCTTCTGAAATATTATTCCTTGCAGTAAATGTATTTTAAACTATAATGTGAGTATGTTTTCCATTTATCACTTGGTGAAGTCAGGAAACAAGACAGAAACCATATTTGAGGATTTCCCTTAAGCTCAGGGTGGGAGTCCAAAAAACAGACCAATTTGTGATAAAATTACAAAATAGTATGAATTGTTGTTGTTGTTGTTGTTGTTTGTCCTTTGTTCTCAGAAAGAACCAATGACATCATGAGAGTGATATCTTGACTTGTGCATGAATTGGATATGAGTGGGGCAGAGCTGTACAAAGTCTTCTTCAGCCTCACTCTCTCCCCAAGGTCATCAGAGTCTAGTGGTGAGACAAAGGTCAAGATGACTGGTGATGGCCCAGAACTCTCAAATATAATTTGACTCAAATTAGTTGTACAAAGAGCCACCTTATTGAAGTGAAGTAATTACTTTTACACTTTAAACAGAGGAGAGAGGCGATCTTGTAAGAATAAGAAAGATTCTAAGAATAGGAAGGATGATTCTAACAGCAGTGTGAAGAGTGGATAAGAGAGGGGAGAGAGTGAGAATGGGAAGACCCATTAAGAAGCTATTGCAATTGTCCAGAAAGGGGATCATGAGGATTTTGGTCTAAAATGATAGCAGTGTTTGGAATAAAGAGAAGGAGGGGCAGGTTTAAGAGAGTTTGCAGAGATGGATATGACAGGACCCGGTAACTTACTGGATGTGAGTGATAAAGCAGAGCCAAGAGACCAAGATCACTCAGACTTTTCACATAGCATTCTGATGAATGGTGGTGCCATGGACAGAAGCTGCAAAGTCAGAAAGTAGAGTGGGTTTAGGGGGAAAAGGTAATTAGCCTTCTTATATATACAAGGCGATTCAGCTGGACAGTGGGGTGGACTGAAGGGTGGAATGAGCACGTGAGAAGAAGCAAGAATAGCTGTTTTTAGAGATTATTCAAAGAGTTCACCTGGGTATTTATGAGTAGCCACGCTACTAAGGTGGTGAGAACAAAAACAAAGAGGAGAACCTGGCTGGGAGAGAGAGAGAGTGCAAAGGGAGAACTAACCAATCTGTGACTAAATAGGAATCCTATCTACAACAATGCCAATAAATAGACCTCTAACCTTCACTTGAAAATGTCAGTGATGGTGAATCCATCACTCCATCACTCTCATCCAAGGTAGATCACTGCACTTTTGCATAACTCAGATTAGTCAGAAACTATTCCCTTCAAAATCTGCCCCCTGAAACTTCTTTCTCCTTGTGCTTAATTCCACCTCTGATTGCCAAGCAGGAGTCTAATTTCTCTTCCACTTGGCAGCCTTTCAAAAACCTGAAGAGTTTTCCTCCCCTCAGGTGATCAAGGCCAGCAGTGGCTTATTAGAAAGGATTTGCTCAATTTGGGGGAAAGAAGCAAGAATGACCCAGTTAGCTCCCCATGACTGTGACTGACATTGTCCACCTAAGCTGCCTAGGACTTGCTCTAGGGCCCCTCTCTTAGGCTGCAGCATCATCCCCTTTAGTCTAGCCCAGACACCCTGGGTTTGAGATGAAGAGCCTAAAGTCAAGAAAGCCTCAGCAATCTTGTGACCTTGAACAAAGAGTCAGAACGTACTCAGGTCCAAGTAAGAATGAAGCACAGGGATCATTCATTGACACACACACACACACACACACACTTCTTACTCGCTCCAAGAGGCTTGCTAGTTTGTGCCCCAAATGCTTCTAAGGTTGTGTCACTGTGGCTTCCACTGAAATAACACAGTGACAAATAGCTCACCCTAAACCCCAGCAGAGGCAGTCCCTAGGGGAAGTACTCCTAGAAGTTTCATAGGCACCTGTAGAGTCTGCAGAAGCAATTACTGAAGACATGCACATCCCTACAGGGGAGGCACAGGCTAAACGGAACATAAACTGACATGGAAATAATGTAGAAGCCCTTACAAGGGATGCACAGGTTTCTAGAGAGGATGCATAAGCCCTGTTGAGAATTTATCTGTCATTCCAAATGAAGCATAGCCCCCTTACAATAAAGGCTAGATCCCCATAAAGAATGCTTGGGTCCATATGGAGCATGTACAGACTCCAAAGAGGATGCACAAGCAGGCCCCTTTTGGGAAAAATAGAAGCTCATAACTAAAGACACCTTTCAAAGGATGCACAGACTCAGCAAATCATTTGCCTGCTGGCTCTGTGGCCAATGTATATGGAGCAAAAATTCCCAAAAGAATTTCAAGCTAGTAACAACTATATGAAAGAAAACTCCAAAGCATTAATAGCAGAGAAGTGAAAACCAAACAACTCTGAGGTTTCATTTCATACTCAGAAAACTAGCAAATATGGCAAAATTTAAAAAGAGTTAATAGTTGAAGGACTTCCATTTTGGTAGGCACACTAAGATACTGTTGGTCGAGCTATGAATTAAATGTTCCAACCATTCTGAAAGCAAATTGGAATACTGGATTTTTTAGAAGACTAAAATGTCCATGGAAGGCAGCTAGGTTTGGGGTAGGGGTAGTGGTCAGCTAAATAGCACAGCAGATGTAATGCCAGGCTTGGAGTCACACTCATCTTCCTAAGTTCAAATCTGGCTTCAGACACCTACTAGCTGTGTGACCCTGGGCAAGTCATTTAACCCTGTTTGTCTCAGTTTCTTCATCTGTAAAACGAGCTGGAGAAGGAAATGGCAAAATGCTCCAGTGTCTCTGCCAAGAAAACCCCAAATGGGGTCATGGAGAGTCAGACATGACATAAATTGATCTTTTTCAATCCTATGCTGAGTTTTTCAAATTTTCTGGTATATCAAGGTCAACACTTTAACACCATCATCTTTTAGCATTTGAAGTAGCTCAGGTGTAATTCTGTCACCTCCACTATAGCCTTATTGTTAACAATGCTTCCTAATGCCCACTTGACTTCATTCTCCGGGATATCTGACTCTTGATCAGTAACCACACCATTGTGGTTAATGGTGATGTTAAGATCTTTTTTGCATGGTTTTTCTGTGTATTCTTTCTACCTCTTCTACTTATGTTACGTCCCTACAACTTTTGTCTTTTATAATGCCCATTTTTGCAAGAAACATTCCCTGGATATCTCTAATTTTCTGGAAGTGATCTCTCATCTTTCCCATTCTATTGTTTTCTTCTATTTCTTTGCATTGTTCATCTAAGAAAACTTTCTTATCTCTCCTTGCTATTCTTTGAATTCTGCATTCATTTGGGTATATCTTTCCCTTTCTCTTTTTCCTATCCCTTTCCTTCTTTCCTCAGCTACTTGTAAAGCCTTATCAGATGATCATTTTGCTTTCTTGCTCTCCTTTTTCTTTCAGATTTTTTTTGTTGCTGCCTCCTATACAATATTGGAACCTCTGTCCATAATTCTTCAGGCACTCTATCTACCAGATCTAGTCCCTTAAATCTATTCATCACTTCCACTTCATATTCATAAAGGATGTTATTTAGGTCATACCTTTATGTTCTGATGGTTTTCCCTACTTTCTTCAATTTGTCTGAATTTTTCAATAAGAAACTCATGAGCTGAGCCACAGTCAGCTCCAGGTCTTGTTTTAACTGACTGCTATATTCCTGTGAAACCTGGACAGTATACCAGTGCCTTGCCAGGAAACTGAATCACTTCCATTTGATTTCTCTTAGGGAGATTCTGAAGATCACCTGGCATGATAAGATACCAGACACTGAAGTTCTTTCTTGAGCTATACTGCCAAGCATTCAGACTCTACTGCAGAGAGCACAACTTTGATGGGCTGGCCATGTTGTTCGAATGCCAAATATACATTTGCCTAAAAGAGTATTTTATGGAGAACTCACACAAGGCAAGCACTTACATGGGAGTCAGAAGAAGTGATATAAAGACACTCTCAAGGTCTCTCTGAATAACTTTGGAACCAATTGTGAGACATGGGAGGCACTGGCAAAGGACTGTCTAGCATGGCATGCCCACATCAAAGAAGGTGCTGTGCTCTTGAGTGAAACAGAATTGCAGTAGCTCAAAAGAAATGTGAGATACACAAATCTAGTGACATCTCCACCCCAAATGTTCATGCAAACTATTTGTGCCCAACCTATGGTAGAGCTTTCTGAGCTCATATTGGTCTGATCAGCCACAGTCAGACACACTGTACCGTAATTCCAACAAAGTGGTGTCATTTTGGTCCTTTTTGAGAATGAAGGAAAACAATGAATGACTAGGAGGGCTACTCCATTTCTTCTAAGGGATTCTTGCCCACAGTAGTATATGTAATGATCACCAGAATTAAATTCACCCACTCCCATCCATTTAAATTCACTGACTCCTAAGATGTCAATGTTTAATCTTTTCATCTCCTGTTTGACCACATCCAGCTTATCTTGGTTCATAGATCTTATATTCCAGGTTCCTGTGCAATGTTGACCTTTACAGCCTCTGACTTCCCTTTCATCACCAGACACATCTGCAGCTGAACTTCCTTTTGGCTTTGGCCCAGCTACTTCATTCTTTCTGGAGCTAATTGTAGTTATCCTCTACTATTTCCTAGTACTGTGTCAGGCACCTTCCAATCTGAGGGGTTCATCTTCCAGTGTCATATCTTTTATCATTTTAATACTATCCATGGGGGTTTTCTTGGTAAAGATACTGGAGTGGTTTGTCATTTCCTTCTCCAGTGAATCACCTTTTGTCAGAACTTTCCACTGACCTGTCTGTCTTGGGTAACCATGCGTGGCATAGCTCATAGTTTCATTAAGCTAGTCATGCCCCTCCACCACAACAAGGCAGTGATCCATAAAGGGAAAACAAACTCTAAGGATGTGCAAAAGCATTTGTAGCTCTTTTTTGAGGTGGCAAAAGCTAGGAATCTGAGGGAGTACCCATAAATTGGGGAGTGACCAAACAAGTTATGGTATATAAATAAGATAGAATACTGTGTTGAATTTTTATCAGCATTATGACCAACCATGGTTCCAGAGGACTAATGATGAAATGTACTACTTACCTTCTGATGGAGAAGTGAAGGACTAAGAATACAGAAGGAAACAAAAATGCTCCCAACTTCAGGCAATATGTGAATTTGACTAATTTGCTCTCTTTGCCATTAACCAAGTCATTGGTAAACATGTTGAACAGAAAATGGTCAAACAGATAAGAAATCTCTTGGACATTCCATTGGAGCCATCTGCCCATGTTAACATCAAAACCAGAAACAAATTAGTGCCCTATATAAATGTAATGGAGTGTTTTTATGCTGTAAGAAATGGAAAGTATAAGGAATTCACAAAACATAGAAAGAATAATGCAGAAGGTAGTAAGCAGAATCAGGAGAAAAATATCCACAGTGACTACAATTATATAAATGAAAAGAACAGTAAGTGAAACCAAACTTTAAGTAATGATAACAGAAAAGACATAATGAAATATACCTGCCTCTTTGGGTTGAAAGATGAAATAGGAATGTTGCACACATTGTCAGATCTCATTAGTTTATCTTAACCATTTTCTATTTGTTTTTTTTTTTTAGTAGGGAGGGCTAAACTTGGTTTGCAGCAATCAGGGAGAAGAGGGGTGTTGGGGGAGGAGTTGAGGGAGCGTGCAAGTGTCTGCACATGCTTGTGCATGCACATATATGCATTTGTTTTGAGCCCAGGGGTAATATAATGCTCACTAAGGTCTATGTAGATTGCTCCTTTGCAGCCTAAGAGAATTTATTTTAGGCAAAAAATTATGAGTTCAATAACAATTGTTCTGAGCCCCCAGTTAGGAAAAATCCAAACATACAAAGAAATCAGGTTCTCAGCCTAAATATCTGTCTAGTTCATCCTTTCAGTACCTAAAGACATAACTCATGTGGGCCAGATGATTTTAATTCATCAAGAACAGTTAGGTTATCTCTCCCAAGTTCCTTACTCATTGTAGGTATCTGCCCCCATTAGCCATTTGTGTTCAGTTCTTTCTACTCCAAAGATCCTTCCTCTTCACAGAGAAAATTGAATCAAATTAAGAATTGAGATTCTCTGTCTTCTGTCTCTCTTCAATTATCATCATTTCATCCATCCTGAGAAGCCATCCTATCCTTTCCTTAATCTTCTTCATTTACCCAATACAGCTTCTTTCTTATTATTATTTTATTTTAAATTTAAATACTAAAGCTTAAATGAACAATAAGAAAAGAAAAAGAAACATATTAAATACTAAAAAAAAAACAGAATAAGAAAAGAAAGCATTGCCATGTGAACAGCAGAATATGAGAGGATTCAAAATATACAACAATAAATTTCCATTTCAAGAAAGCCTATATAATAAATATTATAGATTGTGTTCAGAGCTGTGCTTCTTTTCTTTGCTTCCTTGTAAGTTTTCTTTTGTTCTCTGCTGTGCACTTTTTACTTTGTTCTTTTTTTGCCCTTCTTCCCCACCCCCAAGAAGGCTACAATTAAGCAAGGAGATATTTAGATATATAGACACACACACACATACAGATAGATAGATAGATAGATAGATAGGTATAGACATAGATATACGCACACATACATATATGCAAATATACACATAAATATATATATACATACACATACATATACTTAGACATATATAATCATACTCATATATAGATATATACATTCATATGCATCTATGTAAGACCACACTATACTTGTTTGTCCTCTGTTTCTCTGAGGGTAGATAACATCTTCCTTCATAAGTCAAAGTCTTCCCATATTTTTCTAAGTCCACCAACTCATCATTTCCTACACCACGGCAATATTCCAATCTTATACTATCTAGTTATTTTAAATAGTCTAAAACAATATTGATTAATATGGCTGACATATAGTGTAGTTTCCCTATTTTTCTCCTTTGATTAAATCTATTTTAGCTTTAACTTTGTCTGAGATCATGATTATTATCCCTGCTTTTATTCTGAATAAATTCTACTCCTGATCTTTATTTTATGTTTGTGTGTATCTCTTATTTCGTATCCCTCCTGACTCCTTCACTTTGTTTCTAACTGATACCTTGCCATCCTATTACTTAACCCAACCCACTCCAAAGATTCCTCCCTTATCCTATCCCCCTACCCTTGCCCCTTACTCTCTTCTTTCTGTCTGAATTTAGAAGACTTTTATAGCTTTCCAAAGATATGTTATTCCCTCTTTATCCTATTCCCATTAATCTAGACACCTTTCTATATCATATCTTATCCTACTCCATCACCCTCTGAAAATCTTTCCCCTCTCCCTATCCCCTTAGCCTTTATTTCTTTCTAAATTTAGAAGACTCTTATACTCTTATAGAGAGATAGATATGTGTGTATATATGTATGTGTATATATGTGTGTGTATATATGTGTATGTATGTATGTATGTATGTGTTGTTCCCTCTTTAACCCATTCCCAATGAGAGTAGGGTTCCAGAACTACCAACCCTCCTCCCCCATCTACTTCCTTTGTGTCATTTCTTCCTTTCACACCTCATTTGTATAAGATAATTACTTTTTTTTTACCTTTTCCTAGATGGTATTATTTTTCAGAATCACATCTTACTCAGTTCTACTCCAGTCTTTCTTTCAAACTACCCAATTATTAATCACAATCTTAGACATACAGTTTACATTTCCTTGTATGAAAAGGAAATAGTCTGTCTTTATTGAATCCCTTGTAATTAGTTTTTAATGTTTGCCTTATATTTCTCTTGAATCTTGTAAGTCAAATTTTCTATTAAGTTCAGGTCTTTTTGCAATAAAATCCTGAAAGTCTGACAATTCATTGAATGCCAATTTTTTTTAATTCAAGATTATGCTAAACCTTGCTGGATATTATATTTTTGGCCACAATCCCAGTTCTTTTGTCTTTGATATATAGTGTTGCAAGACCTGTGGTCTTTTAGTGTCATTTCTGCTAGATCTTGTGTGATTCTAATTGTGGATCTGCCATATTTGAATTTTTTTCTTGTTCCTCATAATATTTTCTCCTTGAGCTAGGGGTTTCAGAATTTGACTATGATATTTCTGTAGGTTTTCTTCATAGGATCTCTTTCAAGTGGTGATTGGTTGATTTTTTTCCATTTCTACTTTCCCTTGTTGTTCTAATGCTTCAGGACAATTTTCTATAATGACTTCTTGTATTATTGTATCAAGATTCTTTTTTTGATCATAGCTTTCAAGTAGTCTGTTTAGTCATGTTTTCTCTTCTTGATCTGTTTTCCAGATCAGTTGTTTTTCTTATGAGATGTTTCACATTCTCTTCTATTTTTTCATTCTTTATATTTTGTTTTATTATTTCTTGGTGTCTTATAACTTTGCTGGCTTCCCCTTGCTCAATTCTAATTTTCAAGGAGTCATTTTCTTCCCTAAGATACTAGATTTCCAGGGGCAGGTAGGTGGCACAGTGGATAGAGTCAGGAGGACCAGAGTTCAAATCTGACCTCAGACAAATAACACTTACTAGCTATGTGACCCTGGGCAAGTCATGTAACCCCATTGCCTAGCCAAAAAAAAAAAAAAGATTCTAGATTTCCTTTCCAAGTTGGTTGACTTTCTTTTCATAATCTTCTTGTTTTTCTTGGATTGTTCTTTGTTTTTTAATTTTTCCTCAATCTCTCTCATTTGATTTTTAAAGTCTTTTTAAAGTTCTTCTATGAATTCTTTTTGGGCAGGTGACCATTTGACATTACTCCTTGGAGTAGGAGAAGCTTTTTTTGCTTCATCTGAAGATGAACCCCAGTCTTCTCTATTCCCATAGTAACTTTCTATAGTTGGGTTCTTTCTCCTTTGCTTGCTCATTTTTTTATTTGTAGCAGTTTATTACTGTAATTGCCTCTAGTCCTAGGGTATGTGGATGGTGCCTTTGGCCTCAGATCCTCCTTCAGTTCTCACCTCTGGCCTCAAACCAAAACCAAGAACTCTGCCCTCCTATAAGTACTCACAGCCAGCAGCATCCCTGCCCCACTGCTTCTGGACTCACCAGCATGTGCTGGTACCCTTTCTCAGCAGCATAGCTAGGTCTGGCATCCCTTACCAACAGAGGTTCCTTCAATCTTCCCCCTCTCACCTTGGCTCAGACATCCAACTCCCCACACTGCCCATAAGGTGAAAATTCCTGTGGT
This sequence comes from Vombatus ursinus, assembly GCF_900497805.2. Lineage (NCBI taxonomy): Eukaryota > Metazoa > Chordata > Mammalia > Diprotodontia > Vombatidae > Vombatus > Vombatus ursinus. The sequence goes on from NW_020952097.1 coordinate 3,189,751, forward strand.
TGGGACCAAGGCTATCTCCCACCCAGCTAGCCCTACTGCTCACTACTAGCTGTTTCAGTGGAACTAGCTTGAAGGTGTTTACACTTCACAGGGACCAAACCTCAATCCTGGGATTATTCTTTGGATCTTCTCCAGTTGTCCCAGGAGGACCACTATCCTGCCCCAACTTTTGTTTATTTTAACTGTTCTACTTTCACCTGATATGTTATTGTGTCTTGTTTGTAGGAGGAATCTGGAGAGCTTGGAATTTTCCGACCTACTCCACCATCTTCCCAGAATCCTCTCCCCTAATATAGCTTCTTTTTAAAAAAAAACTTTTTATTATTGTCCTTAACTTTCCATATCAGCCTCACCTGATTCTAATATTAGCACTGTTGACACTTTTCTTACAGAAGTATATATACTGAGTGACCTCTTTTTCATCAACCAGTGCTTTATTTTGACTTCTGTGACCAACCTGAAGTTCTGTGGTGTTATTATGTATAAAATTCTACCTATATAAATGAAGTTGTGATAAATCAAGCCATTATTGTTGTTGTTGTTATCATTATCATTACTTTTAATTATTGTACACAGAAATTGCAAGTGCAACTTCCATCTTGCTACAAAAAAGAAATTCTTATAAGAGCCATGATTTATTGTGATTATTCTAGTTTGCATGTTAAGAGTTAATTGTTTTCTTTTAAACAAATCCACTTGTAAACTTTTATGTTTGCTTGTCAGAAGTGCAACAAGTTTTTGTTTTCTTCTATTTTCTGCTCCTCTCCCTAAGATAGTATTAGCTATTCTGTATTCTATCTTGTTCTATAAAGATCATTCCAAGTATACTTATTAGTATCCAAGCTAAGTAGACTGCCAATCTTGAGATAAGTACTACCACCAATGCTGCCAACTATATATCATCATTAGATTAATTATGAGGACTACTCATCATAAGTTTCTCCCTAGAGGGCAAGCAGTTAAGTCTAAAACTTCTGTGAGCTTTGGATTTGTGCCAAAATCAAGTTGCTTCAATGAGGCAACCATGACCAATCGTTAGCAAGGAAAAAATCCTCCATGGCTTAGATACATGTGCTCTAGACAATTAGCACTCAAAAAAAAAGATTGCCTAGTTATATATTGCCTGATCAATTTGTGCTCTTAAATCTTTAAGAACACTTAAAAAGTGTGGGCCTCACTGATGAGGACTAACATCAAAAGCAGAGTTTCTTCTCTATAAAAGCAGTAGCAAACATTACTTAAATAACATTACTGCCTAAGACCCATCCTGTTCCCCTCATGCTTATACTCGTGTAGAGAAGGCTAGCACAGTCATAAGTAATCATGAAAAGGACAGATGAAGAGAAACCTGGAAAGCTTTTTATAAACTGATGGTGACTAAACTAAGCAGAACCAGAAGAACAATTAATATAATAATTACATTAACATGATAGGCAGATAGATAGTGCTTGGCTTAGAATCAGGAAAAATCTGAGTTCAAACCCAACTTCAGACACAAACTAGCTGTGTGACCCTGGGCAAGTTATTTAACCCTTATTTGCTGCAGTTTCTCTTCTGTAAAATGGGGACACACTAAAGAAAGAAATGGCAAGCCACTCCCAGTATCTCTGCCAAGAAAACCCCATGGACAAGTCCATGGGATCACAAAGAGTCAGACACAACTGAATGACTCAATAACTACAACAACATGAAAAAGGCTGGTGCTTGACCAGAAGAAACTCTACAGGCCTGAAAGAATTATCCCTTCATCTGTAAATATCCCAGGTGGTTCTGGGAAATACTGATGCTCCTAATACCTCCTAGCTACCTGAAATCCAACTGGTTGTAATTCTTCTCTGCAATAACTTATAATATTGCAGTATAAAATTATAATAAAAACAAATATCCTTCAACAGATCTCACTACAAAGATGAGTTATGTGTATATTGGATTTTGTTTTCATCTTTTAGTGGTAAGGAAGTAATTTTTACCAAAGAACTATTCATTTAGAAAGCATTAGCTGATAAATGTTGGAGAGTGGGCAGGAGAATCTGATCACCTATCCAATCATTGGAATTAGTCCCTCAAATCTAGAACAGCATATCACACTTTTGTATTCTTCCTCTATTACCAGTCCCTGATTCCAGTGTCTGTGTATATCATTTTGCTTATCATTTGTCTATGTATATCATACTGATTTATCTAGGAAAAGGGAAGATGGTATGAATTGAAAAAAATATTTTATCAGATTTCTTGGATAATAATCTAATGTTCAAAATCAAGAGAATTAATATATATTCATAAGCCTAATAGTCAACAACCATATTAAAATATTCCAAATAATACAACAAATTCAAATTAAAACAACTCTAAAGTGTCACTTTACACATATCAAATTTGAAAAATAGATAGTAAAAGATAGAAATAGCCCATGTTGGAAGGACTATGAGAAGATAGATAGACTAATGCACTCTCATAGAGATGTGAATTGGTCCAATAATTCCCATTGAGGAAATCAAGCAAGAAAAGTTGCTTTCATCTAAGAAATCCACTGCTGGGTCTCTATTATAAGAAAGCCAATGATAGAATGCTCTCATCCATACCAAAATATTCATAGAAACCTTATTTGAGAAGTAGTAAAGAGCTAAAGACAAAGTATGTGCCTACTGAATTAGGAATGGATGAACAAATGGTAGCATATGAATGCACTAAAATATTATTGCAGCATAAGGAAAATATGAAAAATTCAGAAAACTGTGAGAAAAGTTGTATGAATTGATGCAGAATGAAGAAAGCAGACCAAAAATAAAAATATATACAATAACTACCATGTTATAAATAAAGACAGCCCTGAAAGACAACCAAATTTAGAGGGTAAACAATGGCCACACACTCATTTTCTTTCAAGAAATGGAAATTTCTCTTGGAATTTCTTTCAAGAGCAGACCAAGAAGCTTGGGCCTTATCCTGTGATAAGCAACCATTTTGAATTTGTGGGCAGAGGTTGACTGTACCTGGGTTTAATAAGGTTAGTCTGAGAGGCTGAGCAGGTTGAGCTCATCCCAGACTCTGTTCTTTTGTTTACAACTGTCTTTCTGCTCTCGGTACCCTCTTAAACCTGCCCCTAACCCTCCATCAAGGCCCTACTACAATCTTTCTTCATTAATCCAGCTTTTCCTGAGTGAACTGCCTTATGAAGGATAGCACAGCTGTCTCTTTCGCACACTACAGCTAAACAATGAGTAACTTGGGAAAACTGGGTCTTCACATTAGGACTACACAGAATGTGGGAGTCTTTGGTAGGTAAGAGAACAGGAGCCAGATGGGGCTTAGGTGCACTGGAACCACTGGGCTGCAGGGAGCAGATGTCAATGGGTGTCCCTCCTTGTGGGTCTGAGGGTGGGCTACTTGTTGCTTTCTGTAGTCCCTGGGTGAGTCTTGCACAACTTGCTGGCCTGTTGAGCTGTTCGTGGTTCTGAGCAGAAAGAGCAATAAAGGCACTTGGTGATATTAGTAAGTTTCTGAAAGCTATCCCCTCCTCCCTTGGCGTATGTCAGGGTGAAACATTTGGGGAACTCTGTGGGTCAGAACTTCCCTGAGGTCTTATAAGCCAGAAATTAGTCATGCATTGGCCTATATGGGTTGGGAGAGGGGTGCAGTTGCTGGCCCAGTATGGGGCCAGTAGTCAGGACGCTCAGCAGCATTTCAGAGTGTCCAGTCTGCTGCTTACTGGATCTGTGGCTCCAAGCAAGTCTCTTCTCCTTACTAGACCTCATCTTTAAATGGGAATTTAAGGAAATAGCCTTGAAATGGGAATGCTTAGACTTGGACCCTCTACCTCACAAAGTTATTTTAAGCAAAGCTTCCTGAGGGCAAAGCCCAATCAGTAAGTCTCCAGACCTTGAGTTCCCCAGGGGCAGAGACAAGTTCTGCTTTTTTTATACAACCCCCAGAGACCAGTTCTGCTTTTTCTATACAATCCCCAGAGCAGGGCCTAGGTTTGTTTGTCCCTCTGCCAATTGCAGGGTTAGACTCATAATGGGAGTGGAGAAGAAATCTTTAGATCAGGACAGGATTTGGGTCAGTATCCAACCTGAATGTAGACATTATTTACCCCAAGTTAAGCCAGCATTTGGTCCTCAGATCTTGACCCCAGAAAATGTGGTCACCTTCCACTCCCCTTTAGGAATGGAGTGATAGATGAGCAGGGCATGAAATGAGTACAAGGCAATAGCTAGAGTCACTGGGGATGTGGAAAGGCAGTGAAAACTGTAAGAGAAGCCTTTTTACTCCTTGAAATACACACACACACACACACATTAGCCAGACTGGTACAAAGTCTCTCATGTGGGTTAATTGGTTGCGCAAAGCAGCAGCAGTTGTGGCCTCAGTTTCAGTCCCAGACCAGAAGGTTTATGTCAGGGCCTCTGCCTTAGCCCCAATATGGTGAGGCTGGCACAGTAGTAGATGCCAGAGTCCTCCTTTTGTAACCAGTGCAGAGTCAAGGAGACTGTGTTAGCCTCATTTTTCCTGAAAATGATAACTCTACCCTTCATGCCCTTCCTGTACTCCTTGGTGCTGCCTCTCCCAGCCGTGATGCTAGCCACAAACTCCTTTGAGCCTCCAGTGCCAGAACTCCGGTGCCAAGACATGGAAAAGTCCTTAAAGCTGAGCCCTGAAGCTGTACAGGTCAGGGTCACAGATTGGCCCTCATGGATCAATTTGCCACCTGTTTCCACCAGCCGCACTTGGGCCCAGAATCCTGCAAAGAATATATAGAAGAGTAAGGTTAATCTTACTGAGTCAACTTGGAAGGAAAGTTGGGGAACCAGGACAGAGATCCTTGGGAGCTGGATGCCCAGGAGAAGAACATAGATAGCTGAAAGTAAGAAGAATCTAAGCTAAGCAATCAGACCACTAGGAAAGGAAGAATGGAGAACAATGTGGAAAAGAAATACCTGGGAAATGATAAGAAACTTAGTTCAACACAGAGATCCAGGAAGAGGGGAAGAGCACGATAAGGACATAAATACCTGGTAGAATGAAAAGGAACAATTCCAGAAGATAGGCCCTGGCAAGAGTATTGGGGGGCCCGATAAACATCCTGCCTACTCTAGAAGAGTAAGGAATAGGTTTCAGGAAGTGTGGTGAGGTCCAGGCAGCTATAACCCCAGGTTGATTATGTCTAAATGGATATGACTTCTACTCAGAGGGAGCTGTCTTTAAGAAGGCTAAAAGCAGTGGTGCCTGCCCATCCCCCACGGGGGGGCAGGGTTAGCATGAGAGGAAGAAAGAAGTGAGGCTGAGGAGACCACAGCATAAGTCTGACTGAAGGGCTTACTCCAAGCCCCAGAGGCATTTGAACAGCCTCTCACAGCTGCCATTGCAGGGCCTGGAACACCCTTCTTAAAGTTTGGAGATGTTCAGGGAAGAGGCCAGTATCCAGACATACAAAGCTCAGCACCATTGAGGAGCTAAGTCTAGAGATACTGCTTCACCTAATTTCCAGCTTTAATCATGTACCAATCAAACTCCCAAGGGGTTAATTTAGAGAACTAGACAAACTATGAATAAAAATCATCTGAAGGAAGAAAATTTTAAAAATCTCAAGGAAAATCATGAAATAAAATAGGAATAAAGGGCCTTGACAGGATCAAATTTCAGCCCATACTCAAAGGCAGAAATAAAAAAAAAAAACTACTTGGTATTAATTAACAAGCAGAAAAGTCAATCAACGAAATTGACTGGGTAAGTATAGCACATAATGAGACATGCCTCCTGATAGAGAGGTGACGGACTCAGGCACAGAAGAGGACATTTTTTGAACATCGCCAATGTGGGAATTTGTTTTGCTTAACTATGCATATTGGTTACAAGGTTGTTTGGAGTTTTTTTTCTCTTTTCCCCACCTCAATATCTGAAGAGAGGGTGAGGTGATGGGAAGGAGAGGAAATAAATATTTGTTGATTGAAAACCGTCTCTCTTTTTTGCAAGTATTTGTATTCACAATGGTTAGCACAGTGTCTGGCATGTAATGTCTTAATAAATGTTTCTTAACTTGATTGGAAAAATAAACTAAAATTCCTTTTTAAAAAAAATTTGTATTTGACAGCTGAACCTGGTATTGGTAACTGGAACCCTCTTTGAGATAGAGAGAAGTGGGATTCCAGTTCCCTGGACAAACTTTTCTGAGACCAGGACCAAGGTGGAGGGTTGGAGAGTGTTGTAGTATGGATAAGAGTAAAGGGAGTTAGACCCAAGGCAAGTCAATTCCCAGTCTGGAACTCTATTTCCAGAGGTGCGATGTGAGAGTCTTTCCCCCAGAAAAAGGGACATCCTGGAATCATGTCCCTATCCAGCACACTGGGACAGCACCCAATAGATTTGGTCTGAAGAGAATTCTAGACACTAAAGCTGTCTGCTGAGAACTACCAACTCCTGACTTAGAGAGAAACCTGGTACAAGGAACTGTACAGGACTGAAGGAGGAAGCATTATGGGAAACAAAGCCAGATACCACCTGCTGGGAGCTCTTCAGTGAGTTTTGTTTTCTCTTCTTATAACTTTAAAAAAAAAACTTTACTAAATAAATTTTGTAAACTCAAAAACTTTCTAGGGAAGTTGGTATAAACTCAACAAGTGGTACCAGGTAGTAATTTTGCAAAGAGAGATGAGAAATTCCCCAAAGTGAACTTGGTATCTCTGAGATGTCCTGACACAAAGCTTATAGAACATTTTCTCTTAACATTGAGTTTAAATCTGCCACTCTGTAACATACCTGCTTTGCTGCTTGTTCTACCCTCTAGCATCAAACAGAACAAATCCAACCCCCCTTCCACTTCAAATACTTCCTTCAAATAATTGGAAATGCAATTGTGTCTCTTCTAAGTCTTTTCTTCATCAGACTACATATCCCCTAGTTTCTTCAAATGATGTTCATTTGGTATGATCTCTAGTTCTCGTCAACCTCTTGGGGACATCCTTTCTAAAATATTCTGTCCAGAAATAACACAATACTTTAGATGTGATCTGACCATGGCAGAATATATCGATTTCATTACCTCTTTCCTTGTGGAAATTATTCCTCTCTTAATGCTGCAAAGGGCCTCATTAGCTTTGGTGGTGGTCATGTCACACTATTGAATCACATTGAGCTTTGGTCCTCTGAAACCACTAGACTTTTTACACTTATCTCTCCCATCTCATATTTGGACGGTTTATTGCTTTTAATTCATGTCCAGAACTTTTGCATGTCCTATAAAATTTATTTTATATTTCTCTCATTCTAATCTATTGAGATCTTTTGGGGATCCTATAATCCAAGGTGCTAATTATCTCTCCCAGTTTTGTGTGTGATATGCCTATTTCCTAAGAATGGCATCTATGCTTTCCAAGTAATTCTTAAAAATTTTGAACGGCCCAGAGCCAAACACAAACTGATTCCATAATAATCACTCTTTGGGTTAGACCATTCAACTAGGTTGAATTCCAGGTTATTGCATTTCTCTTCCTCTTAAACACAAGGTTAATATGAGAGACTTGAACAAATGCATGCTTCTCTTCTAACTGTTTTGTGTGGGGTTTTTATACATTTATAAATGTTCATTCTGTCTCCCTCATTTAATTATAAACTCTTTAAGGACTCAGATTGTTTCTCCTTTGTCTTTGTATCTTCAGTGATTAGCACAAGGTCTGGCATATAGTAGATGCTTAATAATTGCTTGTTGATTGACTGATACATGGAACTCTGTTCTATTTGTAGCAAGGAGTTATTGGTCATGAAATCCCACTAATATGTTACCTGTTAGCCTTCTGCTTGACTTTTTACTGTATTCATTCTCATCATCCTAAATTCTCAGACAATCTAGGAGTATGTTTGGGTATTTCTTCATTAATCACTAAATTGTGGCATATCTCTCATTAATTAATTAAGTTACATGCCTCATTTTATTCAACATTATTTATTTAATAAACTGGAAAAAACTCTTCCCCCTATAAGCAGCTGCTCTCATCTTCTAGGATTAAATAAATATTAAAGTTACTGGCTATATAATTTTTTAACACAGTAAGTAATGATAACTCAAAGATATAAATGACTATTTAAAATATTTTAGCTTCAAGAAAGATCATAGTCAAAGTTACCTTTGACCATCACTGTAACTGCAAATGACTTCTCCATACCTCTGGAAACACAATTCCATCATTCAATTTACTCAAGATACCAAACAACATCTCTTAACAAGAATTGTCTTCATTCTCTTTACAAGGTAAAGGTTTAAATGGTTCCATCAGAAAATGCCTCTTCATCCTCTTTTTCTCTGTTTTCTCCAGCATCTTTCTAGCCGTAACTGGAAGACAGCCTCTTCAGCTTCTTTCAGGCCATCACTCTTAACAGTTTAGGTTTTCTCATCCTCTTTCTCTCTGTCCTCTGTGCAGTTTTCTCCAAACAATCTCCATTAACTCTCTTTTCTCAATTTCCCAAAATCTGCCAGCCCCAAGTGTCAAGTCCTATACATTGCATTTGGCTCTTAAAATTATAGTAACTAACAGTAACTACAGCTTCTATAAGAGAGACTTTTGAAATGAGATTCATATTGTTAACAAAGTAAACTGGCTAAACCAACTTGAGCCCTCCACCCCAATCACAATGAGAAGAAAGACATTTTTTGTCCACTCTGAGTTAACCTGTCATAATGTTTTGCATGCTGTCTGAGTGAACTCAAAATGCTCCCCTCTGTGTCAGCAATCACAAGGCTGGACGAAGCTGTCCAGGATCATTCTTCTGTTATGACTGATAAGGACCAGACACCTTGAACCAGACACTATCTTGATTAACTGACACTTTCCTTATCTTGATGTTTTATGGACACTATCCTGTTATGACATTCCTGTTTTATGACATGGCTGACAGATGTGGAAACTACAGTTTTGGCTGACACAGGCATCCTGAATCAAGAAGGGAGGGAGAAGGAAACACTTCCTTGCTCTAAGGATATAAAACCTCCTTCAATTGGCCTTTCTTTAACTCATTTTTTAATGAATGTCTGTGCATATCTATATGCATGTTCACCCACTTTGAGAGAAATAAACATGCTCATGTAGCCTAATTTTGTTTGGCTTTCTTAGAATGAACTCTGTAAGGTTGACAACAACCACCCTTCATATTAGACCTGTTCTTCTCAGGCTTCTCCTATTTCTTTGTAATCCGGGAAACGTGAATCTCAATCCCACTCTTCCCATAGAAGATACAACATCAGTGGCCACTTTTTCCAGTACTAGACATACCTTCACCAAAGTGAGAAGGAAAAGGAATGATTCTTTCTCCTCACTAACCCTTCTAGACTCTCCTCCTTATACCATCACTCAAAAACATCTCCTTTGAAGTTCACTTCAACAAGATTTATCACCCTAAACAGATCCTAGTGACTATTCTTAACCCGTTCCCAGGTCTTTCTTTTTTTCTCAAGTTCAGTACCTAGCTCACAGTCTTACTCTCCACCACAATCCTTGTCTTTATTCTTGGGGACCTCAATTGACATGATAACAAAAAGATTTACCTGACCATAAATAAAGCTATTCAAAAAGGATGTGCATTGAGGACACTCCTTGCTGATTCTGGTGAATGAAGCTCCCTGACTAAGCAACTCGTGGTGGTCAATCAACAAAGAACGTGACTGAAGCTCTATGTGGATGGCTGTTTTGTATCCAGATGATCAGGAAGTGATTTTACTAGCCTGAGAGTTTATTCCCTCTAGCCAATTAAGTTTCAAGGATGACTCAATGCCTTTTAAGGAAAAACCTGCATGGAAACAGGGGTGAGGCTATTGCTCCTACCATACCCATTCACAGACTAGCTCTTGTCAGTACACCCAGCTTCCCTTGTACCTTAGCAGTCCCCATGACCAGGCTTTCATGAGCATGAGGTTGCTACCTGGTACATGCTCCAAAATAAGCCTCAGTTAGGAAGGTAGGAAGAGGAGTAGTTGTTGCTACAATCCAAGGGACAGGAACCTAGGTGATGTTGCTTGTTAATGCCCAATCCCCACTCTCTACCTCCCCCCCACAACACACAAATCCAGAGGAGAGTAGACAGGGCCCTTCCATTTTTATTTTAGAATAGGAATCTGGGGAACAGATCACAGGGGACACAGACCCAGGATTGGCTACTCTGTAGCTGGGGCGGGGGGGGGCAGAATAAATGCAACTTAAGTCACTGGGATCATTCTGGGATTTCCAAGGGTGATGTTGAGGACAAAGTGTTGACTCCCGAGACTTCATTCCAAGGATTTTTCTGGAAAAGCAAAAGTCAGAAGACAATGGTTAGGAAATCAGAAGCCAAAATTATCCACCTGCCCTTTAGGTCAGTCAGCCTGTCCAACATAAATAAGTCTCAAAAGAGAAGACCATGGGAACAGAGGGAAACTGAAGGGATAAAAAATACAAGAGCAAAATGGAAAATAAGAGATGGCCAGAGGAATGGAAGGTGGGGGTGGGAAGAGTCAGTGGAAACTGAAGAATTTTAATAGAACAGAGAAGAGTCAGAGCGGACAGAAAAGAAAGCAAAGAAGAGAAGGGGCTAAAAGCAATACCAGGGGATGGAGGATATGTTTTTGGAACACAAGGGAGAACAGGACAGAAGAAGGCTGTGGGAGCATAGAAGAGTCCAAAACAAAGGTTTGGAGTATTTTTTTTTTTTTGTAATTTTTATTTTGAACTGAAGAAATAAAACAAGCATTTCTGTAACAAGATGGAATGGGGTGGAGGGAAGAGGATTGCACATGGAACTACAGATATATTATGTACAACTTGTTATGGAGGTTCTTAACATTTTTGTGTCATGGACCCATTTGACGATTTGGTGAAACCTATGGACCCCTTGTCAGAACAGTATTTTTAAATGCATAAAATAAAATACATAGGATTACAAAAGAAATAACTTATCCTGAAATATCAAAATATTTTAAAAATAAGTGCATGTACCTTCTAAAATTTATCCACAGACCAACAAAGGGAGAGAGAAGAAGAGAAGCATAAGGGAACAGATAGAAGAGAAGGATTAAGGGGATCAAAAGAGAGGTCCAACTGTAGGAGAGGAAAGGGTGAGATTGAACAATCACCTCAGAAGATCAAAGCAATTGTTGTGAACAGGAAATTAATGAGCAAAATCTTCATAAACAGTAGTCTCAGGCTCAGCACACTGAGGAGTAATTTATTCCTCTGCTTGGATTCTGCTTTAAGAGGCAAAGGTAAGGATCAAGGTCAGGGACAGGGACATCGAGCCAAAATACCACCACCATATTGACCACCACTTCTACTTCAACCCTTTTGGAAATAGTCAAGCCCAAGAGCCCTAGGACTAGCAGCGCCACCCCCCCCCAGACCATTAACCTTGCTTTCAGTCCTGCCCCTAATACCATCATTTAAGGGACTAATCTCTATGGAGATGGGGACTACTGCCTTTCACCCCATGTACTGACCAGGTGCCAGCAATAGTTGATAAGCTCAAGGGCTCCAGGAGTGGTAGTACCTCCCAGACCACTGGCCCTGCTTCTAGCCTACCCACTGCAGCCATCATCTAGGAAAATGACGCCTATGGAGAAGGGACCAGCCATCACATCTCCAGGGCAGGTAAGCCAACCTAGCTGAAGCAGTGGGGCATCCTGCGGGAGAGACAGGAGGCAGCATATCCCAGCTAATTTGGACCACTGCCACTACCTCAACCATTACCTCCAACTATTGACCAACTGATCCGAGTGTGCTGCAGCCCTTGGTTCCTTAGCAGCCGCAGCTACTGAAGTCTCAGAAAAGAAAGTTCTTGACACCAGAGTCTTTATTGCCAAATGGTCCAGGAGCAGAAACAGATATGGGTTTATCAGGAGAAACAACATTAGAGATGCATTACCATCTGTTCTACCACTGTTCCTTGAGTACCGAGGTGCCTAGTCATCTGATTTGCAGCTGAAACCTCCCATATGTGTGTCTCATCCTATTAGAATGTGAATTCCTTGAGAGCAGAGACTCTTTCCATTTTTCTACTTGTAGTCCCAGTGCTTTGCCCATAGTAAGACGAAAGCTTTTTTCATGAATTCATGCGTTCTCTGGGACTACAAAAAGTGACAGAAACATTATTCCTATCTGCTTCCTCATTAATCATCCTAGCTAATGAAGAGTCAGTGATAGGCTTTCACAGACTAAGCAAAGCAAACCTTTGTTGTTGGCTGCCTTTAGAAAATGTAAAATCACACATTGAGATCTCAGACACACTTTGCCCTAGCATATTACATGCTCTGAGTATTATATTCTTATATACCCTTAGTCCTAGGTTATCAAACATACTGAACTCTGGTTTTTACCAAATCTGAACTATGGAAATCATGTCCTAAGAACAACATTATCTCCCACACTCCGTCTTGGAATGACATCTACTCCTACCACCAGGTTATCATACACATTTTGCCCTGGAACTTTAGAAACACTATGTACCCTGAGTTCTGGACTGTCATACAATCTAAAATTTGGGTTGTTACACTTTCTCAATCCTTGGCTATCATAGACCCTTGGATTGTTCATTCATTCATTAAACTAAAATTTCCTAAACTTTAATTTAAGAACTACACTAGGCAATAGGGGAGATAAAATGTTTAGCTTAGCTATAGTCCCTCCCTTTAGAGAGTTTCTCATCTTGAAGGGAATCTAAGACATAAACAGGACATTAATGAGCACAATCTTCATAACAGTAGTCTCAGGCTCAGCACACTGAGGAGTTACTTATTCCTCTACTTGGATTCTGCTTCAATAATTTATTTTATAATTAGATAAGTTCACAGGGAGAAGGTCAGTACCAAACAAGAGTATCAAGCAAGAGTTATGCCAAGTGGCATTTGAGCAGGACTTAAAAGGATAAGGAAGAATTCAACAAGACAAGAGAAAGATAGCAAGGGATTATTAGTCCCATAGGGAACAACTTGAGAAAATACAAAGAAGTGGACAGGCATGTGGTATGTTTAGTAGGCCATGGGTGGACCAGTTTGGCTAGAGCATAGTGTACATGAAGAAGATCAGAATGAGATAGAGGTGGTATCAGATGGAGGGCCTTGAACACCAGATGAAAAAAAGGAGTTTGAATATTATCTTGGAGCAAATAGCCACTGAAGATTTTTGAGTGAAGAAGTGACAGACTAGGGGTAGAAAAGACTATCTGGGTGATTGTATTGAAGTAGAAGAGAAGATAGAGGCGGGAAATCCTATTCGAATATCACAGTGGTCTTGGAGGGTAGTAATGAGGACCTGTACTAACATGATAACAGTGAGAATAAAGGGATAAGGACAATGTTAGAAAGAAGGAGGAATAGAAAGATAGTGTGGCATGGGGATAAAAATTATTCAAGCTACAATAAAAGAATTTTAGCAGTTAAGAGGAGGGGAGAGATGGGATGGAAGCTGGAAGGACAATAAAGGTAAAGAGGGTGGGAAAGATTCAAACTTGTTTATAGGTAGAAGGAAGGAACCGATATTGAAGGAGACCTTGAAGATATGTGAAAGGGGAGGATGACCCATGGAGCATGGTCCTGGAGGAGGCAGGAAGAAACAATACCATGGGCACAGGCAACCTACATTTGCTGCTTTTCTTCATTGAAGTTTAGCATTCCAGAACTAGAAGGAGAGAAGAGAAAAGGTGGGGATCACCTATGATGAAGACTTATAGTCCAGGAATGGGAGAGGGTCAAGGAACCAAAGGATTCTAGGGCAGGAGCCAGGGAAACATCAAGGGATCATTTGGTCCAGACTAGGTATAGAGAGAGATAAGTGAAGCCAGAGCAGCTAAGAAAACCAATGAGAATAGGAATGTGCTACTCCCTATCCTGAGCCCTGGGCTGACATGTTCCCTGAATTTTGGACCTTCACACAGTCTGAAGGTCTGGGCCATCACACCCTCAGTCCTTGAACCACTACTCACACTGAGTCCTGATGCACACACTCAGAGCCTAGGCTGTTTGTACAATCTTCTGTGTCCTGGGCCATGGCCATGAAGAGCCCTGGGTTATCACATTATCACAATGGGAGACATAGAGGCTATCAGGCTGGGTTGAATAGTCTCACTTCTGATCAAGTTGTTCAGGATTAACTTCATTATTTCTACCCTTTTGCCTTTTACCTTTAACCCACCTGTGAACTCCTGATCAGGGCAGGATGGTTCCAGCTTCACAGAGTCTGAAGGCAGAATGCTATCATCAGCCATAGTCTTGGGGTCCAGTGAGCCCAGGACTTCCCACTACAGTCTACAACACTCTTCATTAGCCAGGCTTTTCACATCATCTATGCTAGGAACCCCATCTCTAACTTATGGATTCCCCTCTCTCAGTAAGGAAACGCTACTCTGGAATGAAACTTTGTATCCAAGAACTCCTTGGCCCAGGCCAGGACCACAAGCCAGGGAGCCCCTCCTCACTCTACAATATTCCTCCCTACTCCCTGCTTCTATCCCTTAGTGATCCAGAAAACACTTCAAAAGCACAAGATGCCCCTTCTTAGTACCACCCCTCATGCCCAGGCAGGGGCTGTGCATACCTGGCTGGTAGGACACAAGGGTCTTTTTCCCAAGGTGCTGCACTGAGCAGGTTACTGAGTCATTCTCACCAACCCTGCCAAACCGGATGGCACTGTAGGTGCCATGGGCTGTGGAAGCAACAGTGAGGGCCTGGGCTGAGACTGAGGCTCTAGTGGAGACCAGGGACACATGGAGTTCCTTGGGATAGAAGTCACTGACCAAGCAGGCCACAGCATCCTGATTCCTCACCAGGAACACACTGGGTGACAGAGGGGCTCGAGGTACGGCAATCAAACCATGGATTCCTGTCATTCATCTGGCCCCTACAAAGTACCCTGCCAGCCAGCAACACAAACTCATTTGTGGGAAGGCATACATGTCACCAAATAACTGTGAAAAACAAACCTCACCCACTTCCTGGGCCCTCTCAGTCCTGGCCTGGCCCCTTGTGTGAGGCAAAAACTCATGAGACCAAACAATTATGACAACCAGAATGCAGCCCTTGCCTCAGCCCAAATTTTATGTCCCCAGCTCACATGCCGGGGACCCGGACCACAGCTCCTTTTCTTCTTCCTAATTCTCTCTATTCCTGACTGTCACTGAGGCTGACATAGGTCTTAAGATTTCAAACATGGATATCCTAAGTCCATGGACCTTGTTACAGTGTGACTCGAATCCCTTCAATGACCTACCACAGTCCATCTCCAGAATTACTGCTCAGAATGAGAATACTAGCTCTGCATGTCACACAGCACATGTAGTGGAAAGAAGGGTCTGAGAAATGGGGGATCCTGGTTCTGTTCCAGCCACCAGCACTGAATGACCATATGACTCAAGGCCAGGCCCAGACTTAACACGACCTATTTCCTTAGGGTTGGGACAGAGGAGGCACTCACCAGGTTCTACAGTCACAGCTGTCCCAGGACTAAAGACCAGCTTGTCTGTGTCACCTCATCACCCACCCTCCTCGCACAGTGATAATGGCCAGAGTCCCTGAGGCCCAGGCCCTTAATCTGAAGGAAAATCTGGCTGCTGTTGTCCTCCCTGGAGGAGATGATGCGGCCTTCATTGGTTTCTGCAGATGTATGGTCAATGCTGGACAGCCACCGAGGGGCATGACCAGGGTACCAAAGGTACCAGCCTAATATACTTGTCTTGAATTGGAAGCCAGAGGTTTGGCACTTGAGGCTCAGGGTCAGTCTGCATGGATAGGGACCTCCTCCTAATTCCTTCAGGTAGATCTTATCACCTGCACAAGGAAAAAATGATGGGAGTAGAGTAAGTGGGGGCAATCCAACTATTCTGCCTCCTATGATTGAGGGTCTTGATTCCTTAAACTTCTTAAACCCCATTCTTTCCTGGACACTGCCCCTCCAATTCTAGACCCCTAGTTTAGGACCCATTTCTCTTTAGCCATTTACATGGCTCCTAGCACTTCAGGAAAAGTCAAGCATGATCAGTGGCAAGATTTAGGAAATCCCAGAGGTAAAAGTTGCTCCTGGGTTTGAGGCGTAGGGGTAGGGGTAAAGAAGCTTTCTTGGTCTCCCAGTTTTTTAGAGATCCTTAGGAAAGATCCTTAGGTAAGAAATTCCAGTACCATTGTGTTCACAGAGTTCGACAATTCTTAGGAGGTATTAGGGTAGAGGGCTGAGCACAGAAACTGGTTCACTTAACTAGTTCAGCACAAGATAACTAGAGCTATTAGCCCAGTCCCAGGTTCCTCCCATGACCCTGCCACTGAAGGGCACATCTAGGATCCCAAAGTCACCAGCCTAGTGTACTTGTCCACCAAGGGTCCAACTGAATGTGATTCCCTTGCTCAGTTCCCCCTACCCCTGTACACATGAAGCTGGGAATATGGAAACTTACGTGGAAGCACAGTCATTTCTGTTCCTGGCCCAAAGTCTTCCCACCTATCTCACTGTGACACAGGAAGGAACCTAAACTCTTCATCCTTGAAGGGAGGGTGGGGGAGGAAATCTGGAGGTAGCAGGAAGTGGGGGGGGGAGGGGAAGATCAGTGACAAGGACACGTAGGGTCAGGCTTCTGGGTATCCAAGAAGCTCATGAGGCCCTAGAAAAATGGGGGATCTCCTAGTGGATTCTGACCAAAGGCAAGTCTAATCAAGTCTCAAAAGGTCTTCTAAGATCACCCTCTTGAAAAGACTTCTGGCAAGCCAGACATTTTGAAAGGGTTGGTCTTTGCTATAGATCAGAACAGCTCTCCACTTGATTCCTGGAGCGTCCACATAAGTTCCTATTCTTTACCCCCTACCTGCCCAAGAGTGAGAGATAGAATGCTCCATCCCTGGGACATGATAAAGTAATAATAATTAATAACTAATTATTATATACATTTTTGAAGTTTGCAAAGCACATTAAAAATTTTATCTCATTTCATTCTCAGGACAACTTTAGGAGACAAGTCTATTATTATCCCCATTTTACAGTGAAGTAACTGAGACAGAAGAGGTTAGATTACTTACCCAGGATTGCACAGCTAGTAAGTGTTTGAGGCAGAATTTGAACTCAGGTCTTCCTGACTCCAGGCCCTGCACTCTATCCACTGTACTACCTATTTGACTACTCACATGGGATCACCAATGAAGGATGAGCAATGGAAAGTGAAATACAGAGGGATGCATCCTAGTGTCTGGTTACAGACCAAGTAATAGCCAGGAGCAGGATTTGGGGTCCCTCAAGATCCAACTGTGGGACCGGGCTATGTCTACTCAGCTTGTTGAGCAATTTTTCTGGGATCTTGACAGATATTTAAATTGGTGATTCTCCTTGGTGTTATTTGAGGTAACCAATTCTCTCAGGAAGTTTGGGAATTTTTGAGCTGATAAATTCTCCTGATATGTTTCATGAGACTTGAGCTGATCAATCCTTCTAAGAAGTTGAACCAGACTGAAGGTCCAGACATTTTTATTTCTTCTCTGATATGCCTGGTAGGGTCTATTTCTCAAAGAGATTATGTTGTGGTGGGACCTCAGTGACAGTGATATTTTTTGGTTTAGGGGGAAGGGTAAATGTTGACAAAGACAAGAGAATTGATCAACATGGGATTTCTCAAGTTCTTTTTTTTAGTTAAATTTTTTCAATTAACAAAAATCTATTTTCTTTCACCTTGCCTCCCTCCCATTGAAAAAAACAACATAAAAACAAAACCTCTGTAACAACTATGCATAGTCAAGTAAAATAAATCCCTACATTGGCCATTTACCAAAAAAAATAAAATAAAAAACGTCTCACTCTGAATCCATCAACTGTCTGTTCAAAGGTGAGTGGCATACTTTACCATCAATCTCCTTTGATTGGAATTCTTAAGTTGTTTTGAAGATGTTTGTCTTTGCAATGTTGTTGTTATTGTGCAAATCGTTCTCCCCTTTGGCCTCCTCACTCTGGAAGTTCACTTTACTCATGGCCTTCTCACCTTTTTCACCTTCTTACCTCTGCTCTTGGAGTCCCTTCCTCTGATTGGGCAGGTCCTCCCAAAACTTCCATTTTAAGGAAAGTGTCCAGACCAGCCATATCTTCATTTCTTTCTGGGCTCTACTCCTAACTTTCTCAAATATCTCCACTATCTTCCTGTGCTTCTTCACCCTAGAAGTTCAATCCATCCCTTCCCTCTTCATGAGTGCACATACACACACACACACACACACACACACACACACACACATACACACTTCTCAGCTTCCTTTTATGTGTTGCCTATGTTGTCTTCTCCCATTAGAATATAAGCTCCTTAAGAGGAGGGAATGTCTTTTTGCTTGAATTTATATTCTTAGTACTTTGCAACAGTTCCTGGCACCAAGTAAGTGTTTAAATAAATAAATAATAATTGCTTATTGAGTTGGCTTGTTTACTCTTGGTTCTACTCATTTCACTCTGCCTCAGCTCATATGTCTTCCCCAGATCCTCTGAAACCATTCTTTTCATCATTTCTTGCAGCACAATAGTATTCCATCACATTCATATCCCATCATTCTTTTCAGCATTCTCCAATTGAAGGCCATTCCTTTGCTTTCCAGTTCTGTTAAAAAAAAAAAGAGCTGCTATAAATATTTTTTCACATATGGGCCCTTTACCTTTTTCTTTGTTATTTTTAAAATATAGGCATAGCTATTGTGAGTCAAAAAATATGCACAACTTAGTAACTTTTTGGACATAGTTCTAACTTGCTTTCCATAATCTCTGAACTAATTAATTCATAACTTTACCAACAGTTCATTAGCTTGCCTGTTTTTCCACAACCCCTCTAATATTTGTCATTTTCATTTTTTGGTCATCTTTGCCAATCTGATGTGTGTGGTAGAAACTCAAAATTTCTTTTAATTTACATTTCTCTAATTATTGATTTATCTAATCAGTGATTTGAAGCATTTTTTAAAAATATGGCTATGGACAGCTTGAATTTCATTCTTTGACTCCTTTGAAAATTGTTTGTGTCCCTTTGATCATTTATTATTTGGGGAAATTACTCTTATTCTTATACATTCAATCAGTTCCTTACATGGAAGTTTTTTTAGTGTATTTTTGAGTGTATGGGTGATGTCTTTTGATTCATGCATAAATTGGATTTAAGTGAGGCAGAGTTGCACAGTCGTTAGCCTCATTCTCTCTTCCAGAGTCATCACAGTCCAGTAGTAGGACAGAGTCAAGATGACTGGTGATGGCTTGAGATGCAGTGGATAACCTTGGCATCTTCAATGTCTAACCAAGCTCTAAGTGCTCCACAGTGCCTACTTCAGCTGTCTTCCTGGCCATTGGAACAAATTGCCCTCATCTGCCCATTCCACCAGGGGAAATCTTCACATGCTTGGGATAAATACCCCCCCAACTCACCAAAAGTTTTGAGACCCCTCAGTTACCCTCACTCTAGTTTAGCCTGTTTGCCAAAACAATTTACCAGGGGGTGCTCACTGCACATACTACAGTTTCTTGGAGTCACAGGTGAGAGTTAGGTGGATCAGGTAGACACCAAAGGTGGAAAGCAGGCCTGAAAGGGCTTGGCAGCCCTCACACCAGAGTACTAGTTCTCCCTGAATGCCCCTACACCTCTCATTGCTCATAGACAGTTCTGGGTCATAGATCTAGAGCAGAGAGGAGTACTTGTGATCAGTCAGGAGTTAGGGAGTGTCTAGTGCAAGGAACAGCAAGGAAGTCACTATATCATAGAGTGGGTGGTGGGATCTAAAGTGTAAGAATACTTGAAAGGAAGAATCCACAGTGTAAAGGGTTTTAAAAACCAAACAGAGATTTTATATTTAAACCTGGGGGCAATAGGTAGCCTCTAGAGTTGATTGAATAGAGGAGAAGGAAAAGGTTGGTCAGATCTGGATTTGAAGAAGATCACTTTGACAGTTGAATAGAGGATGTACTGGTATGGGGAGATACTCAAGGCAGAAAGAACAACCAGCTGGCTATTGCAATACTGTAGTCATGACATAGTGAGGTCCTGCACCATAATCAGCCAACAAACATTTATTAAGTGTCTACTATGTGCCAGGCACAGTGCTAAGTACTGGGGATACAAAAAAGACAAATGACGGTCCCTAGCCTTGAGGAGTTCACAATATAATGGAGGAGCTCACAGTATAATACCACTACCAAAGTGATAGCAGTGTCAGAGGAAGAAAAGGGACGTATGTGAGAGATGTTATGAAGGACTTGACAATTAATTAGGTATGGGGGGTAAGAGAGAGTAAGGTCTTGAGGATGGCCCTTGGGTTGGGAATCTGGTGGAACCACCAACAGTAATAGGATAGATAGGAAGAGGAGATGATTTGGGGAGGAAATAATGAGTTCAGCTTTGAGCATGTTGAGTTGAAGATGTCTATGAGACATTCAGTTCAAGAAGTCTAAGAGGTAGTTGGAGATGCAAGACTAGAGATAAGCCAAATGGCTGGGTCTGGTTAAGTCGATTTGAGAATAGGTATAAAGATGATAATTAAATCCATGGGAACTGACAAGATCACCAACAGAAATAATATAGAGGGAAAAGTATCCTCTGGGGATATTTATGATTAGCAGGCATGATTAGCAGGGAGCAGGAGAATCAGGAAAAACTAATGTCCCAAAAAAACCTGTGGGGAAGAGAATATCAAGGAGAAATGGGTCTTTGACAGCATCAAAAGCTACAAAGAGGTCAAGAAAAATGGTGATTGAGAAAACGCTATTAGATTAGCATAATGTGTACCCCACAGGTGTCAGACAGAAATATTTGCGTTCCTGTCCTTGCAATATCTTCAAAGTAAATATCTCTTTGTAAAAGCTAATTAATGTTAATTGGACAAATGGAACTTGGGTGTTAGTCACTGACAACTAATAGTGGGAGTAACACACCAGAATGGGGTCTCAGGCCAATGGCATTAGAAAAAGACACTCCAACCCCTTAAGGTACCCCTAGAAGGCTCATGGGGAGACGTAACTGACCTGACTCTGGGCTAGTAACCACAAAGTATACTCACTACATTCACACGTGTAGTGAGGCTGTCCACTACAGGTAACATGGGGGTATTGTGTGACCCAAAAAGAAGCAGAATAGATATCTTTAGACTCTTCTCCCCCCATGACCCTTTTCCCAGGGAGACTTTATTTCCTGCCAGAAGAGGAAGTTGGAGGTTGGCCACTCTGTTCTCTTAAGAAAGAGAAGGATGCAGGCTAGAATTATATCATCTACTCCTTTAAATATTGTTAGTCTTGGGGACATGGTTATCAGGTTCAAGCTAACTTCTGATCACTTTCATTAATGGCGGAGGGAGGCTCCAATCTTTATATCTAAGGCCTGACTCCCCATCCCACCGAATGCCAGTTCTATAATGAACTCACACTGGAAGTAGTTAAGAAACCCATTTAACCAAGTCCATAGCAAAAACAGAAATTAGAAAAGGTATACAGAAGAAAATATATATTGGATGATATAGAATGAAAGAGCTCTCCCATTGGGAGTGGGGTAACTCAGCTCAACAAGAAAGAAAAACCTAGATCTTATCCAAGGGAAATTAACCAAAGTCTTTCATCAAGCAAACTGGAGATAGGAACATTATGGAGATTGCAAGCTCCATTCAAGTCTGCTTCTTCCAGAGTTTTTTTTTTCCTTTAGCAAACAAATTGGGATTGACATCTTCCATCTTCTTGTATGGCGTTGGAAGCCAGAAGTGCCTCAAGTAACTGCAAAACCTGAAGAATCTGGAGAAACTGAAGAGACTTAAAGAAGAAATTTTGGAACAAAAAGAGAGCAAATCTCTTCTCTGTCCTGATCTCACCTACTCCCCAACTCTTTTACAAGTGTGGGACATTGGTCTCCACCAATGAGGAGAGAGTTCCATGCCAGTGGATTTTGGGACTCAGGTTACACACACAAATACATATATGTATTTGTGTGTGTAACCTGAGTGTACATATATATGCATATATGTATACACATATAAAAAATACATCAATCTATATCTTCTCATAATACACAATTCCAGATTCCATTCTTAGACACTGTTCTTTTAACCATCTGTTCACTTCTCAAATCCTCTTTATCTTCTAAAGAAGCCCACCTTTCATCAACTGTAGTAATGAAAACATCACCCACATCAAAAGTATTCGCTTTATGTTAGTTAGTGGGCTAGGTGGTACAATGGATAGAGCACTGTCCCTGGAGTCAGGAAGACCTGAATTCAAATCTGGCCTCAGACACTTACTAGCTGTGTGACTCTAGGCAAGTCACTTAACCCCTGTTTGCCTCAGTTTCCTCCATTGTAAAATAGGGATAATAATAGTACCTGCTTCCCAAGTTTGTTATGAGGATTAAGTAAAATCATATTTGTTAAGTGCTTAGCACAATACCTAAAACACGGTAGACACTACAGAAATACTAGCTAGTTATTGTGATTAGCAAAACTTTCTGGGTTGCTCCCATTGGTATCAGTTGCCCACAAAAGTCTACAAGCATGTAGATTAGTTGTCAGATTTCACAAGTCTTAGGAGATTCCATATCATAACTGCGATATATGCCCTTGGAGAATAGCAGGCCTCTTTATTGTTTATATCAACTCAACAAATGGCAGGATCAGAATCTTCAAGCAGGAGTCATTGATCTCTACTACTCAAGGATAGCTAGCGTGTCCACCAATTCGGCTTTGTCATAGAGTATGTGATGGGAATACTATACCAATGAATCATAGCATGTCAACCTTTGCAGAGACCTTAGAAGGAATTGAGTTCAATGCATACCTAAACAAGAATTCCCTCTACAACCTACCTGTCCAGTGATCATCCAGGCTTTGCTTAAAGACCACATTCCATGACATCCCATGCCACTTTTGAGTAGTCCTAATTGCTGGGGAACTTTTCCTTACATCAAGCTTAGATGTAAGCGTCTTCACAACTTCAATCTTTTTCTCCTGTGGTAGAGCAGAAAAAGCCTAATCTCTCTTCTATGCAGAAAACTATTCTAGACGGCCCAGTGGATAGAGTACCAGACTTAGAATCAGAATGAACTGAGTCCAAATCTGGATTCAGACATTTACTAGTTGTGTTACTCTGTGCAAGTCACTTAACTGACCTCAGTTTCCTTATCTGTAAAAATCTGATAATAATAGCACTTACCTGCCAGGTTTGTGGTAAGGATCGAATAAGATCATATTTGTAAAGTGCTTGCAAATCTCAAAGTGCTGTATAAATGTTAGCTATTACTATCATTATTATTATTATGTAACAGCCCTTAAAATACTCAAACAGAGCCACCATGTGCAACAAAACCATTCTTGCCCAAGATAAACTCCCCAGTTCTTTCAACCAATCCTCTGATGGCATATCTCAAGGCCCTTCACCATCCTCATTTGCCAGCACTATGACTGGAAATTACATTGTGGACAGATTACAGAAATGGTGTTTAACAGCAAGCTGAGGAGTTTTAGTTTAGTCTTGAGGGCAAAAGGGAGCCATTAAAAGTTTCCAGTCTAGGGAATGGTGTGATGAGAAAGCTTAATCAGCTGGCTTGTACCATATGAAATGAAGGGGGAAGGAGGATGAGACAGTTGAGTAAAGAAAGGCCTCTGCTAAGATGGAGGCTGTACAAATGGAAAGGAAGCAATAAATACTCAGAGAATCATCAAGGATAAATGAAAAGAACTCAGTGTCTGATCGGTATTTACTGATAACCTAATAGATTGCCTGTACCATGAGAACCCTGTGTAATGTGCACAGTCCTTGTGTGAGTGGAGATTCTTTGAATCCAGTTAACTCACATCTGCCCAGCTTCACCTCTGTGTCATGGTTTTTGTAGCATGATCTGTCTGGGATGCACCACCATGTATCCCAGTTACACCCATTATTGATGTTCCAATGAAAACCTCACCCTCCTCAACTCTGTCTGCTCTTTCTTCACTCTCCTCACAATACCACTCACAGAGTTTTGTGGTCCTTTGATGTGGGATCCTTAAGTAGAGTAGAGGAGAGTTCAGAGAGGACACCTGTGTCCCACCTTTAAACTATATAAACTACCCTCCCAGTGATTCAAGCTTCACTTGTTGAGAAGGACCCTTCTCTTATTCTTACACTGAAGTGCTGGTCATCAAAAGTAGTTTTTTTCTTGTCAGTCAGCAGTTTTATAATATGATGGTTCTGAGTATATTAAATCCCTTTGAACTTCACTCCTACTTTCCCTTCTCCCTCTCAAATCTTCAGTCTTTCTCCCCTATCCTTGCTCTTCCCTGCACCTACAAAGATGCTTAGGTTTCCACAACACTGGGTGGGTGGATGGGTAACCTTTTATTTCTCCCTTCTACCCAATACAGTTGCTACTCCACATCTCCTCCCACTTTCCCAACCAAATTAAATTTCTTGAACTAAGCATCATTAGAAATAGCATAGTTAGTAAAATATTGCCATGTCTTGTCAATTCAACTTCCTGAATCTCTTGCACCTACCCTCTTCTCTCTATTCACAATTCTAAAACCCTAGTTCAGGTTTTGAATACCTACCCTCATCATATCTCATCTGAACAATATATTGTAAATAGTCTCCTGATTGGTCTCCCTGTATCTAGTCTCTCTCCTCTCCAATTCATCTTCCACACAGCTGCCAAGGCATTATTCTTAAAATACAGTCCTAACCACATCATTCCCCTACTCAAAAAGAAACTCCAGTAGCTCTCTTTTGCCTATAGGATAAAATACAAACTCCCCTGGCATCTGAAATACTTCATGACCTGACTCCAGCCTACCATTCCATGATAATTTCCCATTACTCTCCTTCCTATATTCTACAGTCCAATCAAACTGACCTGCTTGCTATTCTCCATACACAGCATTCAACTAACCATGTCTGTGATACTAAATAGCTTCTCTGCTATGCCTGCAATACTCCCTCATTACCTCTCCCTCTTAGAATGTCTAGCTTCCTTCAAAGCTCAGTTCAAGTGCCACTTCCTCCAGGAAGCCTATCTTGATTCCCCCTACCCCAACCACTAGTTGCTACTGTCCTCCCTCTGGTTATTACTTTGTATCTACTTTGTATGTATTATGTACAAGAGAACCGAAGGACAAAAGGTCTGGAATATTTTCTCCCACTAAGAAGCCCCAGTTCTGCATTCATGAGGACTGGATTCGGTCCTAGGGAAACCTAGCCAAAACAGGGAAGAGTCTAGCTTTTTCTTGTCTATAGCTCATTACAGCCTAAACCCATGGTAGAACTCTGGGGACAATCATTTACATAAATCTTAGGTTTGGCCCATATCTACAGTCTCTACAAAAGGCATAAACAGGTTTCTTTCTAGAAAAGTATTCAATGTACAAGATAAATCAGATATAGGACAGCTATTTATTTCTTCCACCACAAAAAAATGCTTAAAAGATTTTAAAAAAGATTCATGAGTATGCCTTGACTAAGACATGAAATTAGAGAAGACAGAAAATAGAGAAGATGCAGGAGAAGGTGATTGTGCCTATCAAAGACTACGGAAAGGGCAAGAATGATGAAGAATGGAAATTAAGAAATGATTGGTAACTTTGGAGAGCCTATTTGCAGTTGAATGATGAGGTTTGGTAGCAAGATTACAGAAGGTTGAGAAGTGAATGAGAGCAGAGGAATTAAAGGCAACTAATGTAGATGGTTTTCTCAAGGAGTTTAACCAAGAAAGAGAGTGGGCTGGGGGACAGAAGAGATGGGACAATAGCTAATGGGGATAACTAGATCAAGTAAGCATTTTTAAAGGATAGGAAGACATAGAGACATCAGGGAAGCAGCCAGTCAATAGGAGAGACTGAAGAATAGAGATAAAGTATAAATAATAGTGGGGGTAATCTGCTGGAGAAGATGGGAAACAATGGGATCTAGAATGCATGCAGAGGGGTAAGTCCTGGCAAAAAAGAAGGGTTACTTCTTTGTTAGAGACAGGAGGTGAAGGAGTGAGGGGAAATATGAACAAATGACTGAAATGAGGAGGAGGAGGAGAGAAGCAAAATCTCTTGGCAAATGGCATGGCAGGAGAGTGATTAGGAACAGGACAACAGCCAAGAAGATGCCAGCACTCAGCTGCCCAGAGGGCTTCAGCTATTGTATGTGAGAAACTGTAAAGTGAAAGAGAAACCTATAGCTTTGTGCACTGACTGAAGATTAGGTTAAGTAGCCTGCTGATTGGAGGAGAACTGTAATTTCAGCTATTGCCCTTCAGCATTATCTATATGAGTGAGATGAAACCTTTCAGAGATATTTGTTACTCACTACCGCCCTCTGTAGTCTGAAAGGGAAAAGCAGAGGTAAGAAATAAAGGCTTTGTAACTGCTTTGTTGTATACTGACAGAATAGAATCCGATTGGACAATGTAGCAACCTCTTGAGTGAAGAGATGAATGGGCTTGTCTGTATTGCCTAGAGAACCATCCTGATAAGCTTTTCAGGTCTCTGGCTTAGGGGAACTGCTAGCCAATACAATATTGTAACACTTTCTCAGAGCCCTTTAAGGGTGATTGTGAATTAAAAGAGATTGTCACTAGTTCTTTCTTTAAAAAATATTTTTATTACTGTGCATACCCTTTGATCCAGCAATACCAAAGTCTGTATCCCAAAGAGATTATAAAAATGGAAAAAGGACCCACATGTACAAAAATACTTATATAGCAGCTCTTTTTGTGATAGCAAAAAATTGGAAATTGAGGGGATGCCCATCAATTGAGGAATGACTAAACAAGTTGTGGTATATGCATGTAATGGAATACTATTGTTCCAAAAGAAATTATGAGCAGGCAGACTTCAGAAACACCTGGAAAGACTTACATGAACTGGTGCTGAGTGAAGTGAACAGAACCAAGAGAACATTGTACACAGTAACAGCAACATTGTGTGATGACCAACTTTAATAGACTTAGCTCTTCTCAGCAATGCAATGATCTAAGACAATTCCAAAAGACTAAAGATGGAAAATGCCATCCATATCCAGAGAAACCACTATGGAGTCTGAATGCAGATCAAAGCATATTATTTTCTCTCTTTTTTGTTCATTTGTTTTTTCTCTTGTATGATTTTTCCCTTTGGTTCTGATTCTTCTTTACAACATGACTAATATGAAAATATGTTTAATATGATTGTACATGTATAGCTTATATCAGATTACATACCATCTTGGGGAGGGAGGAGGAAAAGTTTATCCATTCTCTAGGAGGTGATTAGTATTTTTCATCATGAGTCCTTTGGAATTGTCATAGGTCATTGTACTGATCAAAGTAGCTAAGTCACATTTAATTATCATTACAATTTGCTGTTACGGCATACAATGTTCTCCTGGTTCGGTTTACTCTACTTTGCATCAGTTCATATAAGTTTTCCCAGGTTTTTGTGTAACTACCCACCTCATAATTTCTTATAGCACAGAAGTATTCCATCACAATCACATGCCATAACTTGTTCACTCATTCCTCAATTGATGGGCATCTCCTCATTATCCAATTTTTGCCACCACAAAAAGAGCTACTATAAATATTTTTGTACATATAGATCCTTTTCCTTTTCCTTTGATTTCTTTGGGATATATACCTAGTAGCAGCATTGCTGGGTCAAAGGGTAGGCACAATTCTATGGCCCTTTTGGCATAGTTCCAAATTGTTCTCCAGAATGGTTGGATCAGCTCACAATTCCAACAATGCTTTAGTGTATTTATTTTTCCACATGCCCTCCAGCATTTCTTATTTTCCTTTTCTGTCAAGTGATTCTTGTTCTTTATAATTCTGCAACATTCATGTTTGATTTGTGTGTAATTATTTCTGTTTATATTATTTTAGTTAGTAAGTGTCTTATTTTCTCGACTCCCTTTCATTCTGCATCAGTTCATGTAGATTTTCCATGCTTCTCTGTATTTATTACATTCATCATTTCTTATAGCACAGTCATGTTCTATTACATGCTGGTACCACAATTTATTGAACCTTTCCCCAAGATGATGGATCTCTACTTTGTTTCCAATTTTTTGCTATCACAAAAAAAATGTTGCCATAAATATTTCAGTGTATATGAGGACTTCCTTTTTATCAGTGGCCTCATTGGTGGTATAAATTTAGTAATGAAATCTCTGTGTCAAAGGGTATGAACATTTTAGTCACTTTATTTTTATAATTCCTTTTTTTTGGTGAGACAATCAGGATTAAGTGACTTGCCCAGGGTTACACAGCTAGTAAGTGTCAAGTTACTCTTCTTTTCAGTGACCCTGGTCTTTTGGCTGTTCCACAAACAAGATACTCTATATCACAGCTCTAGGCATTTTCTCAAGCTGTCCTCTATTCCTGGAACACTCTCCAACCTCCACTCCAACTACTGGCCTCCCTGGATTCCTTTAATTTCCAACTAAAATTCTGCCTTCTATAGGAAGCCTTTCCTAACCCCTCTTAATTCCAGTGTTTTACCTTGTTTAATAATTTCCTATTTATTCTGTATATAGCTTGATTTGTATGTATTTGTTTGCATGTTGTCCTCCTTGTAGATTGTAAGCTTCTTGAGAGCAGGGACTATCTTTTCCTTCTTTTTATATCCCCAGTGCTTAGCACATTGCTTACCAGATAGTAAGTATTAATAAATGTTTATTGATTGAAATTGTTTGTTGATTGATATGCAATATCTTGATTATTTAGCTTGAATACCAAACCCCCAAACCTTTATCAGAAAAATCTGATAAAAACATTTTCCCCCATTTGACCACTTCCCTTCTTGTACTAGGTGTATTAATTTTACTTGTGCAGAAGTCTTTCATTTTCACGTAATCAGTTATTTATTTTGTCCTTTGTAATTGCTTCTACCTTTTGCTTGGTTAAGAATATATCTCCTACCCATAGGTTGGAGAGGTATATACTCTGCATCTCTTCTAATTTTTTAATAGTATAATCTTTAATGTTAAATTAATATATTGTTAATGCTTATTTCTCTTCATAGTCCTATTTGGGGTTTTCTTGGCAAAGATACTGATGTGTTTTGCAATTTCCTTCTCTATCTCATTTTACAGATGAGGAAATTGAGGCAAACAGGGTTAAGTGACTTACCCAGGGAAACACTGCTAGTAAGGGTCTAAGGCCAGATTTGAACTCAGGTCCTCCTGACTCCAGGGCCAGTGCTCTATGAAATACACCACCTAGCTGCCCTCTAGCTGGATATATGGCCTTAATTTTGAAGTACATACTACAAAATAATAATATGGACATATTATCATATTATTTTGTATATTATATATTAGTTACATGTAATAAGCATGTATTTAAATACCATCTGTAGCTAATAATTCTCAAATCTACCTATTCTGTCCCAAACTCAATGCTAACCTCCAATCTCGCATCTCTTACTGCCTTTCAGACATCTCAAACTGGATGTCTAAAAGACAATTTGAACTCAATATGTCCAAAACAGAACTCATTGTTTTCTCTCCTGACCCCTCCCACCTCCTCCCATCTCTATTACTGTAGAGAGAATCACCATCCTTCCAATTCCCCAGTCTTACAACCTAGGAGTTAGCCTCAGCTCTTCACTATCCTTCTAGTCCCCTATCTGATCTGTTGCCAAGGTCTGTCAATTTCACCTTTGCAATATCTCTTGAATACTCCCCTTTCTCTCCTCTGACACTGCCACCACTTTGGTACAGGCCTGTATAGCCTCACACCTGGACTATTGCAATAACTGCTGGTGGGTCTACTTGCCTCAAGTCTCCCCCCACTCTGCTTCATCCTTCATTCACCCACTAAAGTGAGTTTCCTAAAGCACAAGTCCTATCATGTTATGACCCTACTCAATAAACTCCAGAGGCTCCCTATCATCCCCACAAGCAAATATAAAATACTATGTTTGGCATTCAAAGCCCTTCATAATCTAGTCCCCTCCTACCACTCCACTTCCTCTATTCTTTAATCCAGTGACAATGGCTTCCTGGCTGTTCTATGAACAAGACCCCCTGTCTCCCAGTTCTGGGCATTATCTCTAGCTAATCCCCCATGCCTGGAATGATCTCCCTTCTCTGTTCTGACTACTGACCTCCCGGGATTCAAGTCCCACCTAAAATCCCATCTTTTACTGGAAGCCTTCCCTGTCCCCATCCTTAATTCTATTGCCTTCTTTTTGCAAAATATTTCCTATTTATCCTGCATATAATTTGATTTGTATATATTTGTTTGTATGTTATATTATAAGCTTCTTGAGGTCCAAGACTGTTTTTGGCCTCTTTATGTATCTCCAGCACTTAGCACAGTGCCTAGCACATAGTAGGTGCTTAACAAATGTTTATTGATTGAATGAGTGATTTATTGGTACTTCTGAATATCAGTTGCCACCAGAAGATCTGATTTCCCTTCTCCTGATATGAAATCTCTCAGCATCAAATCTCTGTAGATCATAACTATTGTAAGGTCTCCATCTCCCTTCATAGAATATCTCTTTTCTCCCATAGGAGCATTCATCAGTGGTATCCCCTCCCACCACTGAACCAAGGTTTTCAACGTTGTTTCCTTCTTCGTCAATTCCTCCTTTTGTCTCCTCCCCCATTCACCTGTAGGCTCTCTTCTTCTTGAGAGACTAGAGGAATTATATTCCCTTCATTATTAGCCTTTATTATTTATTAGGGTACAATGCATATTTTCCTGTATCTTCTTCCTCCCCTGCCCCTTTTATATACACTCCCATTCTGTAATTTAGTCCCACAAAAAACACACTGATTAATCTATAGGAAGGATGATGTGAGGTTTAGTTACAAGTCTGTTTCTCCACCATCAGTTCCATTTGCTTTCTGCTTTAACACTTGTTTCCCTGTGTACATTTTAAAAGAAATTTCAATGGTCTCTTTGTTCTTTTTTGTTGTTGTTATTAGTTGGTATATTTATAAATCATTCTTGTGTTTCTATTATTTGGGGTGTTTGAAAAGAAAAAAAAATTTCAGGTCCTTTTTTCTTCCTGGAAATGTTTCAAATGCTTCTTTTTGTTGAATGCCAATCTTTTTCTTTTCATTTATGGTTAAACTTAAATTTGCAAAGTAGGTCACCTTGGGGTGCATTCTGAGTCCTATTGCTCTTCAGAATACATTATTCCATTCCCTTCTGCAGCTTCTAGTGGGTGATGAACAGTATTATATTACTTTAATTTTCTTTCCTTTATATTTGAAGGTCTTTCTTCTAGTCATTGAAAAATTTGTCGCTTGTCAGTTGAATTATAAAATTTATGTGTCTTGCAGTTTGGACCACGGGGGTTTTGTTTAGTTTTTTGTTTTTTTTTTTCATGAAGGAAATATGTGGATTCTTTCACTTGGCACCTTATGTTCTATGGAAGCGAGGTGGTGCAGTGGATAGAGTTCTGGGCCTAGAATTAGGAAAACCTGAGTTCAAATCCTGCTTAGATACTTACTACCTGTATGACCCAAGGCAAGATGCTTAACCTCTGTCTGTCTCAATTTCTTCAACTGTAAAATGGAGATAATAATAGCACCTATCTCTCAGCATTGTTGTGAGGATCAAATAAGATATTTGTAAGTGCTTAACACAGTGTAAATGCTTGCTTCCTTTCTTTACAGAGAAGATCTGAGCAGTTTTCTTTTATCATTTTTCACATTTTAGTGTTTAAATTTTTTGTCATGTTCTTTTGGCAGCTCTATAATCATTGATCTTTAAATTGTCTC
Source organism: Vombatus ursinus (assembly GCF_900497805.2). Taxonomy (NCBI): domain Eukaryota; kingdom Metazoa; phylum Chordata; class Mammalia; order Diprotodontia; family Vombatidae; genus Vombatus; species Vombatus ursinus. The sequence goes on from NW_020952097.1 coordinate 3,221,409, forward strand.
TACACATGCAATCTTTGAGAATAATGTTTTACTTGTGTGGAAATTATGCTTTCTCTTCACGTTATTGCTTTTTTGCTTCTCTTTTTCCAGTTCGTCCTTCATTTCCTTGTATTTCTGTTTCTATTCAGTCATTCTCTCTTTTGTTTCTTTGGTTAGACTTGCCACTGTGGATTCAAGTTTTTCTATTCTGCCAATTATTTCTGCTGTGCAGGCCATAAATTCTGCATTCACAGTTCTTATTTCTTTTCTGAACCATTCAGGAACATCCTACTATGTTTCCATGCTCTTTTGGGAATGTATAAGGTTCTCTGTCTCGTCAGATATTGATTCATTTTCCTTTGTCTTTCAACATTTATTCATAGATGACTGAACTCTTTTACTTGATCTGGAGTCCATTTTCCCTTTCGGTATTAATATCTTCTCTGTTGGTTTATCTGCTTATGCATAAGGTCTTCAATTGAATTTTCCTTGAGATCTTTGATAATTTCAGTCTTTTCTACTTTTATTCTCTTACTGCTCACTTTCTGACTTCATCCCCTGAGATTGCAGTTTCCTTGGAGACTGGATCTCAAAGTGTCTCAGACCCCTCCCACGTTGGGCCATTCATGCTTTACTAGCCTTGGTCTGTGCCCCAAATAACACAGAACCGGCTCCAGCCAGATGTTGGGCTTTTCCCCTAAAGCTCAGTAGAATGCCACACAGCCATACGTATATGACCTACCCTATTCCCTTCGTTCCTCCATTTTCTGGCCTAGTTCAGTTACAGTATAAAATGCTACCACATTGTTACTGCATTCCAAACAAATTTCTGCAGTTACTGTATACAACTGAGTTCTGTCATAAGAGAGTGAATTGCCTTGTGCAGCCTCTCTTTCCAAGATCATGATGAGTAGTGAGGGAGGGGGTACTGAGTGAGCCCAATATGGGATAGGTTAAAGAGCTCAGACAACCTTTGGCAAGTCACTTCTTTAGTTTGAGATCCCATCTCTAATAATTCATTTTTAGACCCTCTTATCCTTGACCATAGAATTCTGAGTATCTTGGATGAAGAGCAAGGGAAACTTCTTCCTAATTTATGGAATGTCACCTTCCTCTAAGATAAAGGGGATTCAATTCCCTGAGCTCTTCACACTTTTGCACTGGTCTTTTTCCATAGCTGTTAACCTTTTTAGTCCCTTTGAAAGGTGAGGCCCTGGAACAATTTGCTTATTGATTTCATTCTGTCCCTATTGTCAAATATAATGAAACATAGCACCCCCACTCCCAAGAGCTAACACTTTTATAGCACTTTGAGGTTGGGAAAGCATTTCACAAATATTATCTCATTTGAGCCTCACAACAAAACTGGGAAGTAAGTGCTATTATTATATTATTTTTACATATAAGGAAATTGAAGTAAACAGGTTAAATGACTAGCCCAGGGTCACATGGCGAGTAATTGTGTGAAGCCAATTTTGAACTCGGGTCTTCCTCACTCTAAGTCAACTGCTCTCTCCACTGTACCACCTAACTGTGCCAATACACATATCCGAGGGAGCTCAGTTCACATCCAGATGCAGACCTCATCCAGAACACTTTGTTTTTATAATCCACGGCCCATTACTAAAACTCTGGGATCCAGGGCCCCTCTGGGAAGGGTGGGCATCCTTGCTTTATTTCCATATTTATTAGAAAAAGTTCTAGTTTATCTCCATTGTGTATGATGCTTGCTTTTGGTTTTAGTTATATACTTTTTATGATATTAAAAAGGTCTCCTCTATGTCTATACTAATAAAACTAGGGTTTTATTATAAATGAGTGTTGTACTTTGTCAAATGTTTTTCTTGTTTCTATTGAGATAATCATACGGTTTTGGATTTTTTAATGCAATTTATTGTTTTTGTTGTTTTCTTAATGTTGAACTATCCTTACATCCTTGGTATAAATCTAGCTTGGTCATAATGAAGATACAGAGGAATATGATGTACTGTAATCAAACCAATGCTCAAAATGAAGGGGAAACAACTCCTATAGTATCTCAGAAAGAAAAGAGGCTACTGGAGAATGAGTGAAATGGCAAAAGGAGGAATTGAATCAGGGTAGGAGAAAAAAATGTGAAAATCTCAATTTATTGGTGAGGAGGGTCCTGCTGAAGAACAATTCCATGGTGGGAGAAAGATACATTCTATAATCAGAGATGGAGAGCTGCTAGTGCCCTCCCTGTACTCCCTGGGAAATTACTTTGAACTTAGATAGAATGGAAGTAAGAATACCTGAGGAATGACTTTTATAACAATCCAGGTGGGTGGTAATACCAGAGCGTGAGCTCCCTGAGAACAGGGACTTTTTTTTTTTTTTGCCTTTCTTTCCACAGTGCTTAGTATAGTATCTGGCAAACAGTAAGTTTTTAATAAATGCTTGTCAATCACTCCCAAGGAAGCTTAATCTAGCATTGGTGTCAAGGCTGGATTGGACCGATGAGAGAATGCAGACAGGACCTAGTAGGAGGTTATTAGAATAATCTAGGCAGATACTAATTGATTGTGATAGTAAGGTGGAGGAAGTAGGAATAAAGAGGAGGGAGTGACTAATATCCTAGAGGCAGAAACACGGAAAATGTCACTAAATAGGAGCCTCTTAAACACCTCCAGTCTTTGCTTTAAGACGTCCAGGGGTAAGGGACTCATTCCCTTGCAAGACATCCCATTTCACTTTGAAACAACTCTAATAGTTTAAAAAGTTCTTCCTTACATGAAGCCCAAACCTGCCTGTCTCAAACTTCCCCTCATCACTACCAGTTCTGCCTTCTAGGCCAAGCTTTAGAACAAAGTCTAATTTCTCTCCCCTGTGCCAGTCCTTCAAATACTTAAGGGTTTTCTTCTCCTTGGGTGGTCAAATCCCAGCTTTGTTCAAGCACATAGGCAGAGAAAGAACTAGGATTCCTCTGGTTAGCTACCCTCAGTTGTACCTAATAATGGCCATTTAAGCTCAGTAGGGGAACCACCATAGCCAGGACTTGCTTCAAGGTTATTTCTAAGCAAGATTGCTGTTTGGGTCAAATGTTCTCAGACCAGGGATGATGAGCCTATGGTCAAGAAAGTCCCATCAACCCTGTGACCTGGGTCAAAAGGGAAAGAAAGTGCCTAGTGTGTGTCTGAGTGGGAATGAAGTATAGCTATGCTCCCCATACATCCTCTCCTCATCCCCTCCAACAGACTGACTGGTTTCTGCCCCAGGTGTTCCTGAGGTTTCATCACTGTGAGTTTCAACTTAGTCTACACAGTGATACATGGCATACCTTAAACCCCAGGTGTGGCAAGGTCTGTGGAAGGTGTTCAAAGCTGGTACACAGGGCCCTGAAGTTTATGGAGAAGTGCTTATAGCAGAGTGAATCTCAAAGAAGAGAGGTCACTGATTAATGGTAGTAGAGGGAGAGCCTGGGACTGGCAATGGGAAGCAAGGGCTATTCCAAGTCCCCATCTCAACTAGTGAGTCTATGAAATGAGTCAAAGTGCAGCCAGAGCTGGAAACAGGGAAGTTATGTCATTAGGAGGGAGCTAGATCTCAGTGAATGCAACAAGATGGAAAGAGTGAAAAAGAAAAAGGTTTCAGATGAAGGCAAGTTGTTATCAATGGAGCAGCCATTCCAGAGAGCACAGTAGAAGGGGTGGGTAGCTTTAGAGTAGAATGTTGGGGAGATTTGGTTGAGGAGATGAGAACAAGGGAGGATAAATAGGGGACAAACAACAGGTTTGAACAACAGCAACTAAGGGTTTAGAATCACTGGGATAGGGAATGTGATAACAGCAGTGGAAGTTTTTTAATCAACAGAAAGAATTCAGGTTGGCTATCATCATCCCAACAGATTCTGTCTCAGGGTGGAGTTCTCCCAGGGTATCGAACAGCAGTATGTAGCTGAAAAGCCAAGAAATTGAGAGTGGTAAGGAGTATAATGGAATGGTTAACCCAAGAAGAGTAGAATTTTTTTTAAGTAGGCATCAAGTGAGCCTAGTGCAGCCAGATGTCAAATTATATGATAAAGGAGTATGGCATCCTGGGTGGAATATTCCCCAAACTTACATTCCCATTCACAGGTTAAAAGGGAGCTACTATTTTGGGTTCTATTTTGGGTTTGAGCCACCCTGTAGGGTCATTCTCCTACTATTGTAGCTCATGAGCTGCAAGCTATGTGTATCCTGTTAGTAATCAATCAATCAACATTTTTGTAACAATACTTATTTACTAAGCACTTATGTACCAGCACTGTGCAAAGCACTAGGGCCACAAAGAAAGGCAAAAACACTAGTCCCTGCCCTCAAAGAGCTCACATTCTATTGGAGGAAAAAAACATACAAATAACTATGTACACATGGTTTATATTCAGAATAAAAGAAAGATAATCTAAGAGGGAAAGCATAAGCAGCTGGGGAGGGGAGTGAAGAGATCAGAAAAGGCCTGTTATAGGAGGTAGGACTTGCATTTGAGCTAAATCTTGAAGAGGGCCATGAAAGCCAGGAAGAAGAGAGAATTTTATACACAGACAACCTGTGAAAAGGCCTGGAATCAAGAGATGGAGTGTCATGTTTGAGGAACAGCAAGCATACTGGCATAGCTAGATCATAGAGTCCTTGAAGGAGAGTCAAGTGTAAGAAAACTAAAAAGATAGGAAGAGGTCAGGCTGTGAAGGACTTTAAATGCCAGTCAGAACTAAGTTCAAATAAAGCCTCAGACACATACTAGCTGGATGACCCTTGGCAAGTCATTTGACCTCTGTCTGCCTCAGTTTCCTCACTTGTAAAATGGGGATAATAATAGCACCTACCTCACAAGGTTTCTGTAAAGATCAAATAAGATAATATTTGTAAAGTACTTAACACAGTGCCTGGCACATAGTAGGCATTTAATAAATACTTGTTCCCTTCCTCCTGAATTGAGGAGTAGATATATCTTTTTTACACAATAAAACATCATTACGTGTGATTATATTATATTACTTATTCAGCTGAAATGGGAAAATAATCACATTCTGATCCCTTACAACAGAATCCCAGATGTTCAGTGTTAGAAGCTACTCTAGTGACCATCCAATCCATAACTAAAAAAGAATCCCCTCTACAATCCACCTGATACATGGTCATAAAGTCTTGCCTAAAGACCTTCCCCTACCTTCCAACGTAGTCCATTCCATTTTGAATGGGGCAAATATTATGATGTTCTTCCTCTTTCAGCTACCAGAAAGAGTGCTACCAGGAATGTTTTGTTTTGTATAAGATCTTTCTTTTTGTCATAGACTTCCTTGGGGTACATGGCTATTAGTGAGACAGCTGTGTCAAAGCATATGTACAGTTCAATGTCTTTTTTCATGTACTCCAATTACATGGCCTTAAAACAAGCTGACAGAGCAATTAAAATTCCCACTGAGGGACCTTCTACCACACATCAAAAAGGTATAGCTTAGATGTTCTGTGAAGTTTGGATTCAGTCAAAGGGCTACACTTGAGGACCTAGAAAGCCACATGTGGCCTTGAGGCCACAGGTTCCCCACCCCTGAGTTAGAATTTCACCCACATCATTAAAAAGGATTCAAAGACTCCTTGAAAATGATACCAGAGACCTACACAGATGGTACACAGCTTCTACAGATAATGAGTACATACAGAGAGTATGTAGGCACTACTGCAAATACACAGACTCCTTAGAGTGGTTGTATAAGCTCAGGAACACAATGCTCAGGTTCTAACAGAAACGTATATGTACTCTTCAGTCCAGTGATTCTGGTCTCCTTGGTGCTCTATGAATGAGACACTCCATCTCTTGACTCCAAGCATTTTCTCTGGCTATTCCCCATGTCTGGAAAGATGTCCCTCCTCATTTCCACCTGCTAGTTTCCCTGACAGGAAGCCTTTCCCAATCCCTCTTAATTCTAGTGCCTTCCCTCTTTTATTTCCTATTTATCCTGTATATAGCTTGTTTCTGTATATTGTCACTGCCATTAGACTGTGAACTCCTTAACAGTAGGGTATTTTGCCTCTTTTTATATCTCCAGTACTTAGCACTGTGCCTGGAATATAGTGGGTACTGAATAAATTAATTGACTGATAAACTCCTTCCCTGGATGGATACTATAGCCATACTTATAGTAAAACTTTAGCATGCCATCTCAACATTTTTAATGCCTATATATATATGTAATATATATATATGTAATATATATATGAGTGTGTGTATGCATATGTGTGTATGTGTATGTATATATATATATAGAGAGAGAGAGAGAGAGGGAACTGCACAGCCAATCTTTCAGTCTCTCAGTTGCCTTTTATTGAACCTCACACCTTCCCTTGCTCTTCCTTTCCCCAATCTACGCCTATTACACTTTCACATCTCTGATTCATCAGGACTTACAAGGTCAATGAGGTGACCTGACTATTGGTAACCACCTTGTGCTCTTAATTGGAATTCTGGGATGTTTCCTCCCTAGGAGCTTTTGGATAACCAACACTTTTCCCGGAAGAATGTGACCATCCTTAGGCTCTGTACATTCTCTGTTCTGGTTGAAGGGCTATAGGATAGAGGTATCCTTCCTGAAAGCTAGTGGTCAGGGGGAAGTTGAGGGTCAAGCCCTCTAGGTGTAGTTATTCAGATCACCATAGCTCTATTCTGTGACTTACTCTTATTAATACAGTATATACCTTTCAAAAACTAGTCAGCTACCTAGAAGCATGCTTGATTTCTGGGCACCATTATTACTAGGACAATAAGTATGTGAGATTTCTCATGGTTCCTTGAAAGGGGATCTGTAGTGTCCTCTAAGACCCCCTGTATTAACACTTACAGAGAAGTGCTTAATTCATCCCAGACCAAGAGAATTTAAGACTGTCTTCAGTATCTTAAAGTTTTGCATGCAAATTCTCTTTAAAATTGACACTTGCAAATGATTATGCTGGAATTCATAGCCAGTTCATGTTACAAGTCCAAAGAGATGTATTACAAAGTTGCCCTCCTGGTTCACTGGCTTCCCATTGTTTGTTGTTGTTGTTAAGTCATGTCCAACTCTTCATGACCCCATTTGGGGTTTTCTTGGCAAAGATACTGGAATGATTTTCCATTTCCTTCTCCAACTCATTTTACAAATGAGGAACTGAGGCAAACAGGGTTAAGTGACTTACCCAGAGACACACAGCCTATAAGTGTCTGAGGCCAGATTTGAACTCAGGAAAATGAGCCTTCCTGACTTCAGGCCCAATGCTCTATCCACTCTACCACCTTCCTAGCCCCTCATATATGCCAACTACAGTAGATTCTTCAGAAACAAGGGGCCTGTCACTGATTCAGCGCATTCTGAAAAGGATTTGTAGGTATGTGGAAAAGCCAAAGTCAGCTTAGTCAAGACTATCCAACCTGGCACTCACCCCGAGGTTGGTAGATGAGGGGGGCATCAAATAAGAACAAGGCAAGTGGCTAGAGCCACTAGAGGTGTGGAAAGGTAATGAAGGCTGGGAGAGAATCTCTTTTTTCTACTTGAAAGACAAATAAACACAGCTTGTCTCTGCCCCAGTCTATAAGTACACACACACACACACACACACACACACACTCAGAGGCACATTAGCAGGGTTGCTAGTAAGAGGCTTCCCATGCCTGGGTTCAAAGGGGAGGCAGTAGCTGTGCTCACAGCTCCAGTCCTGGTCCTGTCTCCGAGAGTATAGGTTTTGTGTCAGGGCCTGAGCCTGGGCCTCAACACGGTGAGTCTTGCAAAGTAGTAAATGCCTGAGTCCTCCTTCCGCAGATGGCACAGAGTCAGCGAGACTCTACTGGCATCATTGTTCCTGGAAATGAAGGCTCTATCCTGAATGTCCTTCCTGTATTCCTGTTTGTCACCTGTCCCAGCAGTGATACTGGCCACAAACTCCTTGGAGCTTCCAGGTGGGCTCCAGTGCCAGGAAAAGGAAAACTCCTTAAAGCGGAGCCCTGAGGCTGTACAGGTCAGGGTCAAGTTCTGGCTCTCATAGATCAGTTTGCCTCCTATCTCCACCAGCTGCACCTGGGCCCAGGATCCTGCAGAGGACACAAGGAAGAAGAAGGTCAACCCCACATTGAGCCCTCTGGAAAGAAAAGCAGAAGGACCAGGATAGCGATAACTGAAAGCTAATGAAAGGCTGAGTCTCACACCCAGGCTACTCAGGAGAAAAGCCCAAGTGACTGGGGGCAAGGAGACTCTCAGTCACATACCCAGGCCATTGAAGAAGGAAGAATGGGGAACAGAGTGAAACAGAAATATCTGGAAGCTAATTGGAGGCATAGATCCACTCACAAGTCCAGGAAGAGGGTAGGAAGAGGATGAGGACAGAAATACCTGAGAGATTATGGAAGAGTAGTCCCAAAAGGTAGGCCTTGGAAAGAGTATTAGGTCTCCCGGTAAACATTTTGCAGACAATAGTAAGTGTGGAACAAATTTCAAGGGGCGAAGTTAGATCCAGGCAGCTGTGATCCAGGGTTGATTGTCTGCATGGATGTAACAGAGCAGTCTTTAAAAAGGCAGCTGAGAGCAGTAGTATCAGCAGTCCATCCCCCACATGGGGGTGGGGAGGACAGGGTGGAGCATGAGAGGAAGACAGAAGTGAGTGTGAAGAGAAGGACCTGCCCCAGCATAACTATGACCGTGTCGCTGACTCCCAGCCCCAGTGGTATTTGAATAACCTCCTTCAGTTGCCATTATAGAGCCTGGAGTGTCTTTCCTATGGTTTGAGGATGAGCAAGGCACAGGCCAACATCCATAAGTGTGCTGAGCAGGTATGTCTGGAGATTCTACCTAAACTTAATTTACAACCTTAGTGCCATGCCAATTAAACTAGGAAAGTGGCATTTTAGACAACTAGACAAAATAAAAATGAAATTCATCTGGAGGAACAAAAGGTCAAGAATCCCAAAGGGAAATAGCGACACAAAACAGGTACAAAGCAGTCCTACTAGGACCATTGAACAAATCATCTATATATTCAATGGTTTTTTAATACAGCCAATTACACTGGCCTTAAAACAGTGTTAATTTCTTTGCTAGTGGCAAAAAAAAAAAAATCTGTCAAACAGAACACTGAAGAATTGGTACCAATGCAGAACAGAGAAACTAAATATTTTGTATTTTTCACATGCCCTTCCCTCTCTCTCTCTCTCTCTCTCTCTCTACCTCTCTCTCTCTTTCTCTCTTTCTGTCTCTATCTCTCTCTCTGTGTCCCTCTGACTCTGTCTTTCTATGTCTCTCTGTATCTGTGTGTCTCTATCTCTGTGTCTGTCTCTGTCTCTATCTCTCTCTGTTTCTGTCCCTCTAACTCTGTGTGTATGTGTCTCTCTGTCTCTGTGTGTCTCTCTCTCTATCTCTGTTCTCTGTATCCCTGTGTCTCTGTGTCCCTGTCTCTCTCTCTCTGTGTCTCTCTCTGTGTGTCTCTCTGTCACTCTGTCTCTGTCTCTCTATGTCTCTGTGTCTCTGTGTGTATCTCTGTGTCTCTGTCTCTATCTCTTTCTGTCTCTCTAACTCTGCGTATATGTGTCTCTCTGTGTCTCTGTGTCTCTGTGTCCCTGTTTCTCTTTCTCTTTCTCTCTCTCTCTCTCTCTCTCTCTCTCTCTCTCTCTCTCTCTCTCT
>NW_020952097.1:3231037-3334737 GCF_900497805.2 Vombatus ursinus
TCTCTCTCTCTCTCTCTCTCTCTCTCTCTCTCTCTCTCTCTCTCTCTCTTCCCCTTTACACATCAGAACTACTTGTTGTGACTCTGCAATATGCTGTCTGCTAAAGCAGATTCAAAGGCTCACAGCTGCCGCACAACAAAGGAAGATTGATCTATCCTGCTTCGAGGCACACATTACCCTCCTTACCTTTTCGGACACCTTCAGCTCCATCATCAACTCTCTCCTCTGCAGCATCTCATCTCAGCAGCTCTGTGAGGTGTTTGGTCACCCAACTCTCCAGAATGACAACAGAGAGAAGCTGGGTTTGAATTCTACAACCAGCAAATATTGCTGCTCATTGTTCATTGATCTTTATTTTATCCATGGCACAATTCCTCTGCAAGGAGAATTAACAATGTTTGCTTAAGCACTTTTCAGAACAAGGCCATGCCTCACTCTAGGCATCGGTAATTGAATCATTGGAGCCCAATTCAAAAAGTAAGCCACTGGAGGTTGCTCCAGAACCTGATCCAAGTGCAGAGACCAACCTAAGGGAAAATGAAGTATGAATTCCAAATAAGGCAGTCATTATTGAGTAATCCCCTCTCACCCCCACAACTCCTCAAAACAAACCTAAAAAAAACACTACAGAAAGAAAAGGGAGTTGGGACACTTAAGAAAATAGTTTTCCACCTTAATGTCATTAAGTGCTGATTTTGACAAAGTAGACCTGGTTTTTAGTTACACGGAGGAAACGTGATTTCCAATCCCTACTTGTAACACCCCAGCGCCTTTGAATGAGATACATGTCTCATTCTGCACTCTAAGTCTTTCACCTCTCTACCAGAAGATGGGTAGCATGTTTTATTGTTAATCCTCTGGAATTGTAGTTTGTCGTTGAGCTACATTTCCTCAAAATTTTTTGTCTTTACCATAAAGTTATCATATAAATTTTTCTCCTGGTTGTTCAATTCACTCTGTATCAGTTCATACTTGGAAGTATCTATCTATTTATCTATCTGTCTGTCTATCTGCATATAGATATATGTACATACACGTAGATACAGACAGAGATACAGACAGATCGATCGGATAGATAGATAAATAGACAGATAGATAGACAAACCCTTTAATAAATTACACAACCAGAGGTTTTTAATTAGGGTCTATGTGACACCTTTCCTCTTTTCATTCTACCTTCATAACATCTCCTGTGTATGTACTCTTCTCTCCTCTGTTACTGCCACCTCCCTGATACAGGCCCTCATCACCTTGTGCCTGGATTACTGCAAGAGCCTGCTGGTGGGCCTCCCTGCCACAAGTCTCTCCCACTGCAGTCCATCCTCCACTCAGTTGCCAAAGTGATCTTCCTAAAATACAGGTCTGATCACATCATCCATCCCCCCAGTCAATAGATTCTAGTGACTGCCTGTCACCTCCAAGATCAAACATTAACTCCTCTGTTTAGTATTCAAAGCCTTTCATAACCTGACATAGCCCCTTACCTTTTTAATCTTCTTAGACCTTACATACCCACATGTATTCTATGATCTAGTGACACTGGCCTTTCTAGCTCCCACTTGAACAAGACACGCCATCTCCAGATTCCAGACATTTTCTCTGGCTTGTCCCCCATGCCTGGAATTCTCTCCCTCTTCATCTCTCCCTCTTATACTCTCCAATCTCTGTCAGTCTTTGAACACACGTGCTGGCCAGATTAGTCAGAACCTTTCACCTCTGCCTTGTTCTTCTATTTTGTTTCTTTCCCCTAATGTAAGTGACCAAACAGTGATTATGAGATAGATATCTCCAGCCTTAGAGGCAATCTTCTCAGTTCAGCAGGGTGGGAATATCTGGTCCTTTCCCTCAGTTGCAGCTGACTAGAAGCTGCACGAGGCACCTGCAACTAAATTCTTCTTGGAGATGACCTCCAACAGAAGGATATGCTTCCTGCTGGCCTGGCTCACTAGAAGATAAGAACCTTGTGGGACTTGTATGTACCGTACAGAGCCAACGTGAATATTAAATGGTTGTTTGCCTGCCCTCCAAATGTTTCATGACTTGTTGTTCTACATATTGCTACCCTAAAAGCATATAATAGGAGTTATAAGTCCCTGCTTCATATTTAAGGCTTTGTTAATTCAGGCTTCTCCATATGTGTGTGGCTGCTTAATTGCATAATATACACAGGAGAACTTTAGAGATAAAAACTGGGGAACTCTGAACCCCAGAACTATTTTGTAATTATTGGGTAAATGTCCATTGTGTTGGCCTAGGCGGAAACAATGAAGATTATGCAAATGTATTGGTTGATAAACTTCTGTCCAATAGGGCTTGAATAAAGAAAGGTTGTCTAGCTCCCCTGTATTTACTACGCGCGCATGCACACACACACACACACACACACACACACATACACCTCAAATTCACATCAGATCAAATAATGATCAAGAAATTTAATGAGAAACTACAGTAAGTGATTTCTTCCATTTCAGAAGTGCACAGAAAGTCAGCCAGCAGCTCTCGGGCAATAGGAAAGGAGATCCCTATCAAAGCTAGCCTCAGTGCAAGCAAACAAGACTGTGGTCTCACAGCACTACTCATCAAAGAAGAGTCAAAGACACTTGTGGCCCGTTTTAATTTGCCATTGAGGTCAACAGTGATTGACAGAAAAGCTGCCCAGAATGTCTGCCCCATGCATTTTGTGCAGTATACAGAGGTATCTAGGCTACACAGAAGCAAACAGAACTGTAGGGAGAAAGGAAGGGAGGAGGGAAGGCAGAGATCAGTATTTCAGATAACACATTTTTTAAACTGTAAGAAAAAAATACTGGCAATAGCTTATCCAAAGGCATCGAGAATAGCAGGCTCCCATGAGAAATCCCCAGGGAAGTTGTAAATCTACCAAAAAAAAAAGCCTTTGGAAGCCCCAGAAAGCATCTGAAACTACTGCAAGTGTAGCCTAGACCCCAACATACCAGAGTTCTGAGCACCTTATTCTAAGATGACATAGTGGGCCCTAAGTATCTAGCACTCTGAACCTCAAAGATTGTGGGGGAGTCATACCCAACCCTAGAGGAGGTTAGTGCAGAAACCCAGTTGACCCAAGGTGAAACCAAGCAGAACTGACAAACCCATCCAAAAGTGCAGGAGGGAAGTTGGGAGCAGGGAGAGGGAATGGAGGTTGGCCTTGGCCTTAGTATCAATTCAGGTAGTAAATCTAGAGAGATGAGTTAACCAAAGACAACAACCACTATCAAAAATTATTGTGAAACTAGAGATCTCCCAAAAGAAGGAAAGGGTAGTTTGGTAACAGTTGCAACAGAGAATTGAAGAAAAAATGAATTGTTCATAAGTACTACATGATTATCTAGGGAAAAAATGAAGCAAGGGATAAAAAATTAAATTAAAGCTCATGAAGGAAGAGTTAGGAGAATAAATAGTTTAGAAGAGAAAATGATAAACCTTATTCAAGTAACAGACTTCATGAAAACTAGTGAAATGCATGACTGGCCCATGAACCCACTCCTTATAAGCTTGTGCAAAGTACTCAGCAAATGCAATCCCCATGTGGACTTTGGAGCATATACGTATACATTCTGTAGGGGGACATCTCCAACTGTCTTGATCTATATCTTGCCACTGGACCCAGATGGCTCTGGAGGAGAAAGTGAGGCTAGTGACTTGGCACAGCCTTCCCTCACTTCAATTCACTTGCAAGTTATGGCATCATCTTCCTGATGTTATGGTCCTCTTCGAGAAAAAAGGACAAACAACAATATTCCACAACCAGTTCCATTAGGCTAACCATTTGATTGCCTGCATAGCCAGATGGATGCATTTCAAAGCTACTGCTTAACCATAACTTATCCCTTCTCTCAGTTTGATTTCTTTCTATCCAGTGGTTTTCCAAGCTGAGAAGAGAAATGATAGTGTAGGAGTAGAAGCTTCAGGCCCTTCCCATCTGAGACCAGCATATGACCCATGAGTATGAGCCTCAGTTCTTTGCCTTGCCATTTATTCTTTCATTGTAAGTGAAAAAGATCAGAGATGGAGGTCTAAGAGTAGAGCCCAAGTCCAGTTTTGTAGCCAGTCCAGCATCAATGCTCCAAGGAGTGAGAAGCAGCCTTTGGAACCCAGTGCCTCAGGAGCAGAGGCAGGATCTTGTCCAACAGTGATGCTACAATTGGATATGAACTTAGTACTAATACCATTTTGAAACAGTATGAAGTCTGAGCCCACCCTCCACAGAGACCAAAAGAGTAGTAAAGAGGAGAGTGGGGGAGGGGTAATGGGGAGGAAAATCAAGATACCTTCCCAATTCTCTCATCCTCCTCTCCTCTCTGATTGGAGGGCTTGAGGGTGGAGCACTAAACTCCTCCCAAAGCTTTCCTTTAGAGAGGGCTGGATCTGAACTCTCCACTAACCTTCCACTTTACCTATGCAACTCTACTTGGTTGGAACCCCAAGGAACACAATGGGCTGGCTGTAGCCCCCATCCCAATTTCTCCAGTTTCCTTTTGTGTGTTGTCTTCATCCATTGGATTGTAAACTCCTTGAGGGCAGGGACTTTCTTTCTTTTTCTTAATGCCCCTCCCCTGCCAGAATTCATGTATAATGGAAAGAGTACCAGACGTGGAATTAAGAAAACCTGGCTTTGAATCCTGCTTCTGACCACTCACCCTAAAGTCATAAGTGTCAGTAGCCCTCCTTTCCAGGGTTTACACATGGTTTAGTGCACCCATTTAAAGTCCACAGGATGAGATCATAGATTTAGAACTGGAAAAGACCATAGAGATCTTCTGGTTCAACCCTCTCATTTTAAAAATGAGGAAACTAGGTACCAAAAGGGTGAAATGAGTTGCCCAGAGTCCCACATGGAGGTGTACTGGAGCCAGCTTGTAGAGAAAGTAGATTGTTAAATTTTCAGTGTGAGAATTTATACTTTGGAAATTGGCAAATGTTACAAATCAGGGCTTGATTTGTTTAGACTTAAGAAAGCTGTGGAGAAAATGTTAATAATATAGATAAAACTGAGAAGTTTATCTTGTGTTTTCAGAGGTTGTTAAACATTTATCAGCAGAACCCTGGTCACACATCTAGTAAGTATCGAGGGCACAATTGCTTCTCCCATAGATTACATAGATCACATATATCAGCAACTCCAATTAAAGAGATGCTATTTTATCTCATTAGCATTAACTATAAACTTCTTTTTTTAAGTAATTAAGTCCTTCACAACTCCAACCTAGCTTTCCATTTTGATTACACATTACTCCCCCTCTTGTACCTTATGCTCCAATCAAACCCACTGACTTACTGTTCTCCATACATAACATGACATCTTCCCCCTCTCCTTTCCCCTCTGTGTTTTTACACTGGAGAGTTCCCATTTCTGGAATGCTCTCCCTCTTTACCACCACTCTTGGAACCCCTAGTTCTTTTTAATGCTCAACTCAAGAGATTCCTCCTTCAAGTGGCCTTTCTTGATTCCCTCAGATTTTATGCCCCTGCTCACTTTTTTACACCATCTTGTACTTATTAATCCATAAACTCAGTGTATACACCTAATAGAAGGTAAGTTCCTTTAAGGCAGGTAGGAACTATCTTACTCTTTATGTTTGTATTTTCAGCACCTAGAATAGCTCCTAATGCATTTTGTTGTTGCTGAGTTGTTTTAGTCATGTCTGACTTTTTGTGTTTCTATTTGGGGTTTTCTTGGCAAAGATACAGGATTGGTTTGCTATTTCCTTCTCCAGTTCATTTTCAGATGAGGAAATTGAGGCAAATAGGGTGAAGTGACTTACCCAAGGTCACATAGCTAGTGTCTGAGGCCAGATTTGAACTCAGGAAGATCAATCTTCCCAACTCCAGGCCCCACACTATCTATCGTGCTACCTAGTTAGTACATAATAGGGGCTTAATACAGACAGTTCTCACTTTATGTAATTGTACAGATCAGCAAACCTCTATGCAAAGTGATTTTTATGTAATGTGAAAGCAGGAGGAGGAACATGGGGACAGGGCCAACCACATAGAGGGGGGCTGGACAGAACCAAAAGGAAGAACACTCAGGGCCAGACAGGGACACAGACAGGAGAGGACAGGAAACACTCTGGGGCTGGTGAAAGAAAGAGAGTGCCTGAGCATGGATGGATGGAAGACAAACAAGACGGGGCTGAACATGAGTTGGGTGGGCAGAGCAGAGCAAAGGTCCTCTCTCTCAGCACTGAGGTTTCAAGCCAAACTCCTAATCCCTGCACAATGTCAGTTTGTCCAGGAGTCCATTCTTATGCTTTTACTTGAAGGGTTTTGGTGGGGTAGTTTGTGGGGGGGGAAATGGGGGAGGGCTGAGCTGAGGGGCAGGAGGAGAGAGAGAGAGAGAGACAGAAAGAGAGAGAGAGAGCATAGTACCACACAATAAAGTTAACATAGGTGGGGTTTTTTTAAGAATGCTAATTTCTTTCAGAATTATTTATGTGAAGTCAAATTTGAGTAATGTGAATTTAAGTAAAGCAAACACTGTAAATATTTATTGGTTGACTGATTAGGATTCACATAACATAGTGTACACCCCAGGACTCACAAAGGATTAGTGTCTCACCTTCTGTCCACCCCATGGGTGGTTCACATAGGTCATTAACCCCCTTTTATAGGTCCGAGCCTCTCTCCAAAGCTCAGACAGATAAATGTCCCAATCCCACCTCATATTTTGCTCAATAACCACACTCCCCACCCCAGGGCTCATATTGCCTAATCATCTAATATTTCTACACCTCAATTTCTTCAGTTGTTAAGTACAGAGATTGGATTAGATGACTTCTAAAGTCTTTCAGCTGTATATCTAAGATCCTGTGATCCTTTCAATCACCCTTCTGAGGTTCACATCCTCAGAGTTGTCTTGGCTCTTCATTCTCTCTCCCTCCCTAAATCCATCACTTGCTAAGATTCTGCCTCCCCAACATCTCTCTCATCTGTTCCCTTCTCTCCAGTCACACAGTCACTACCCTAGTTGAGGCCCTCATCACCTCTTGCCTTAACTATTACAATAGCTTCCTAATTGGATTCCTGGCTCCCAGTCTCTCCACTCTATAATCCATTCTCCACACAACTGCCAGAGTAATCCTCCTAAATTACAGAGCTAATCATGTCTCTTCCCTGACCAAAATCTCCTTTGCCTATAGGAAGAATTTAAGGCATTTAAGGCCTTCCATAATGTGGCTCCAATATACCCCTTTAGCTTTATTTTATACTTGGCTTCCTTTCATAAACTCCTCATTCCAACTATGCTAGGAGTAATATTGCTCTGTCACATAGGCTGAGCTAGCTTTTTCTAAGGACTGACTCCATGAAAAAAACACTAGTTTTTCCTTAAAAAGTCATGAAGCCATCTTCAACACTTAACTGACTCAAGGGACTAAGATTCCCACTGTTGATATAGCTTCCTGGTAACCTAATTACAAAAGCTAGTCCATAGGGAAGCAGAAGTTGTTCTCCCTAAGGGTTGACTGATATAGCCAATGTAGAGGCAGGGAAGCCATACTCAAGTGAATCAACATTGCATACTTGGTGAGAAACATTTCTATGCTATGGCTAAATAAACCTCCTTTTGCTGACTGTTAGATGGTCCATGAATGTCTTATTTTGTTCCAGTTCCAAATCCAGATGAGCCCAAACTAGCCCAGCATGCAACACAAAACAGGACTACTAGCTTCCCCTTCAACTCTATACTTCATCTCCTGCTTCCATACATTTGCACGTCATTGTATATTCCTGAAATGTATTTCTTCTACATCTCCACATTTACAAATTCTTATCTTCCTTCAAGGTTTATCTCAGACATCACTTCAGCCTCCTTGATCCCCACATTTATTAATGCCCTTTCTCTCCTCAATTTTCCTCATTCTATATCATAGCATTTGCTGCCTTGCCCTCCCAATGTAAAGTTGGAGGACCAGTTTCTCCCTGAATCTCCATCTCTCTAAGCAACAGAAGAGAAAGAAGGCTGAAGGGGGAAAGTGCAAAATTATGTGAAGATAAGGGATTCTACAAGGGCAAAGCAGCACTTTTGCAACCCACATCCAGGAAGCTCTCTCTTCTAGCTGGCTCTTGGTAGGCAGTCATTCTTTTACTCTGACCTACAATGACACTAGGAAATGATGGTAAGGAGATCTACCTGACCATAGATAGATCTCCAATTGGTCAGGAGTTTGAGATCATCATAGGAATTGTTATCTAGCGGGAACAGACAGTGGTTGGAGAGGTATATTCTCCTTCCCACCTTTCAGTTATAAGATCAAGCAGTACAAAAGGTTCTTGGGTATATCAATAAAAGCAGACCTAGAAGACAAGATAGAGGAAATTGGAACTAGTAAAATCAACAACTCTAACAACTATATTTTTTACCTTCAATTTCACTTTAGTACATACTAGTTAAAATAAATGCCAATTTCACTTTTGAGGTCAGGATAAGGAAAAAAAGATCAAGGAAAAGGGACAAGATTGGGGTAATAAGGCATGTGAACTATGAAATCACTCTCATCTAAGTTACCAATGATCTCTTTTTAAAATTATGTTTTATTATTAGGAGCTATTTTGACAATTATATGCCAACTGACAATCTAAATGAAATGGATTATTATTTGTAAAAAGATAAATTGCCCAGATTAACTGAAAAGGAACTAGGAAATACTAAGAAAAAGAAATTGAACAAGCCAAAAATGAACTCCTGAAGAAAAAAAATCTCAGGACTGGACAGATTGGCAAGTGAATTCTACCAAACATTTTAAAAAAATTAATTCCAATGCTACATAAACTATTTGAAAAAAAATAAAGAGCCCTGTCAAATTCCTACCAAGACACAAACATGATATTGATTCCTAAACTGGGGATGGTAAAAACAGAAGGAATACTATAGGTTAATTTCCCCAATTATTATTGATGCAAACATTTTAAGTAAAATACTAACAAGGAGATTGCAGTAATAGTTCACAAAGATTACACACTAGGATCAGGTTGGATTTATACCAGGAGTACAGTCAATCATAGGAAAACTATCAGCATAATTAATTAATAACAAAAACAATAAAATCATATGATTTTATCAGTAGATGCATAAAAAACTTTTGACAAATACAACATCTATTCCTATTAAAAAATAGAAAGTGAGGCAGTGAGGTGGTGTAGTGGATAGAGTACCAACCCTGCAATCAGGAGGAACTGAGTTCAAATCTGGCTTCAGATACTTACCACTTACTAGCTGTGTGACCCTGGGCAAGTCACTTAACCCCAATTGCCTTGCCAAAAAACAAACAAACAAAAAAGCTAGAATGCATAGGAATAAATGAAGCTTTTCTTAAAATGATAAGTAGTATCTATCTAAAATCAAGAGCAAGTATTATTTGTAATAAGGATAGATGAAAAGCTTTCCCAATACAATCAGGCAAAGATGTTCATTATCACCATTATTATTCAATACTGTAGTAAAAATGCTAACTATAGCTTTTTGTTTTGTATATCAAACAAGAAAACAAAATTAAAGGAATAAGAATAGGCAATGAGGAAACAAAACTATCACTTTTTGCAGATGATATGATAGCATACTTAAAGAACCCTAGAGAGTAAACTAAAAAAACTAGTCAAAAAAATTAACAACTTTAGGAAAATTGTAAGTTATTAAAATAAACCCACATGAATCATCAGCATTTCTATGTATTACCAATAAAGTTTAGCAGCAAGAGATAGAAAGAAAAATTCCATTTAAAACAGCAACAAACAATATAAAATACTTGGAAGTCTACTTGCCAAGACACACATAAGAACTATATGAACAAAGTTACAAAATACTTTTCATACAAATAAAGACAAATGTAAATACCTGGAGGGATATTCATTGCTTGCAGGTAGGGTGAGCCAATGCAATGAAAATGATAACATTATCTAAGTCAATGGACTTATTCATGCTGTACCAGTCAAACAACCAGAGAATTATTTTATAGAGCTAGAAAATAATCATAACAAACTTCATCTGGAGGAAGAAAAAAATCAAGAAAATCAAGGTAATCAATGAAAAAAAAAAGTGAAAGAAGGTAGCCTAGCGCTGCCAAATTTCAAATTATACTACAAAGTAGCAATCATCAAAACAATCTGGTACTAGATAAGAAATAAAGTGGTAAATCAACAGAATAGATAGATACACAATACAAAGAAGTAAATGACCACAGTAACCTAGTTGGTGATAAACTCAAAGATCTCAGCTTTTGGGACAAAAACTCACTATTCAACAAAAAAAAACCTGCTGAGAAAACTGGAAAGCAACCTGGCAGAAACTAGGCATAGACCAACATCTTACATTGTGTACCAAAATAAGTTCAAAATGGGAATATGATTTAAACATAAAGGATAAAATCATAAGTAAATTAGAGGAGCATGGAAAATTTATCTGTCAAATCTATGGATAATGGAAGAGTTCATGACCAAACAAAAGAGACCGTCACAGGAGGTAAAATAGATCATTCTGATTACGTTAAATTTAAGAGCTTTTGCACAAACTGAACCAATGCAGCCAAAAATTAGAAGAAAAGCAGGAAACTGGGGGGGGGGGATTTTGCAGCAAATTTCTTTGATGAAGGCCATATTTCTCAAAAATATAGGGAACTGGGTCAAATTTTATAAAAAAAAAAAGAATTGATAAAAAGTGATAAATGATCAAAGGATATGAATAGGCAGTTTCAGACAAAAAAATCAAAGCTATCAATAATCATATGAAAAATGCTCTAAATCACTAATAATTAGAGAAGTGAACATTAAAACAGCTCTGACAGAAAATAAAAATACTGGAGGAAATGTGGAAAAATAGGGACACTAATGCATTGTTAGTAGAGTTGTGAATTGGTCCAGTTATTTTGTAGAACAGTTTGGAACTATGCCCAAAGTGCTATAAAACCATGCATACCGTTTGATCCAGCAATACTGCTACTAGGTGTATATCCCAAAGAGAACAAAGGAAAAGGAAAAAGACCTATATGTACAAAAATAGTTATAGGAGGTCTTACTGTAGTGGCAGAGTTGGAAACTGAGAAGATGCTCATAAGGGGAATGGTTGAACAAACTGTAGTCTATGATTGTGATGAAATACTGTTGTGCTATAAAAAAAATAATGAAGGAGATGGTTTCAGAAAAACCTGGGTAGATTTATATGAGCTGATACAAAGTGAAGTAAGCAGAACTAAGAAAACATTATACACAGTAATAGCAATATTGTAACAGTAATCAACTATGAAAGACTTAGCTGCTCTGATCAACAGTTATTCACAACAGTTCTAAAGGACTCAAGATGAAAAATGCAATCCACCTCCAGAGAGTGAACTGATGAACTCTGAGCACATATTGAAGCAAATTATTTCTCACTTTATTTTTCTTGCTTTTTTTGCAATATGGCTAATGTGGAAATATGTTTTGTGTAACTTTATGTGCATAATGGATATCATATTTCTTACCTACTCAATGAATGGCAGTGGGGTGGAGGGAGAGAAAGAATTTGGAACTGAAAATAAATATTAAAAATAAAGACATACTTTAAAATTATATTTTATTTGTTTCAATCAACAAAAATTTACCTCCTCACCCTCCCTACCAACTCCCTCCCAAACTAAAAACAAAAGAAAAACAAAACCCATTACAAATATATAGTCAATCAAAACAAATGTCCACATTGGTCATATAAAAAAATTTGTTTTATTCTGTGCTCTGAGTCCTTCACTGCTTTATCAGGGGATAGGTAGCATATTTCATCATTAGTTCTCTGGAATCATAGTTGGTCATTATGCTAAAACTTCCTAATTCTTTTAAAATTGTTTGTCTGTACTATGTGTTAATTGTGTAAATTGTTCATACAAGTCTACCCAGATTTATCTGAAATCCTCTCCATCATTTCTTATAGCACAATATTATCTTATTACATTTATATACTACCACTTGTCCAGTCATTCTTCAATTTATGGTCACCCCTCAGATTCCCACTCTTTGATATGTCAAAAAGAGCTGCAAAATTTTTTGTGCTTCCTTAGAGTTTATTTTGCTTAGGATTAATCCTTCCCTTAATCTACCTTCCCTCTAATTACCCATTCTCTGTTTTCCTTCTTCCTTCCTATTTCCTTTTTGAGTGAAATATATCTCTGTACCCATCTGTGTGAATACATTCTTTCTTCCTTTGACCAGTTCAGATGAGAGTTCAGCTGCTCTCCCTACTCCCTCTCCTTTTTTATATAGATTTCAATTTATACATCCTGATTATATGACCTAATTTTCCCTAACCTTCCTTTCCTTTCCCCCATAGTGTATTCCTCTTCCCCCTGTACTTCCATTCTTCTCTTCAAATCATCAATACATAATCAAACCATTCCCAGGCCTTGTCTAATTAAACTCCCTCTATAATTCTTGATGCTGATAGGGTTCAGAGGGGGCACATGTATCAATTCTCCCCATATTAGAATGTAAGCAGTTTAATCCTTGTTTAGTCCTCTATCATTATCCATTCATGTTTACCTTTTTATGTTTCTTGTTGTTGTTTTATGTTTGAATTTCAAGGCTTCTACATAGCTCTGGTGTTTTCAGCAGGAATTCTTGGAAGTCATCTATTTCATCAATGATTCTTTTCTCCCCTATCACATTAATACTAAGTTTTGCTGATAAGTTATTCTTAGTTATAAGCTTATATTCTTTACCTTCTGGAATATTATATTCTAAGTTCTCTGTTCCTTTAAAGTAATGGTTGTTAAATCATATGTGAGCCTGACTGTGGCTCCTTGGAACTTGAATTCTTTCTGAATACTTCCAATATTTTCTTTGACCTGGAAATTGAATTCTGGCCATGATGTTCTTGGGAATTTTTATTTGGGAGTTTCTTTCAAGAAGTGAACAGTGATTGTATTTCCACTTTGCCCTCTGGTTCTAAGAAATTTGTGCTGTTTTCTTTTAAGATTTCTTGGGACTAGGCTTTTTTTGGTCATGGCATTCAGATAGTCCAATGACTTTCAAATTTCTTCTCTTCAATCCATTTTCTAAATCAGTTATTTTTGTTATGAGATACCTTACATTTTCTTCTATTTTTTCAGCCTCTTGACTTTGTTTTAATATTTCTTATTGCTTCATGAAGTCATTGGCTTCTATTTGGTCCATTCTAATTTTTAGTGATTTTGTCACTTGGGCAAGATTTTTTTTTTGCCTCCTATGCCAAGCTGTTAATTTCCAATTCTTTCTTTCATAGCTCTCATTTCTTTTCCAGTTTTTTCTCTAGCACTCTTATTTCATTTAAAATCCTTAAAGTGCTATATAAATGCTAATCTTCATTATTAGCTCTGCATTGGCTGATGTCTAATGACTCCTAAAGCAAAGCAATAGAAAGGCATTTGACATACAGTATGAATCAGCTATCTAACAGCTATTTATTTTGAACACACAAAAGAAATGTTTGACACAAAAGCCTCACACAAACACACACTGAAAATAATTAAGTAATCCATTACTTATAACTGTACCGGCCGTGCCGACCTTATGCCGGCTGCACCGTACTCTCCTCCTATAAGGAGCAGGCTGCCAGAGTCATACTCACTTATCAGTCTTCGGTCCTCAACCGTATAAACACACAGAGACGAGCCATCGGGAGGTGCCAACACCAGAGCTTTATTCAGAGGCCATCACAGCAAGCCATCACAGCAAGGCCAAGCAGGAAGGCCAGAGCAACAGAGCAGGAGCCAAGAGAGAGCGCATGATCTGACCACGCTCGTTCCTTAAGTACCTACTAGCCCCTCCTCCCCAGCCCACTTACTAGCAAATGATTGTAGGGTCAGATACCGGAAGGCGCTGTCTGAGTTTAGCACACCAAGGGGGAGGGAGTGACATAGGAGGCTAGGACCGGATACAGGAAGGCGGCATCTGGGATTAGTGCATAGACAGAGTACATGACCTAGGATGTCAGGAAGGAGGCGTCTGGGGTCAGTGCTACACAAAGGGACCCAGGAAGTCAGGAAGGTCACAGGAAGGAGGCGTCTGGGGTTGACGTTGCATATAGGGAGGGGACTAAGCAAAGGGAACTCAGTCCTCTGCCGTCCCACTCCCACGTGGCACCGCCCCTTGCCTCAGGAGCACAAGCTCTGGCTACTTCCTTGCACCCAGCTTATCTCACATAGCTCTGCCCACTGCCTCAGGGCTTCTTCGTACCCAGCCCATCCCAGTACACCACAACTCTGCCTACCACAGCCCCTGCCTCGACTTCCAAATACCCAGATCTTACCCTACTCTTGCCACAGCGCCCACCTGGTAGTTGCCAACATAGACAGTCCCTCACATATAACCACTTTAATGCTCTCCTGGGAAGCTAAAGTTTAAACATCAGAACATGATGCATTTCATAGCACTGCTGAATAGGCATCTCATTGCTTTTGGCCTTCATTCTTGAAGAGGACCATGGCATCAGGACGATGATGCCATGACTTGCTGGTGAATTGGATTTAAGTGAGGGAGGGCTATCCAAAATCCCCAGCCTCGCTTTTTCCTCTGGCCATCTGAGTAAGATATAAATCAGGATGACTAGAGATGGCCCTGGATGCAGTGGGAGATGTTGGCTTTTTTAAGCTAAGGTCTTTCCCAGGACTCATTTTGACTGAGGCAACACCACTCAGTGATTAAGGCTAGGTAAGAAATGAGACAAAGAATGGACTCTTCTACCTAGTAAAAAAAAAATCAATCTGGGAGGGGAGGACCCTCAGGGTTTCTGGCCAAATCAGAAACAATCACTATCTACATTCACTCTGAGTTATCAGGGCCCAAACAATGACCACAAAATGGGGATTGGAATAGGACCTATTGATGGGCAATCAATGAGAACCAGAGTGAATTGGGTTTAAGGCATGGTCCTGAAGAAAGAAATCTAGCTCATAAACCCCATGATATTTTCAGAGGTTTCAAAGATCAAAATTTTCATTCCTTTGGACAGACCAACTGCAGGAAAGGGGGAATGGAAAGGGAAAGGGAAAGGGAAAGGGAAAGAGAAAGGGAAGATCAGGACAGGAGAAGAGAGGAGAAGACAGGAGAGGAGAGGAGAGAGTAAAGGAGGGGAGAGGGGAAGGAAGAGGAGGGAGGGGAGGAGAGGGGAAAGGAAGGGAAGGGAGGAGCTGTATTGCTCAACTGCAACTGGCCAATTAGGTAACCAGTGGGGCAGTCCAAACTATTCACAGGTTGTCATTTGTCCTTCATTGTGGAAGAAGACCATGGCATCAGGAAGGTGATACCATGATTTGCAAGTGAATTGGATTTAAGTGAGGGAGGGCTGTGCAAAGTCACCAGCCTCACTTTCTCTTCCAGAGCCATCTGGGTCCAGTGGCAAAACATAAATCAGGATGACTGGAGATGGCCCCTGAATAGACATCTCACAGTTGACCTCAAGGAGGTCTCCTTCAAGGTAGATGACCTACCTGGCAAGCCAGGCTTGGACTCATTCTCTTCTCTACAGTTGTCTTCTCTGGTCCAGAAATTCCCTTTTCTACTAGGCTCTGAAAAATGGACCCAGATCTCCAATATCGCAAACTCATGAGCTTGCCTCCAAGATTTTGAACACAATTCAGCATCACCTATGATAAGGCAAATAAATAAATGAAGCAGAAAAGGTCGCCAGAGACCCTAGCTCAAGCTCATCTTGAATCCCCCTGCTCTCACTGTCAGTCTTCTCCCTCAATCCAGGGATAGACTTGAATAGTACTGACAGAATCTTCAGACTATAGACAGGAAGAGAAGAGGGAACTGAGGAAGGGCAATCCCCATTTAAATATCCATCGAGTTGGCAGTACTTCTGCTGAGTAACTAATAAAGGATTGCTTTGTCACATCCAAAGCACCTAAGAGCCTTCAGTCCTGAATCACACATGGCTGGCAAGAAGCAAGAAGGATTGCTTTGTCACATCCAAAGCATCTAAGACCCTTCAGTCCTGAATCACACATGGTGGCAAGAAGCAGTCTGGAGCTCTAACACCCCCAAAAGCATCCATATGAGCCCATGTGGCAGGTTAGAAACAGGCAGGGTAGCTCTAGGCATACCCTGTTATAACTATATCTGTCAAGGGCACCACTATCCTTCCAGTTATCTAAGTTTACAACCTCAGAACTATCTTCAATTCCTTATTCTACCTCATTCCATTAATTGATAACCAATTAGCTACCAAGTCTTATCAATTTTATCTCTGTCACATCTCCAGCATCCATCCATTACCTCTACTCACGTGGCCTTGACCCTAGTTCACCGCTATCATCACCTCTTACCTGGACTATTGCAGTGGCCTCCTAAGTGGTCTCCCTTCCTCCAGTTTTTCCCATTTCCAATGCATCCTCCACACAGTACCAAAGTGATTTCTTAAAATATAGATCTAAGTTCTGTGGCTCATTATTGTGTGTAGATCAAACTACTCTATTTAGTGTTTAAAGTCTTCATAATCTGGCTCCAACCTGCCTTTCTAGCTTGTTATACACAATCCCCCTTCACACATTCTGTTGTTCAGTCAAACTGACCTTGCAATTCTTTACACAAAACATTCTATCTCTCATCTTCATGTGTCTTCCAAGGAGTGCATTCCCCATCAGACTATGAACTCCTTGAAAGTAGGGTATTGGTTTTTACTTTTCTGTTTATCCCTAGTGCTTAGCACAAAATCTAGCACTATAGCAGGCAGTTAACAATTGATTAACTTGTAAGCAGATACAGGAAGCTTTGAGTGCCACCTGGTGGCTTTCACAGATATAGCAGCCCACATAACTATTCAAGACACTAAAAATATAGGCTACATCCCTTGGGGGCAGGGTCCACCCCAATGTAGGATTTTTTTGTGTGTACAAGTTGTGCCTCACACTTCAAATAGAATGTAAGCTCCTTGAGAGCAATGAATATTTCCTTTTTGTTATTTTTTAACCTCCAGCACCTAGAACAGCAACCTATATGTAGGTGACAGAAGTTCACCTATATTCAAAAAGGCAGAACTTATTTATCAGATCATAAGATAAAATTAGAATTAAACAGCAATAATATTAGCAAAAATTAATAAACTACACACAAATTCTTAAATCACTTACTAACCAATGGTTAAGTTAAAGAAGAAAGATAATAGATTATTTTAACATGTTTTATTCATGCCTTTTGTTTTTATATCCCATGTCAACACCATCAATGAACTCTCTCCTTTATAACAAAGAATAACAATTAAACAAAAACATAAAATGTAGCAACTATATCTGATAATATATATAATATTCTGTCCTTGATTAGGTATACAAAACACAAGAGTAAATGACTACAGTAATCTATTGTTCAATAAACCCCAAAGACTCTAGCTTCTGGGATAAGAACTCACTATTTGACAAAAATTGCTGGGAAAACTGGAAAATAGTATGACAGAAACTAGGCATAGACCAACATCTCACACCTTATACCAAGATAAGTTCAAAATGGGTACATGATTTAAACATAAAAGATGATACCATACACAAATTAGGAGAGCAAGGAATAGTTTATGTGTCAGATTTACAGAGAAGGAAGAATTTATGACCAAACAAGGGATACAATGTGCAAAATGTATAATTTTGATTACATTAAATTAATTTCTTTCTAGCATTTATCACAATATTTGGCACAGAATAAGTTTAAATAAATATTTTTTATTAGTAACAGAGAGTGGGAATCAGGGAAGGGGCCATATTTTGTTAAGAAAAATATCCTCTAATTTTGATTACATTAAATTTAAAAGGTTTTGCACAAACAAAGCCAATGCAACCAAGATTTGAAGGGAAACAGAAAGCTGGGAAACAATTTTTACAGCCAGTGTCTCTGATAAAGGCCTCATTTCTAAAATATATAGAGAACTGAGTCAAATTTATAAGAATGCAAGTCATTCCCCAACTGATAAATGGTCAAAGGATATGAACAGGCAGTTTTCAGAAGAAGAAAGTAAAGCTATCTATAGTCAATATGAAAAAAACACTTTAAATCACTATTGATTAGAGAAATGTAAATCAAAATGACTCTGGGCTACCACATCACACCTATCAGGTTGGCTAATATGACAAAACAGGAAAATTATAAATTGGAGAAGATGTGGGAAAATTGGAACACTAACGCATTGTTGGTGGAGTTGTGAATTGATCCAACCATTCTGGAGAGCAATTTGGAACTAGGTCCAAAGGACTATAAAACTGTGCACACCCTTTAACCCAGCAATACCACTTCTAGGTCTATACCCCAAAGAGATCATAAAAAATGGGAAAAGGGGCCACATGTACAAAAATATTTATAGCAGCTCTTTTTGTGGTGGCAAAAAAATTGGAAATTGAGGGGACACCCATCACTTGGGGAATGGCTGAACAAGTTGTGGTACATGAATGTAATGGAATACTATTGTTTTATAAGAAATGATGAGGAGGCAGACAACTTGGAAAGATGTTAACTGATGCTGACTGAAGTGAACAGAATCAAGAGAATATTGTACACAGTACCAGCAACACTGTGCAATGTCACCTATATTTGACAGCTCTTCAAAGAGTATAAATCAGAGAAATAAAGTACAAAAACATAAGCTGCCAAAATTGAAATAACAGAAAACTAACAGTTTAAATAGATCAATCTTAGAGGAAGAAATAAGACAAGTCACCAAAGTAGTGTTACACCAAAAAAAAAAATTGGTCTGGATGGTTTCACAGTACAGTTTTTTTAAACTTCCCAAGAACCAAATAATGTCTTTGATGCACAGATTATTCATAATAATAGAGAAAGGTGAAATATCACCTTTTATGGGGCAAATTTTTAAACCATGCAAAAATAACACAAAAAATAAAATAGACCAATTTCATGAATGATTAAAGATGTAAAAAAATAAATAAATAAAATATTAGCTAATAGAAAAGCAGTCATCATGACCACATGGGGTACCTATACCAAGAATGCCAGGTGGGTTCAACTACATAAAAACTACACCATAAAGTATACAAACCAAAAGTCTCCCCCAAAAAACACATATGATTATAGGTTAATTGAGGTGTTGGATTGAGTAAGTTGACTGAGAAGTAGTACTTCTCAATCAACTCTGCCACTTCCAAAACTTGCCTTTGCCACCATTAATCTGAATATCACCCGATCAAAATCCTTTTTGAAGCAAAGTAGCAGCCTCCGGTTCACTCTCCTTCCTTTCACAAAGAAGCTGATGCTGGTGTCACAGTTTTCCTCTCCATCTCTACCTCTGCCCTCATACATGGGAACTTGAAAATCCTTGTTCAAATCCATATTCAAAATCGATCATCATCCCCATCAACATCAATTCCATATCCTATATTTTTCAGACAATGTTAGTTACCTCAGCTACCCACAAGTATGGTTGTGAGTTAGATCACCATCATCCATGATTCTGAACTCTGTAATTCCCCTCCTAATCATTATCACTAATCTTTTCATTCTCTCTCTCCACAGGATCTGTACCAAATCTTTAATCTCTTCAAGCTCTTCACTCCACTCGCTTTCAACTCACTCTCCGGAAGGAGATAACCTCAGCTGGCTGGCATAATAGATAGAATATTGAATCTGGAGCCAGGAAGACTTGAGTTTGAATCCTGTCTTAGATATTTCCTAACTGTGTGATCCTGGGCAAGTCACCTCCCTTGACCTTAGTTTCCCTATCTATAAAATGGGGATTTAAAATAGTGCCTGTGGTGTTTGTTGACAGAGACAAACTGCAGTTTTCTTGTGCGATATTAAGGACCCAAGTTGAGCTCACATGCTTTCACAGGGGATGTAGTCAGTAGTATTGTTTAGTCAAGTAGTTATGTCTGACTCTTTGTGACCCCATTTGGAGTATTCTTGGCAGAGATACTGGAGCAATTTGCCATTTCCTTCTGCCCATTTTACAGATGAGGGACTGAGGCAAATGCTTAAGTGTCTCATCCAGGGTCACACAGCTAGGAAGTATCTGAGGCTGGATTTAAACTCAGGTCCTCCTGACTCCAGAGCTGGCACTCTGCAGTCAATACCCTCTCATGATTTCCTTCAGGGATGTTGTTTCTCTCCTCCTCCCCAGGTTCCTTCTCATCCCTTTGTGCCCTAGGGGAGCCCATAAGACCAGACGATGGCAGCTGAGCTCCAGTCAGCTGGGCTCCAGGTGAGCTGCCCTTCCTGAGACCTCAGGCTACGTTGTTGCTATAACTATTATGTCACCTCAGCAGCTTCTCTCCAGGACTCTGATCCCCATTTCCTATTCCTCAGGAGCCTGGCCTAGTTATTGGAATGATTAGATCTTGGTTCCCTTTGGTACTTTGTTGGAACCTCCCAACTGTGTGTTCTTCATTCTCATTTTAGGTGGCAGAGTATTTTTTTAAGCCTGTCCTCTCATGAAATTGTCCCTTCTCACTCTTGGGGGGAGGAGGCCCACACACACTCTCCCCCATCCTTAATACACTCAAATGGTGTACATAAGACATAAACATGTGTCTACATTCTCTCACATATTTACAGTTATAAATACACAGATAAACACAATCCAGACATGCACGCAGACAAAATTCTATTTCCCATTCTCCACTCTTTTATCCCCTCTGCCTTTGACCCTGCAAAGTGGTCAATCTATAATGCCACTGGAATATGTGATTTCAGGTATGGGTAACATTCAAGGATGTGGCTATAAATTTCATCTGGGAGGAGTGGGCCCTTCTGGGCACTGGTCAAAGGAAACTACAGGAATGTGATGCTGGAGAATTATGGAAACATGGTCTCACTGGACAAGGCCTCTCCCTGAGACTCGTATCTCAGCTTCTTGTTTTGTGCCTCAATGTGGCATTCTTCTTACTGTTCCTTAAAAACAGAGTTGGAAATGTACAACTTCCTTGAATGTTTCCTGAGTTCATCTCTCCCCTCTCCCTCCAACTTTACCTGTAAGAGACCCTGTGCCCTAGGTCCAGGATGTAATTTTCTAAAGGGAAAGATTTCCTATATTCCTAAATGGATAGAAAGCATGAGCTAATGATTCCCTGAGCCCAGATCATCAATTCCTGATATACCTAATACGCTCTGGGAACACAGTTCTGAGATCCTCTCCAGAGGATGCTCAAGTCTTCCTATCATGGCCTCTTTGGGCATTGCCTTCCTCCTGTCTGCCACCAGTGGAATGAGCTTGGAATAGTTCTGTGGATCCAGGACAAACCACTAGTCTGTTTCCTCCCCCATGAGCAGGATTTCCAGTGTCCAAACCTCATGTGATCTCCCAACTGGAACTAGAGGAAAAACTGTGCATCCCAGATACACCAGGAGGTGAAGAGACAGAGCTCCTAAGAATGAACTTTTCAGGTGAGTGAATGAATGAAAGCCTTCTGTCATTGAACACCCACTTACTGAGCATCTAGCAGCTCTAGCCAGTCACTCAACAAAATCTTAAGCACCTACATTGTGCCAGGCACTGTGCTAAGCACTGGGGATGCAAAAAAAAGCAGAAATATGGTCCCATTTTCAAGGAGTTCACATTCTAATGGAGGAGACAGCATGCAAATTACTTTGTGTGTGTATACATACATGTTTGTATGTATATACACATACATGTTTGTGTGTATATATACATACATACACAAATATATGTATATATACATTCTATATATTGTATAATGTGAATGAGAGGTAATCTCAGAAGGAAGGCACTAGCAATGGGGTGGGGGTCAGGCAGGAAGGGGAGGGTGGTAATGAAGAAAGACCTCCTGAAGATGGTGGGATTTCAGCTGCCTTTTGAAGGAGAAAGCCAGGATGTAGAAGTGAGTGGGGAAGAAAGGAGAGCATTGTAGGAATGTAGGGCAGCCAGTTAAAAAGATAGAGCCAGGAGATGGTGTATCATGTGTGCAAATAGATCATAGAGTACATAGAAGGGAATAAAGTATAAGAAGATTGAAAGATAGGAAGGGTCAGGTTGTGAAGGGGTTTAAATAAGGAGGAGGGGGAAGGAGATGGTGGGAGTATGAAGAGGATGACATAGTTAGACCTGAACTTTAGGAAAATCACTTTGACAGCTAAGTAGATAAGGGAGTGGAGTGGGGAGAGACTTCAGATAAGGAAACCAACCAGAAGTCTATTGCAGTAGTCCAGACATGAAATGTTAAGGACCTATACTGGGTTGGTGGCAGTGTGAATACGAAGAAGGGAATGTTGTGAATAAGAGGAGATATTGTGGAGGTCGGTACTATAAGACCTGACAACATAACACGGTGAGTGTGAATTAAGGGTAATACCCAGATTGTGAGCCTGGTTGAACTGAAAGATGGCAGGGTCCTCAATGACAATAGGAAAGTTGGAGAGGAGAGAAGATTTAGAGAGAAAGATGAGTTCTGTCTTAAATCATGAGTTGTTTGAGATGACTTCTAATTTGAGATAACTAAAAGGCAGTTGGTGATGGGAGATTAGAGCTCAGGAGAGAGACTGGGGCTAAATAAACAGATCTAAGAATCATTATTATAAAGATGAAATTGAACTGGGGGAGCTGATGAGATCACCAAACAAGACTGTTCAGAGCAGGGGTTCTTAACCTGAGAGCTACGAACTTGTTTTTGTTTTACATACTCTGATGACTATAATCACAGGGTTACCACCTTGGCTTACAATGCTGAGGGAGAGGTAGGAATCTATGCTTTCCATTCCATTTGGTGGAATTCAAAGAATTGACAGGAAGGGAAAAGGAGAATATGTGAGGGAGAGAGGGAGGGCTGATAAGGAAAGTGAAAAAGATGTCACAGTGGGTGGACCTTACTGGTCTGTTTCATATCAAAGTTCAGGAAATACCCAAGGTCTAAGATATAAGGTTGTCAGAGATATTCCAGGCAATATCTTAAATTCTGAGGACACAAAGAAAAGCAAAAATAGCCCATCTTCAAAGAGCTCACATTCTAATGGGGGAGATAACATATACTCCATACATATAAGACAAATGCAGACAAGATGAAAGGTAGTCTTCAAGGGGAAGGCATTAGCAGCTATAGGGGAGAAGGGGCGTCTTTTGGAGGAGATGATCCTTCATTTGAGTCACAAAAAAGCCAGGAATTCTAAGAAGCAGAGTTTAAGGGGAATGGGGAGTTGGAAGGGAGAGAACATTTTAAGTATGGGGGACTAAGAATCATTAACAAGGTGATAAGGCCAGGATCTGGTAAACACAGAATGAGGCAAACAGATGAGCTTTCAGTTAAGCTTAGCATGCTATCATTTGTTCCATAACCTGCTCATCTGGGTCCACAGGTATGTGTGTCTCATCAGTTTTCCTCACAGTCTCAGAAGCAGCAGCTAGTCTGAAATTCAAAAGCTTCTGGAGGGGCAGCTAGGTGGTACAGTGGATAGAGCTCCAGCCTTGGACTCAGGAGGACCTGAGTTCAAATCTGGCCTCAGACACTTGACACTTACTAACTGTGTGACCCTGGACAAGTCACTTAGCCCCCCAATTGCCTCACCCAAAAAAAAGCATCTGGAATGGATATATACAATGGGGGTACCCTTCTTTTACCATCCCTACCCCCTAGATTATCATATACCCTAAAAGCTCATTTCATCTATTCCCCATTCAGTCTTCTCCTGGTCACCCTTCTTGCTTCTTCACTGAGATCATGTTACTCCCTGTATCCTTCTCCTTCTCTTTAAAATTTTCTTTAGACTCCAACTTGTAAGGCTATTACTGAGATCTATCAGCATCATGTGCTAGAAGACATTTAATCACTACATAAATGGGAGTTGTTGGGCTAGTCCTATTTATGTACTACCCAAGACTTGCCTAGCAATTAGCTTTCTCTGAAAATAAAAAGCAGGTAACATTTATATTTTGTGTTCATCATCTCAGATTGGGAGACCAAGAGCAAGAATGAAGAGTTATCCTCAAAGCAGAGATTTTCTAAAGAAATGGAATCACAATGGGTTACGCTAGGAAGATCCAAAGGGAATGTTTACCCATTTGGAGAAGTCTATGAACCTAAGGCAAGGCTAAATAAAAACTGGAGGAACCTTATAAGAAGAGATCAAGTAAATTCCTTCCCTCATCTCCAGTTCAGCACCATAAAGTTCACCTTCAAGAGAAACCCTATGAGTGTAATGAATGTTCAAAAACTTTTAATAGTCGCCCTAACCTTACAGTTCATCGTAGAATTCACATTGGAGAGGAACCTTATGAGTGTGATGAATGTGGGAAAGCCTTCAGTCAGAATGGAAACCTCATTCGACATCAACGATTTCACACTGGAGAGAAATCCTACAAGTGTAATAATGTGGGAAAGCCTTTGGTCAGACCTCTCACCTCATCATACATAAGAGAGTCCACACTGGAGAGAAACCCTATGAATGTAATAAATGTGGAAAAGCCTTCAAGACAGGTTCATCTTTTATTAAACATCAGAGGAGTCACACTGAAGAGAAACCCTATAAATGTAATGAATGTGGTATACACTTTGTCAGAAAGTCTTACATTATTGACCATGAGAGATCTCACACCGCAGAAAAACCTTATAAATATAGTGAATGTGGGAAAACCTATAGTCTGAAAACCTACCTTATGCAACATCAGAGAATTCACACTGAGGGCAAAGCTTACCAGTGTAATGAATGTGGAAAAGCCTGTAGTGGGTCTGTATCCCTCATTCAACGTCAGAGAATTCATAATGGAGAGAAACCCTTTGCATGCAATGAGTGTGGAAAGCTTTTAGCCAAAGCACATATCTAATTAAACATCAGCAAATTCACAGAGGAATGAAATCCTATAAATGTAATAACTGTGGAAAAACTTTCAGTATATCTTCAATCCTTATTCAGCATCAGAGAACTCATACAAGAGAGAAACCATATGAATGCAGTGAATG
The DNA here is from genome assembly GCF_900497805.2 of Vombatus ursinus. NCBI lineage: Eukaryota > Metazoa > Chordata > Mammalia > Diprotodontia > Vombatidae > Vombatus > Vombatus ursinus. The sequence continues at coordinate 3,255,907 of NW_020952097.1, forward strand.
TGGGAAAGAATTCAGACTGAATTCTTATCTTATTCAGCATCAGAAAATTCACATTGGGGAGAAACCTTACAAATGCAAAGAATGTGGGAAAGCCTTCTGTGTAAGATCCTGCCTCATTCAACACCAGAGAATTCACACTGGAGATAAGCCCTATGACTGCAATGAATGTGGAAAAGCTTTCAGGTACAGACCATCTCCTATTGAACATCAGAAAAGGCATGACAGAAAAAAGCAATATGAATGTAATGAATGTGGGAAAACTTTTAGTGTATCCTCAAGTCTTATTCAACATCAGAAAATTCATACTGGAGAGAAACCCTGTGAGTGCAATGCATGTGGAAAAGCCTTCAGTCAGAGTGTGAATCTAATTCAACATCAAAGAATTCACACTAGAGAGAAACCTTATGTGTGTAATGAACATGGGAAAGCCTTCAATCAGAAGTCTACCCTTATTGTTCATCAGAGACTTCACACTGGAGAGAAACCCTATGAGTGTCAAGAATGTGGAACAGCTTTCACCCAAAAGTCATCTCTCATAGTACATCAAATAACACATAATGGAGAGAAACATTATGAATGTAGTAAGTGTGAGAAATCCTTCAGCATTAGATCAAAACTTATTAAACATGAAAGAATTCATAATGGGGAAAAACAATATGAATGTAATACATGTGGGAAGGCCTTCAGCCAATGTACAGGCTTTATTTATCATGAGAAAATTCACATAAGAGATAAACCCTATAAATGTGAATGTGGAAATCCTTCAGCCAAAATATTAGTTTCATTCAACATCATAAAAGTCACACTGGAGAGAAACCTTAGATATGTAAAGCACGTGGGAGAGCATTTAGCAAGATATTGGTCCTTACAAAACATAAAGGGATGCATAACGGAGAGTACTTCTGAAGCATAACATGGAGTCTTAAATCATCATTGAACATCCAAGAATGCATAGTGAAAAAAACTAAATTTTGTTTGAAAGTGTTTTATCCAACATTCCTGCCTTATTCAACAGCAGAAGAGAAAAACACAATCATAAAGTTTTCAAATTATGACTTTTGTCAGGCAGAATTTATTCTCCTATTTTACTCTCAAAATATGTTGCTTGTGCATGGTACCACCGGGGGGCAGTATGGTGACTATGATCTCCAGGGCTTTCCTGATTTCTTTTCACTTCTATTTTTTTTTTAACAATTAACAAGCATTTATTCTCTCACACTCCTTCTCCTCTCCAACTGAGTAATTAAAAAGAAAAAAAAAGGAAAACTTCATAAAAATATACATAGTCAAAATAATTTCCTACATTATCCAGGTCCAATAAGATATGTATCATTCTATATTTTAAGTCTACCTCTCCGGCAGGTGACATCTAGTATGCTTTATCTTTTGACCTCTGGAATCTTATCATTGTACTAAAGTCTGAAGTCTTGTTTTTATCTATGTCATTATTTGAATTGTTTTCCGAGTTTTAATCATTTTACTCATCATGAATTCATAGAGGTGTTCCCTGTTTCTTCTGGAAGTTGTTGTTATTCCTTATGGTGCAATAGTATCTCTAGGGCAGGAGGCCTTAATCTGAGGTTTAGGAGTCTGTGGATGATTTCATCAGTTCCGTGAACTTGGATGGGGAAACAAATCATCTTTATTTTTTATTAATTGCTAACTGAAATTTAGCATTTCCTTCAATTATTTAAAAACATTATTCTGAGAAAGGGTCTATAGCCTTCACCAGACTGCCAGAAGGGTTCAAGACACAAAAAAAGATGAAGAATCCCTGCATTAGAGGAAGATACCCAGAAAGGAAATGCTCTATTTCTATCCGGCTTCCTGCACAAATCTCTCTTTTTTGTTCTCTTCACATGGCAAAAGCAATGAGAATATTTCTTTCATAAGTTTAAGGATTACTTAATTTTGTCTTCATGCCCAAGCACCTACGATGTGCCAGGCAATGTACACACTAAAAAGATAAAAAATATTCCAGGCTGCTTAAATGCTTATTGAAATGAAAGTGGAAAAATACCTAGTAGCAACATAAGAGGCAGAGTGGCATAATGGATATAGAACTGGCTTTGTAGCCAGAAAGACCTGAGTTCAAGTCCTACTCATAATATGTGACTCTGGATAAATCATTCAGTCCCTCAGTATTCTATGCAATGCTATAAATTTACAAATTATAGAGAAGGTCCTGACTTGTACAGGGAGTTTTCTTTAACCTGGGTCTAAGGATATGCACTATTTAGTGACTTTGGGACTAAAAAAAAGTTTGTTTTTTTAGGGACTTTTCTGCATACTAACTCCCAGGTCCAGTCGCTATCCTAGCATCACGTTGCTGGGTATACATTATAATTATGTAAAATATAGTGATTGGTTCAAGCCCAATGGAACTATGCAGTACAAATTAGACTAACACGATCAATCACTTCGGAGGTATTAATTATTTACACTAATCTGGACCTAGTCATATAAAGGTTCCTGGGGCCTGTTTCTTTAACAGAATATCATTGAAGCCTATTTCCTTTGTTGTTGCTGTTGTTTTAAAGAATCTGACCCTACCTGAGTGTGGCTTGATTTACATTCGAGGCTGGGGCTACCTCTAGGTGCCTTTTATAGTTAACTTATTTGCTCTGTGTAGATGGAGTCTGTTACGTATTGAATAATTGTTGAGATTGGTGTGGGTCTTATATTTATAGTCAGCCACTTTTTTCAAGGTTTAATTTGGTTATTCAAATATGAACTTGTGCTGCTTTCAGAAGTTATTACCATTCCCAGTGGCATCCAAAAACTAGACGTTAGCCCTCATAAGTCTTTTTCCTTTTTTCTACCACTTCTAGACTTCACTATGACAAGCTGCCTTATGGGGGAGTTCAATGGATACTTGTCCTTTGACTGGTCTACAAGACTATAGAGAAAATAAAAGGTTCTAGAGTAGTATGTACTCTTTTTTTTGTCTATGGAGAATACCCAGGAGCTAAAGAACAGGAACAGAGGACTGTGTCAGCCTAGAATCACAAAAACTCTAGGGTATTTTGATTAACATCAAACATGTAGTAGTGGGCCAGCCTACCAAGAAACAAAATAACCACTCTACCTGATCCCTACTGATGCCCCCCAAAGACAGGTTCTGTTTTGTTTTCAATAGGCAGGCAATGAAGGCAGTAGGGTAAAGAAAGGTTTCATTTAAGTAATTTAGGAATGAAGTAAAGACAAACAGTATGAAAGGGTAAAGGTTATAAAAGGCATAGATTTGCTTATTAACTTTTATCTAAAACCTAGGACCCTGGAGCACATCTTTTTCATCCCTGCAACAGGAAAGAGTGAAAAATATAAGTCAATTAGGAAGGGCTTTAAAAGATAAACAGTATTTTATATTAGATCTTTATGCTAATAGGGAACCATTGATGTTAATGGGAAGGGGGGGAAGATGTGACATAGTTAGAGCTATGATTTAGGAAAACCATGTTGGCTGCTGTGTAAAGGATAGATTGGAGTAGAGAGAGACTGATAGAAGGCAGACCCACTAAACTATTCTAACAGTCCAGGAATGAGATGATAAGGGCCTGTATAAGGGTGGTGAAAATAAAGAAGGGGACATATACTAGAGGTGTTGTGAAGGTATGAATGACAAGACTTGGCAGGAGACTGGCTATGTGGAGTAAGTGCAACAAAGGAGTTGACACCAAGGTTGTGAACCTGGGTGACTGGGAAGATGGTGGTGCCTCCAACTGTAATAGGGAACTTGGGAGGACAGAAATATTTGGTGGGAAAGAGGATTTCTGTTTTAGACATGTTGAGTTTGAGGTGTCTTTGCAACATTCAGTTTAAGATATCCAACAGGCAGTTGGTGATGTGAGACTGGAGTTCAGGAAGAATCATTCTCAGCACTTCATTCCCCCTGTCCCTCTGTAACCAATTAGTTGAATCATATCTTTTCTACCTCCACAATATATATCACATCTATCACCTTTCCACTGAGATAGCCACCACTAGTTCAGGCATTCAGTAGCCCTCAATCAGACTATCTCAATATCTTCTAATTTTGCTTTCCTACCTTGAGTCTGAAGAGTTGCCCAAAGCACACAGAGGCCAACTGATCACTCTATACTCCACAAAGTTGCCAAAATGATTTTCTTAAAGCACAGCAACAGTAAGTCAATAAACGTTTATTAAGTGCTTGTTTTGTATCAAGCACTATGCCAAACCCAGGGTATACAAGGAAGAGTAAAACCAGTCCCTGTCCTCTAGGAGCTCACATTCTAAGGGAGAAGACAATATGCCAACAACTATGTATACACAGGATATATACAGATTGTCTTGTTTTGTTTTGTTTTTTTGTCACTGAATTTTTTGGAAATTTTTAAAAATTTTAAACTTAAATACTAAATAAGAAAAAAGAAACAAATACTAAAACTAAAATAATACAAGATAAGAAAAAAACATTGCAATGTGCACAGTAGAATGTGAGATAATTCAAAATATACAATAATTTACTTTAAGAAAATCTATATAATAAATACTATGCACTGTGTTGAGAGTTATCTTTTCTTTATATCCTTGTAAGTTTTCTTTTGTTCTCTGCTGTGTACTTTTTACTTTGTTCTTTTTCCCCCTTCCTCCCATATATATGGATATGCATATATAGATACATACATGTACATCTAATCATACACATATGAACATGTATTACATGCATATGGACATATATGCATATATTTACTCATGCATACATACACTTATATATACATGTACTTAGATATTGATAGTCTAGTTACATATAGACATATACATTCATATGCATCTATATAAGACCAAACTATACTTATTTGTCCTATGTTTCTCTGAGGGTGAATTACCTCTTCCTCCATAAGTCCAAGTCTTTAACATATTTTTCCAAGTCCACCAACTCATCATTTCCTACACCACAGCAATATTCCCACTTTATGCTGTCTATATACAGGGTTTTTAAAAAGCCATGAATACAGGGTAAATTGGGGATAATCTCAGAGGAAAGGCACAAGCATTAAGGGGGAACTGAGAAAGGTTTCTTGCAGAAGGTGGGATTTAGCTGAGACTTCAAGGAAGTCAGGAGATAGAGATGAAGAGGGAGAGCATTCTATGTATGGCTGACAGCCAGCAAAAATGCATGTATTCTGGAGATGGAGTTTCATGGATCAGCATGGAGGCCAGTGTTACTGGATCATTGAGAACATGAAGGGGAGTAAAGTGTAAGAAGACCAGAAAGTCAGGAAGGAGTTAGAGTAGATCAACATTTCTGAAACAGCTAAAGACGTTCTCAGAAGTAAATATATTGCGATGTAATGGACGGAGTGCTGGGCCTAGAGTCAGGGACACCTAGAGTCAAATCTCGATTCAGATACCCTTTGACAAGGATCACAGGCATGCCTCAGTTTCCTCAACTATAAAATGTGGATAATAATAGCATCTACCTCACAAGGTTTGCTGAAAGGATCAAATGAGATATTTGTATTTTTAAAAATTGCTTTGCACAGTGCCTGGCACATAGTAAGTGCTTTATAAATACTTTTATTCCCCTTCCCTTCTCCTAAATACATTTTACAAGAAAAAAGAGATGGCACAGTAGATAGATCTCTGCTCTATTTGAACCTGAGTTCAAATCTGACCTCAGACACTTGACACTTACTAGCTGTGTGACCCTGGGCAAGTCACTTAACCCCGATTGCCAAACCAAAAAGGAAAAAAAAGGTAATTGAGTTAATTCTTTTTATTTTTATTAATTTGTTGAACTTTTGATTCGACAACTTAACTTACCCTAAACATCTCAAATAAGAATATGTCAAAATTAAAAGAGAAAGTAGCAAAACTGAAAGCAAAAACATCCACTCCTATAATTAAATTGATAGGTAAAAGTTATTTTTAAAGTTCTATACGACTGATAAACTTTTAGCAAATGTAATAAAAAAAATATGTGCAAGGACTTCTTGCACATAAAGTCTTCTAGTGATTGAAATGAGTTTTCACCTGGTTCAGGTATATGGGAGAGAATTTTATCACTTAGTTTAAGTGGGGTGGGAGTAATGGATGGGCTATCTCAGTCATTCACCTTTACATTTAAAAAAAAGAAGAAGAAAAACAGGTCTGCTATTCAGAGCTGCATTAAAGGGAAGAATTTCCTTCACTTTGGATACTTTCATTCTCATCAAAATATGTACAACTATGTACAATCTTTTTTTTCTGCTATGAATACCAACCCTGCTGGTTTTGTGTTAAATCCAAAGTTTAAAAAAAAATTATGTTGAACTGAAGGTAAAAAGAAAAAAAGAACGGGGTACCTAGGTGGCACAGTGGATAGAGCACCGGCCCTGAAGTCAGGAGGACCTGAGTTCAAATCTAGCCTCAGACCAAACACTTGACCCTTGCTAGCTGTGTGACCCTAGGCAAGTCACTTAACTCCAATGCCTAAAAAAAAACAAAGTGGTTGGAAAAAAAAAAAAGGTTTGTGCCGGATTAACGTCATTTTTCATGGAGGTAACTTGATATGATGAATAGGGCATTGAATTTGGAGTCAAGAAGACCTGTGTTCAGGTCCTACCTTCAACACTTACTATGAGACCCTGGGCAATCACTTAACCTCTCTGCCCTTAGTTTTCTCATCTGTAGAATGTGGGAGTGGGATTTGATGGTTTTTAAGTCTCTTTCAGCTCTAAATTTGTGGTCTTTTTATGAAAGGTTTACTTGCCTGGTAGATTAGGGAATGTTGCAGACATATTTATTCAGATTTCAGCAAAACAATTGAAATGCTATTTTAATGATCATTTGAAGGAACAGGATGCTTAGCCTTAGGAAAAGAAGAATATTTTTCTTCAAGTATTCTAAGGGTTCTAATATGGAAGAGGCATTAGGCATTTGGCCCCAGAAGACAGAATCGAGCAATGAGCACAAGTTTCATGCAGGCAAATTTAGGTTTGTTGCAAGAAAATACTTCCTAAAAATGAAATCTCTCCAGAACTATGATGAAGTGCTCTGCAAACCTCATCAGTTACAAGAAAGCAACAAAATATTATAAGCTGAACTTTCCTACTCTTCACACATCAGGAAAATCAAGGCTGGGTCGGAGTAGGGGGAGCATGGCAAACCTAGGGTCATGATGCAGAGGAAATCCTGGGCCATTCATGCCAACAATTCTGGGCACAGTAATCAAATCAATAGTACCTTTGCTTCTGGAAAGGGCATGTCAAATGACTGTCCTATGGATCAATTCACCATCTTTGTCTCTCCCGACAAAAACTTCCTTCCCAGGCCATCACTCTATTAAAAGGTAAGCTCCTTGGGATAAGGAATTCCCTCATTTTTTGAATTTGTGTCCCCAACATTTAGCAAAAAGCCTAACACAGTAAGCACTTGATAAACGACTTTTCACTCATTCATTCATTAGGTTATATGGCCTGCTCACTTGGGGTTCTCCCACTGTTTCAAAGGCCCTGAAATTCACTCTCTAGGGGCAGTGAATCCTTTTCATATAAATCCTAGGGAAAGACTATACTTCTGAGCATCTGTCCCTTGTCTTTGACCACATCTGAGCCACCTTAGAATTAAGCAGGAATATTAGTTTTAAAAAGAGACTATAAATTCAGAAATAATACATGGGGTCAAATGTAAACAAGCGTGAGTGTAAAAAATTTGTACCTAGATCAGGCTCACAATCAATCTTAAGAGTGCCAGGGCCAGTCCTTACTACCCTCCTGTAAGAGACGGAACTTAGTGCATGCTCCAATTTGGGAAAAATTCATGTTTCATCTCTCACCACTCTGGAATGAGGTTAAGGAGCTGTTGATGAGATTGAGTTCAATCAGGCCCTCAATTACCAAGTATTTACTCACCTAAACTACTACCACAATTCCCTGCCCTTCCTTCCAGATCCCTGGTACTTTAAATATCAATCTGTGAAAGACAATGCACCATCCATGTACTACTCAATCATCACAGGACCATAGAGAGTGAGGGACACAATCAGCAGGTCCTTCCCTAGTCCTACAATTTCACCTACTGCGCCTCTTATTCCTGAACTTCAGGGTCTACATCTGCTAAAGAGAAAATCTTTGGGGCAGCTAGGTGGCGCAGTGGATAGAGCATGGGCCCTGAATTCAGGAGGACCTGAGTTCAAATTTGACCTCAGACTAAACACTTGACACCTACTAGCTGTGTGACTATGGGCAAATCACTTAACCCCAATTGCCTAAAAATAAGAAATTTTAAAAAATAAAGAGAAAGTCTTTTCCTTGTCATGTCTCCATGAACACATCCCTGACAACTTCAGTACTTCTTCCAGTCCCTATCCTTCTCTCTTCTCTAATGCCATTGTGTCCCCTTTTGCTACCATCTCTAAGAAAAAAGGCCATTTGTGCCCTTGATTCTACCATATTCTCTAGGAGTTTGTCACATTAATTACTCTATCTTCGATCTCTCCCTACATACTGGCTTCCTCCTTGCTGCCTGTAAACATTCCCAGATCTCCCCAATCCTTTAAAAAAAAAAACCTTTCACTTGATCCAGTCATTCCCTCAAGCTATCATCCTATGTCTCTGACTGTCAAGCTCCCAGAGTTATTTACTCCTGTTGCCTTCCCCCTTCCCACTCCAGTTCCTTTTATTTAGGTTTCCAATTCCACTCCTATCATTTTAATGAAACTTTGCTCCAAGAACACTAAGATCTCTTACAACTGCTAAATCCAAAGGCTTTCAGTCCTAACTGTCCTTGACCTCTCTGTAGCTTCTGCCAGACTATCCTCTTTCCCTTGAATATTCTCTTCTCCCCAGTTTTTTGTGACACTATACTTTACTGGTTCCCTTAATACCTGTCTAGTGTCTTACTTTGCAGTCATTAATAATTCCACCCCTAAGTATGGATGTATCTCAAAGTTCAGACCTCACACCCCTATATATATGCTCTACTTTGGTGAGGTCATCTGTTATCATGGGTTTAAATGTCATCTCTACACAAATGCCTCCCAATCCATACATTCAAACCTAATCTCCCTCCTGAAATTCAGTCCCATATTGCCAACTACTTCCTAAACATAATCCAAATGTTGCACCCATTGCAAACAAACTCAATATATTAAAAAAGAGAGCTCACATCTTTTATTCTAAATCAGGCCCTCCTCCTAGCTTCTCTGTTTTTAAGATTACTACTATCTTGCGAGGCACCCACTCCCTCACACCCACATTTAAACAATTGCCAGGTCTTGATTTTACTTCCGCAATATCTGTATTCATTCCTTGTATATAATTCAGGCTCTCATCACTTCTTATCTGGACTCTTGGAAAAGTCTAATTAAATCTCTTTACTCTCTAATTCATCCTTCACATAGCTGCCAAAATAACCGTACTTAAAGCACAGTTCTGACCATGTTACCATCCTTCCTGCCCCTTTAAATTACCCATTTACTTACCTACCTTTAGTTGCCACTCCAAAATATAAATTCCAGGAGGAAAGGGACTGTTTTGTTTTTGTATCCCACATACCTTGTACATAGTAGACGCTTGATATTTGTGGTTGAATTTAATGACTGAGTTCCAGAAGAGATTCATACTTGGCATCAGATGAAACAGACCTAGGTTCAAACTAGTTGATTATAAACTCAAAGGCAGACTGTCTCATTTTTGCATTTGTACCACTAGCACCAATATCTGACACATAGTAGGTGCTTAATAAATGTATGATGATCAATTCAAATTCCACCTCTGGCACTAAGTGTGTGATTAAGGGTAAACTTTTCTTAAGTTCTCCTAACTACATAACCTATAAAAGAGGGATAGTAATACCTGCCCTACCTGCCTCATAGGGATCTCCTGAGGAGACACTGTATGTAAAATGTTCCATAAATCTTAAAATTCTAGATAAACACCAGCTATTTTAGCACTTAGGAACTTCTCACAATCTAACAACTTCTTGGGGACAGGGACTAAGTCATGATTGATTTTTATATCATCAGGTTCTGGCACAGTGCATTATATTTAGGATTAATAAATGGGGGTAGCATGGTGCAGTGGAGAGCGCCAATAGGCTCAAATCCTGGCTCTGCCACTTGCTGGCAATCTTTGGGCAATTCTCTGGGCCTCAGTTCCTCATCTGTAAAATCAGGGATTGGCAGGAAGTGAAAATCACTTACAGCTCCAAATCTATGACCCTATTCATAAACCTAGCCAGTTTTGTTCCAAACTGAGGATGCCCCAAATTGACATTAAAAACCTTCCAAAATGGCTGACCTCATGACTCCCCCACTCCTGCCCTCAACTCAGTAGTACAATAGGTACTGATCAGGTATTTTAAACTCTACTCTTTATTGAAATTTGTGGGTTTGAAGACTCAAATGGATGGGATAGGGAGACCAGTCTTTAAAAATCACTAACTTTATAAGCAATCTCCTTGAGCCCTCATAATTCTTGCCCCAAGTAAAGACAAGGTCACAGGTTAATAGATTTAAGACGTAGAAGGGTCCATAGAGCTCATTTAGCCCAATCCCCTAATTTAATAGGCAAAGAAACTAAATCCAAAGTTAAGCAAATTGCCCAAAAAGGTAGGAAGTAAAAGATTCGGGATATGAACATTGGTCCTCTTACTCCAAATCCAGTGCTTGCTCCATTTGATCTATTTGATCACATCGGTAACAACTTGAATTCCTGGCAAAATGCTACTGAACATTTTTAAAGGGAATGTTTGTGAACACTTAGCAAACAGAACCAGTGATCACTATTAGCTAGCATGAGCTCATTCTAAACAAGTTACAGCAACCTTACCTTATTTCCTTTTTTTTTAACAGGATTACTAATCTGATAGATCAAGGGAATGTGGTGAACATGGTACACTTGTATTTCACCAAGGCATTTAACAAAAACTATCATGTTATCCTTGTGAACAAGGCAAAGAGATGTAAATTTGCTCAATGATGGTACAATTATGTAGATTTGGAACTGGTTGAATGACTGGACCCATAAAACTTAGTTGACCCAAAGCTGGGATCTAATGAATGACAGAATCAGATTCCAAAAATAACTGAGATAAAAATGATGGGCCAGATCTTATAAGATGAAATTTACTAGGGATAAATGTAAAGTCCTATACTTGGGTTCAAGGGGCAGCTAGATGGCATACTAGATAGAGTGTCAGATCTAGAGTCAGGAAGATTCATCTTCCTGAGTTCAAATCTAGCCACAGAGACTTACTAGCTGTGTGACCTGGGCAAGTCACTTAACCTTGTTAGCCTCAGTTTCATCATCTGTAAAATTAGCTGAAGAAGGAAATGGCAAACCATTCTTTGCTAAGAAAACCCCAAATGGGGTCATGAAGAGTTGGACACAACTGAAATGACTGAACCAAGTGTGTTGTTACACACTTGGGTTCAAGAAACCAACTTCAGGAGTACAGAATTGGGGAGAAGCACCTAGACAGCAACTATGAGAAAAGAATCCAGGGGTTTTTTGTGGAATGAAAGCTCAATATGAGCCAACAACATTACACAAATGCAAAAAAAAAAAAAAAAAGCTAATGCTATCTTAGACTCCACTGATATAAGCATGGTGCCCAGAATGAGGGATGTTATAGTCTTGCTTGTGCTCTGTAGTTCAGGTCTCATCTGTGGTACTACCTTCAGTCCTAGGTGCCAACTTTTGGAAAAGACACTGACAAATATTCAGAAAAGTATGAACAAGATGGTGAGGGAATTTGAGATGTGGTATAAAGATGAGTTCAAAAAGCTCAGGCAGCAGGGTAGGAAAGAGGGACAGGATAGTGGTCTTTAATTATCTGAAGATCCGTCATGTGGAAGAGGGATTAGATTTGTTTCACTTTATTTAAGAAAGCAAAACTAGAATTAATGGTAGGAAGCTGCAAATATTTAGGCTGGATATAAGTAAAAATTTCCTAGTAATTAGAATGGTCTAAAAGCCAAATGTGTGAACCTCAGGAAATCATTAGTTTCCTACTACAAGAAAGTTCCCTGGGGAGACTAGATGATTACTTGTCAAGGATGTTATAGAGAGGATTGAACCAGATGCCTTCTGAGGTCTCTTCCAATTCTAAGAGACTATGATCTCGTTTAATCACTGTGCAAACCATGAATCTCATATTTGTCACAGGATTTCTCTCTAATATTACTCCTCTGATATCAAATACAGCTGAAAAGCTGGATTGACTCAACCATAATATTCATGTACTTTCTCCCTATTTGTGAGTTCTTTCATATTTAATAAAAATTGGTCTGAGGAAAAGCTTTCCCATATTTCATTCTTTCATAAGGTTTCTCCAATTATATTTTCTCTGTTATTAAATAACACACTCTGAGAATAAAGACTGCCACGTTCATTAGGACTTCTCACCTGTATGAAAGCTAACATGGAATTAAATTTACACACTGGCTGAAGGCTTTTCCAAATTCTCTACACTCACTGGGTTTCTCTTTAATGTGGATCTTATGATGCTAAATTTTGGGTGAGGACACACAGAAAACTTTTTCACAGTCATTACAATCATAGCATATTTCTTTAGTAATTACATTAAGCCTCAGAATTCTATAAAGCTTCCTCAGTGAAATCTACAGAAATGAAAAAAGAAATTGATTTAATTGTCTAAATTCTCAAAACAAAATGAATTAAAAACACAGTGAGGGGCAAGGCATCAAGTTAGTCCAAATTTTTTTTTATTTGTGTGTCTATGTGTATATATATATATGTATATATATATATATATATATACACACACCCACACACAAAGATATAAATATATACATAATACATTTATGTGTGTGTTGTGTGTGTCTTTAAGTAGCAGAAGGGAATCTCATTGGATTGGAATACATTTGAGAAACTGTACATTGCTTTCAATAAACCCCAAATGCTTCCCATTGCAAAAATCCATCTCTTGAAAAACCAATATTCTAGATATTATGTGGCTTCAGATTATGGAACACCATGATCTAATTAGATTCCAAATTATAAGTGACTCAAAAAGTAATGAACTCAAAGTAGCAGCATGTTGCCAATCATGATTTACATTAGAGAAGTAGTATAACTAATGTTATGGAAGACATGTATGCCTGGAAATGGAGGGAGCTGGCCAGGTGGTGAGACACAAAGGAGAGGCACACTGAGTGGCACATTTGGTATCCTTAAGATAATAAAAGAATCAAAGGAAACCTTCAGTACAGTGGGAGGCTACTCTTTGGAAGATTTATGGAAGAACATAAATGAGAAAGTATGGAGGAATCTCAGTCTGCAGGGGCAGAAGTTACCACAAATCTACGAAAGTATGCATCGTCTGGTGTTTAAGGACAGTTCGGATGTGAAAGCGTCCCCAGATTCACGCACTCATGATAATATTTCTCTCCAGTAGGAATTCTACGATGTTGAACAAGAGAAGGTTTCTGACTGAAGGTTTTAAAGCCTCTCACATACACTATCCTCAAATGGTTTTCTCTCCATTCTGAATTTTCAAATGTTGATGACAGTAGGCAGATTCAGTTAAGGATTTCCCACCATACAGGCATGTTTTGGATTTCTCTCATACACACACTGGATTTCTCTCCTCCGAAAATTATTTTATGTGTAATGAGGTTGAAATTTTGATTGAAAGTTTTACCACATTCCATGATCATAGGAATTCTCTCCAGTGTGAATTCTAAGATGCTAAATAAGCAAATGTTTTTAAGTGTTTACTACACTGTTTTCATAAGGTTTTTTTACATAAATTCTCTGATGAATAAGCCAAGTCCTTCTAATAAACCATTTACATTGTTAAATTCATGGGTCTTCTCTCCAATATGAAGTCACTGGTGATCAATAAAAGCAGGCTTTAAGACTGAGGGCTTTTCAATATCAATTAACTCCTGTTTCTTTTCGGTGTGAATTTTCTGGTGACTAGTAAGGGTAGACTTCTTTCTATAGGCTTTCCCACATTCCTTACATTCATAGGGTTTTTCTCCTGTGTGAACCCTCTGGTGCTGAATAAGGAAAGCTCTTCTGATAAAGCATTTGCCACATTCACTACACTCATAGGGTTTTTCCCCACTGTGACGTCTCTGGTGATCAATGAGTGTAGATTTCTGACTGAAAGCTTTTCCACATTCATTACATTCATGAGGTTTCTCTCCAGTATGAAGTCTCTGATGTTGAATAAGGGATGCTCGTGTACTGAATTGCTTTTTGCATTCATTACACTCATGGTGTTTGCCTCCATTATGTAATTTCTGATGTTCAATAAAAGATGGCCTGTGTCGGAAAGCCTTCCCACATGTACTACATTTATAAGGTATCTCTCCAGTGTGAAGTCTTTGATGATCAATAAGGGTAGACTTCCTCCAGTAGGCTTTACCACATTCATTACACTCATAGGGTTTCTCTCCAGTATGAATTCTCTGGTGTTGAATAAGGGCAGATCTATGACTGAATGGTTTTCCACAATCACTACACTGATAGGGTTTCTCTCCTGTGTGAATTCTCTGATGCTGAATGAAATTTAGGCTTTGGGTAAAGATTTTACCACATTCATTACATTCATAGGATCGCTCTCCAGTATGAAGTCTCTGGTGATCCACAAGAGTAGACTTCTTTCTATAGGCTTTCCCACATTCATTACACTTATAGGGTTTTTCTCCTGTATGAATTCTCTGGTGTTCAATAAGCAAAGCCTTTCTAATATAGTGCTTACCACATTCACTGCATTCATAGGGTTTTTCTCCTGTGTGAAGTCTTTGATGATCAAGAAGGGCAGACTTTTGACTGCAGGCTTTCCCACATTCAGTACATTCATATGGTTTCTCTCCTGTGTGAATTCTCTGATGTCGAATAAGCAGAGACTTTCTGATAAAACATTTATGACATTCACTACACTCATAGGGTTTTTCTCCCGTATGAATTTTCTGATGATCAACAAATGTAGACTTCTTATTGTAGGCTTTTCCACATACATTACACTGGTAGTGTTTGCCCGCATTGTGAATTTTCTGGTGATCATTAAGAAGAGACTTCTTACCATAGGTATTTCCACATTCACTACATTCATATGCTTTTGCTCCAGCATGAATCCCCTGATGTTGTATAAGCAAAGACCTTCTGATAAAGTGTTTTCCATATTCATTACACTCATAAGTTTCCTCTCTAGTGTGAATTTTTTGATATTCAATAAGATTTGAGCTCTGTCCAAATTGTTTCCAATATACAGTATTATCACAAGGTTTCTCTTGTGCATAGTCTTTCTGATATTTAATTAAATTTGAATTTTGTTTGACTCTTTGGCTCATTTCATCCCATTGCTGTCGTCGCCCTCCTGACGGATCTCTCTGAAGTTGAGCAGGGTTAGAAGTTAGCCTGAAGTTTCTTCCAAATTCATTACATTCTTGGCCTCTCACTCCTGTTGGAGACAACTGGTGGACCACTGGAACTGTCCTGAAACCTCCCTCATGAGAAAGGAGTTTCTTCCCCACAGAGGATTCCCAATTTTCCTTTGGTCTTCCTTCATATTGACAGACTTCTCCCCACTTGGATCCTTGGGAAACATTCCCTGTGAGTCTTTCCAATATTGCCCATTGTGATTCCACCTCTTCAGAAATTTCCTGCTTTGGAGACAGCTCATTTCTCTCAGTCCTTGATTCACAATCTAAAACAATAAATGCAAAATAGGAATATTAAATATCAACAAGGAAGAGATAAGGTTTTGGGGTCTATGGGACAGATAACCCAGAGAATGACAAGGAGAAGGTATGAGAAAAGCACTCCAATTTTATATATTTATTTCATAAGCTCTGCTTATATAAGACATTCCTATCTTCTCAGATAGGCTAAAATGACTTCACATGTGTTAACTGGATATCAGTTGATCAACAAATACTAGTTGAATTGAAGTGTACATAAATTTTCCTCTTCATCCTTCCTCTTTCATTTTGATAAGTGAGAAAGCAAACACTATCTTCCTTGTAGTTATGCTGGAGAAAAGAAAAAGAGCTGATTGCAAAGCAGCCCTAGCAAGCTGGGAAGAGAAGCCAACAGGGAACACTCACAACTTGCCCTTACTCATTTTGCCTGAGAACCTGGAAGCCTGGGTGACCATATTCTGGAGCATAAAGGCTGATGCCACTAGGAAAAAGAAAAAGCTCCTGGGCATACTAACTGGAAGTTAGTAACTTCAGGCTGTTAGTAACTTTGGAAATTCTACTATTGCACTAACTTCCTTTCTCATGTGACCACAAAGGACACAGAGCTAGCAACGCGTGTGAGTTAGTCAGGTCTCTGGGATACTTACTGGGCTTGCACTCCAGTATGAAAGTCCGATCACTTGGGCGCCCAGATCCCAAGTGTGAACAGAGAATGCACCCAAGGCACCTGGTCTATTATCCCAGGACCCAGGAGGGTGGGGAGCTGCTTTCCTATGGTTAGCAAATTCTTTCCTCCTGCGATTTCCATCACTCTGATTCAAATGAAGTCTGCTAAAGCAAAAATTACTTGCCCCAGCTTACTATTCACTGGACTTTCATCCTAATCCAGCTTAGTCCTAACCTTCCTCCCCCTATCATTCTCTATCCTCCCTTTCATTATGATCCCTAGAGGTGCTGTCTCTATCTATATCTATCTATATCTTATATAAAATCTGTATCTTGCCACTGGACCCAGATGGCTCTGGAGGAGAAAGTGAGGCTGGTAACCTTGCACAGCCCTCCCTCGCTTAAATCCAATTCACTTGCAAGTCGTGGCATCATCTTCCTGATGTCGTGGTCCTCTTCAAGAATGAAGGACAACGGGCAGCTAGGTGGCGCACTGGATAGAACACCGGTCTTGGATTCAGGCGGACCTGAGTTCAAATCCGGCCTCAGATACATAACACTTACTAGCTGTATGACCCTGGGCAAGTCACTTAACCCCATTGCCTAGCAAAAAAAAAAAAAAAGAAAAAAGAAAAAAGAAATGAAGGACAAACAAAACAACTGCCACATGATCCCTGGAACCCCCACTCCTTCACTAAACCTTTTTTCAGTTTAACACTCACATTCCTCCTATAGAAACCTAGTTTTCTCTAGAAACCAGGCCCCCTCAATAGTGCTATCTAGTTACTTTCTCATGTCCCCTGGCACACAGCAAGAAAAGTTGGCCTATTCCTCATTCATCACTGCCACTTCCAGACTTTTACAACCTTGACTCTGAAACTTCTCCTTTGAACTTCACTCTAGTTGTCTATATCACCCTATCCAGGATCCTTACTACTATCTTCCATTAGCCTCCAGGTCATCCTCCTTACCTCTAAGAAGTATAGCATTTAGCTCATGGTCTCCATGACAACTGCTGGTGACATCACCCCAGACCATGTTACTTCCATGACACTGAAATTCTTCTCTCTGACTACTACTTCTTATCCTTATATCTCTCTGTTTCACTCCTCCTAAACCTATTCTTCATCCACACTGTAGCCTCCAATCCCTCCATCTCCACCTGCTTTCTTGATCTGGCCTCATTTTCCTTCCTTCACAATCTTGATTCTACAGTCAACCAGTTCAACTATGCACTTTATTTTACCCTCAAATTCCATACCTCCTTATCCTACTACCATTCATACCCTGCTAATTTTCAGTGCTAGTTCACCCTCACCATCTGGTTTCTTTTATCCTACTCTCATGCTGCTGACTGCTACTGAAGGAAGTCAGGCAACCATGCAGTCATGCTAACTGGGTCCATTACAAATTCATATTAACCTAATCTCAGGGGACCCTCAGCACTGCACAGCCGTCCTTTTATTCTTCAATGATTGCCTATCATGATCCTTGAAGCAGCTGATCCAAAGATGAAAGAATCTTTGCCTCTCTCCCCAAGCACCATATGCCACCTCTACCCTTCCTTCTCTATTAGCAGATAACTTTCCCCTGCTCAGAAAATTGAAACCATCTGATATGTGTCCACATTTCTCCTAATCAGCACTTCAAAAATTCTCTATAGCTTCACTCATCCTCTCCTTTGCTCCAACTTTAGTCAAACGTGGCCCTCCTTACCCTTGACCCCATTCCTTCCCATTTTTCTCACAGCTTCCTCCATTTCTCATAGGAACATAACCTTTTCTTTTTCACCTTTCACCTCTTCCTAACTACTGGTTCCTTTCCCATTGCCTACAAACATGGCCAGGTTATCTACATCTTTGAAACACTTTCATTTGACCCTTCCATCCTACTAAGCCACCATCCTAGATCACTCCTTTCTTTCACTGCCAACCCCCTAGAAAGCATTATCTACAACTTGTTGCCTCCACTTACTCACCTCCCAAGCACTCCTCAACTCCTTGCAATCTAATCTGGGTTACAACTCCACCCTGCTACTTTACTGAAAAGGGTCTTTCCAAAGTTACTGATGATCTCTTACCTGATAAATTCCAATGGCCTTTTCTTAATCATCCTTCTTGATAGTTCTGGTTTTTGACACTGTTGACCAACCCTTCCTCTTTAGATACTCTCTCCTCCTTTGGTTTCTGGGATACTGCTGTCTTCTGTTTCTCTTATTACCTGTCAGATGGTTTATTTTCAAGCTCCTTTGCTGAATCATCATTGACCTCCTACCCTCTAAGTACTGAAGTCCCTCCAGGCTGTGTCATAAGCCCTCTTCTCTAGCCCCTCTCCCTAAGTAACTTTACCAAATGAGATATTTGTAAAGCACTTAGCAAAGTGCCTGCCACATTGTAGGCACTATATAAAATGTAATTCCCTTCCCTCCTTATCTACTATCATGAGTTCAATTATCATCTTTATATAAATGACTCCCCAAATCCATACATCTAACCCAAATCTTTCTAATGAACTTCATTCTCATATCACTAACCACCAGCTAGATGTCTCCACCTGGATACCTAGATATTCCATTGGCATATCAAACCTACATCCAACAAGAATTCATTATCTTTTCCTTCTAAATTAATCCTCCTTCCAAATTTCCCCATTTCTGCTGAAAGCACCAGTAGGGTGTTACCTGGGTTAATAACCTCAAAGTCATCTTTGACTCTTCCCTATTACCCACATATCCAATCATTTACCAAATCTTATCACCATCACTATTACCACCACATCTGTTTTCTTCCCTCCATTCATTTGGCCACTATTATAATTCAGGCCCTCATCACCTCTCAGCTGTTGTTCAGTCATTTTTTTTCAATCATGTCTGACTCTTTGTGACCCCATTTGGAGTTTTCTTGGCAAAAATACTAGAGTGGTTTGCCATTTCCTTCTCCAGATCATTTGACAGATGAGGAAACTAAGGCAAACAGGGTTAAGTGACTTGCCCAGGGTCATAGCAAGTAAATGTCTGAGGCCAGATTTGAACTCAGGAAGATGCTTTCCTGACTCCAGGCCCAGCACTTTATCCACTGGGCCCCCTTAGCTGCCACCTCTCAGTTAGACCATTGTAATAACCTACTAATTTGTTTCTATTCTCTTCCCTTCCCAATCTAATCTGGAGTTTCACCAGGGTTCTACTCATGTTAAAAGACTACAAATTACTGGGGATACGTACATACATTTTGAGGACTAACATCCTTCATTAATAAGGCTGTTTTATTTTCCCCCTTCTTTCAATAAAATTTTCTTTGGTAATATTGTGAACTACGTGCTTGCAATCAGGGATCCAGGCTCAACCCTAAAGTGTACATGGAGTTCTTTGGGTCCCTGACACTAGGATCAGATATATGTTAAGAATGATGTGTGAATAGACATCCCTACAAAAAAAGGAAGAAAGGGTAAGGGACACTTGAATCTCACATGGAACTGGTCAAAAGAAGGAAGAATACACAAACACACATATGCATGCACATACAAAGTTGGATACAGGAATACATTTGACTCAACAGAGGAATAGGAAGAAAAAGGAAGAAGCAAGGAGGGGGAATTAGAGAGAGGGCAGACTTAGGGAGGGATTAGTCCTAAGCAAAACAAATCCTGAAGATGTATAAAAATGTCTAAATCTCTTTTTGAAGTGGTAAAGAATGGCAATCTTAGGAGGTACCATCAACTGAAGAATGAATGAGTTTTGGTATATAAATGTGATGGAAAACTATTGTGCTGAACTCTTATCAGCAATGATAAAACATGATTCCCCATTTCCTGATAGAGAGACGAAGGACTCAGAATGCAGAATGAGCAAATTTTTTTAGGACATGGCCAGTGTGGTTTTTGTTTTTCTTGTGTTTTCAGTTAGGGCGGGGGACAAACGGGGAGGACAGAGAGAGAGTGAGAAGGTGATCTTGGCTGATTAAAACAAATAAAAAAAATTTTGTGTGTGTGTGTGTGTATACAAAGATTTATATATATATACATACATATATGTGTATGTATGTGTGTGTGTATTCATCCACTCCATATCAATATCTATATCTATACTGTAATAAATGAATAGATATAGATATGGCCAATGAGAAATTTTGTTTTACTTGACTATACATCTTTGTAACAAGGGTTTTGCCTTTCTCGCTTTCTCAATGGAGGGGTGGGTATGAGGGAAGTGGGAAGGAGAGAGAAGCATGAACTTTGTTTGAAAATAAAATAAAATGTAATTAAGAAAAAGAGAGAGAGAGATGTCTATTGGAGTAGGCTGAGGGTAGAAAAACATTTTTCAGACTGGTACAGAATGATTCCCAGTGTTGCTTCTATAACCAAAGTTACCTCCTAAAGCACAGAGCCTGGTAACTAAATTTATAAACTAAAGAAAAGGTAGTCTTTTGTCAATTTAGGGGATGACTTGTATATTAGATAGAATTTTTCAGAATTTATGAGCTTATGAGAATGCTTGCTTGTACTAGTCTAATTTTTTTTTCTCATTTGATTAGCAAACATGAATTTTACATTTGATAAAAAAAATATGTATAGAGCACCAAAAACCTCTGACGCACTTGCAAGGACCCCCAACTGGTAAAGAATAAAGCAGGTATTACAGAATGGTGAATAAACCCTTTCGGCATTGCCCAGGTGGACAAATGTCTAAATAAGCATGGAGATGCTCTGTAGCAAAAGACCGAATTTTCTTCCAGGGTCATAAAGGAGGCATATGTAATAAAGTGGACTCCTAAAAAGTCAAGCAGGGTCCAGGGAAGTTATATTATAAAGCTTGGGCACCAGTCTGAGAACCTTGCCTCATACGTCATTGAAAAAGGTCAGGACATTTGCCAAGAGCTCCCTCTTTTCTCCTTTTCCTCATCTGACATCACACAGACGGTCTACCCTCACTATCTCATCCTTCACCACTATCTCAGGCGAAGAGGTGGCCTTTCTGTCAGCTAAGGCGAACCTCTCTATATGGACAAATGATCTCATTCGACACCTTCTTCTCCAGTAGATTGTGCCCTCTATCATTCCCACTTTTTCACTATTCATCAATCCTCAACTCCTGGCTTCCTGGTTTCCTTCAAGTCTTAGCTAAAATCTTACCTTCTGCAAGAAACTTTTCCTGGTCCTCTCTGGGCCTAGAGTCAGGAAAACCTGAGTCCAAATTCAATCTAAGATACTTACTAGCTGTGTGACCCTGGGCAAGTCACTTAAGCTTCTGTTTGCCTCAGTTTCCTCATCTATAAAACAGGGATCATAATAGCACCTACCTTCCAGGGTTGTGAGGTACAAATGAGATAATGATTGTAAAGCATTTAGCACAGAGCCTAGCACATAGCAAATGCTGTATAAATGCTAGTTGTTATTATTATTATTATTATCAATCTTATTTATACATGTTTGCTTGCATGTGATCCAGAAGAAGCAAGGTAGGGCAGTGGCTAGGGCCTGGAGTCAGAAAGACTTGAGTTCAAATCCAGCCTCAGACACTTACTAGCTATGTGACCCTGGGAAAGTCACTTAACTTCTGCCTGCCTCAGTTTCCTAAACTGTAAAATAGGGATAATAATAGCACCGACCTCCCTTCCTACATTTCCTTCCTTTTCCTCATTAGATTGTGAGTTCCATGAGGACAGATAATGTTTTTGCTTTTCTTTGTTTCCCCAGCACTTAGGACAGTGCCTGGAATATAGTAGGTTCTCAATAAATGTTTGTGGTTGACTTAATTATTCATTGATCAAGGAGGAGGAAATTATTAGTGATGTGGAAACTATTCAAACCTGGAGAAAAAGATGACCATGTCAATGTAGGGCTTGTTTTTGTTTGCTGTTGCTGTTTTTAGTCATTTCAGTTATGTCCGACTTCTTGTGACTCCATTTGGGGTTTTCTTGGCAAAGATACTAGAGTGGTTTTGCCATTTGTTTCACCAGTTCATTTTACGGATGAGGAAACTGAGGCAAACAGGGTTAAGTGACTTGACCAGCATCATAAAGCTGTCTGAGGACAGATTAAAACTCGATTCAAGCCCAGCATGACATAACTGCCTTGTTTTTATTTACTAATAGGTAAACAGAGCTTGATCAGACATTTAGTCTAGACTGTGAGCAGACATATTCCAAATAGTACAGAGAAGATATACCACAACCAAAGATTCTAGAAGAAAAGATAGCACAGAGGAAATAGGAGATTCTTATGAAATTCTGATTAAATAATTGTGAATGAGTATAAGGAGGAATATGACAAGAATAGGAGGCAAAGTGGTATAGGTGAGAGAGCATTGTCTCCGGAGAGAGAAGACCTAGGTTCAGATTCCACAACTAATACTACCTGTGTGACTTTGGGCAAGTCACTTAACTTCCCTTGGTCTCAGTTTTCTTATCTGTAAAATGAGAGGGTTGGCCTCTAATGTCCCTTTCACCTCTAAATCTATGATCCTATGGTATAAGACATTTCTAATGAGTTAAAAATTTGAAAGGACATATAAAAAAGAAATTAGTAGAAACTTGTGAACAAGAAAAAAATACAAAAGAGTGACATGGACCTTCAGAATAGTATCATAAATACTAAATTCCAGACTGAACAAGGCTTACAAAAAATAAGGACAACAAAACGAGCAGGAACATAAAAAGGAACCAAAAAGTAGTGGCTAGAACTAGGGCACCAAGAAACAGCTGGAAAAAAAAAAAGAAACAGTTGGCAGCAGCAAAAGACGGGAATAAGTAATAAGGAACCAAAGCTACCCCTAGAAACCTAGGAGAGCAGACAGCTCCATGCTTTGGTCCACATTTTTATCACTGACTGCAATGAAAGGATAGACTGTGCTAACTGCATTTGTGGAAAACATGAAACTGGAGGGAAATAGATAACTGAATTATGGTCGTCTGTAAGCTTACCTGCCATCTACCCTGTATCTTGCATATGCCTATTTATGTACATCTTGTCCCCCATGTTAGAGTAGGAGCTCCTTGAGGGAAGGAGTTGTTTTTGTGTTTTCTTTCCATTCCCAGTGCTTAGCAAATTCCTGCTTCCTGGCTTGCTTGCTTAAATCGAGATCCAAAAAAGATTTCAAAAGATTGGAATGGTGGATTGAAGCTATTAAGATTAAATTTTTTTTAAAAAGTATTTAGTCCTTCAATTGGCTTAAAAAAACATAAACTGCACAAGTATAACATGGAACCAGTTAGCTGGAAAGTAATTCATAAGGAAAACAGTGAAGATTTTTATAGATCCCAGGCCCATTATGAGTCAACAATGTGACGTAGCAACCAAAAAAGCCAATGCAGTTTTCATCTGTATTAACATAAGTTGTATCCAATAGAAGGAAGGTTACATTACTAATGCATTTCTGCCCTGGTTAGACCACATCTACATTATTATGTCCAGTTTGGGAAAATATGTTTTAGGAAGTACACTGAGAAACTAGAGTGAGTCCAAATACAGGTGACCAGGAATGGTGAAGAGATTTTACAAACCATGCCATATAAGTGTCAACTGGGGGGGTGGAGCCAAGATGGCAGAGGGAAAGCAGTGACTGTCTTGAGCTCTCTCCCAAAGCCCTCTAAATACCTAAAAAAATGGCTCTAAACAAATTCTAAAACAGCAGAACCCACAAAAAGACAGAGTGAAACAAATTTCCAGCCAAAGACAGCCTGGATGGTTGATCAGAAAGGTATATAGCGCCGGGCAGGGAGAGGAGCACAGTTCAGCGTGGGCGCGCAGGCCACAGCGACCCTGGAGCAGGCCTCAGAGGACTGAATCGTGGGCAGCTGTGGTGGTTTCCAGACTTCTCAACCCCTGAATGCCAAAGACAACTTAGAAAGTCAGTGGGAAAAGTCTGTGACTGCAGTGAGAGAGGAGCTAGGTCTCAGTCACAAGTCTCGGGCGCAGTCCGGGGCCACAGCTTTTTCCTGAGCTTCTGGCCCACAGACTGAGGGGGAATCCAGTGGCTGATCAGAGGGGGATTGCAAGGATCTCTTTGCCAGGGCTGAGGCAGGAATCTCTTGCTTTATCAATGCTTGGATCTGGGTCACAGTTCTGAGAGGCGGTCCTGGGGCGAGGAGGAACGCTGGTGTGGTGGTGGAGAGGAAACACCTCACCCCTTATCATAGCACCTTGGAAGAACTGAAAATATACAGGTCCGTAGAAGTACCTCTGGAAACAGCTGTACAAACCCCTGAAGCTTGGGACAGTATACTCTTCACATTGGAAGCAGACTTTTACCTTAACACAGTTTAAAACTCAAGTAATTGCATGGGATCATGAGTAAGCAGCGCAAAAAGAGTCAGACTATATTATCTTACTTTGGTGACAAAGAAAATCAAAACATACAACCAGAAGAAGACAACAAAGCCAAAGCTCTTATATCCAAAGCCTCCAAGAAAAATATGAATCAGTCCCAGGCCTTGGAAGAGCTCAAAAGGGATTTTGAGAAGCAAGTAAGAAAAGTAGAGGAAAAACTGATAGTGATGCAAGAAAATCATGAAAAACAAGTCAACAGCTTGCTAAAGGAGACCCAAAAAAATACTGAAGAAAATAACACCTTAAAAAATAGCCTAACCCAAATGGCAAAAGAGGTCCAAAAAGCCAATGAGGAGAAGAATGCACTCAAAAGCAAAACTGGCCAAAGGAAAAGGAAGTCCAAAAGATTACTGAAGAAAATACTTCCTTAAAAATTAGAATAGAGCAATTGGAAGCAGTGACTTTATGAGAAATCAAGACACTGTAAAACAAATCCAAAAGAATGAAAAATTAGGAAGCAATGTGAAATGTCTCATTGGAAAAACAACTGACCTGGAAAATAGATCCAGGAGAGAGAACTTAAAAATTATTGGACTATCTGAAAGCCATGATCAAAAAAAGAGCCTAGACATCATCTTTTAAGAAATTATCAAGGAAAACTATCCTGATATTTTGGAACCAGAGGCCAAAATAGAAATTGAAAGAATCCACAGATCTCCTCCTGAAAGAGATCCCCAAGGAAAACTCCTAGGAATATTGTAGCCAAATTCCAGAGTTCCCAGGTCAAGGAGAAAATATTACAAGCAGCCAGAAAGAAACAATTCAAGTATCGTGGAAACACAATCAGGATAGCACAAGATTTAGCTGCTTCTACATTAAGGGACCACAGGGCATGGAATATAATATTCCGGACAGCGAAAGAGACAGGATTACAACCAAGAATTACCTACCCAGCAAAACTGAGTATAATCCTACAGGGGAAAAAATGGTCATTCAGTGAAATAGAGGACTTTCAAGCATTCTTGATGAAAAGACCAGAGTTGAATAGAAAATGTGATTTTCAAATACAAGACTTGAGTGGAACATGAAGAGGTAAACAGGAAAGAGAAAATCATAAGAGACTTATTAAGGTTGAACTGTTTACATTCCTGCATGGAAAGATGATATTTGTAACTCATGAGACCTTTGTCAGTATTAGGGTAGTTGGAGGGGAAAAAATTATATGTACATATATATAGATATAGATAGATAGATATAGAGGGCACAGGGTGAGTTGAAAATGAAGGGGTCATATCTGGAGAATAAAATTAAGGGATGAGAGAGGAATATATTAGAAGAAGGAGAAAGGGAGAGGTAGAATGGGGTAAATTATCCCATAAGAAAAAAAAAACAGAAATGAAAAGGCTCTTACAGGGGAGGGGAAACAGGGAAAGTGAGAGGGAATGAGTGAATCTTATTCTCATAAGATTTGACTTAAGGAGGGAATAACATACACACTCAATTGGATGTGGAAATCTGTCTTACCCTACCGGAAAATAGGGGGGGAAGGGGACAAGAGAGTAGGGGGATGATAGAGAGGAGGGCAGATTGGGAAAGGGAGTAAAGTAAATACTTCTGAGGAGGAACAGGGTCAAAAGAAAGAATAGAATAAATGGGTGGGCGGGATAGGATTAAGGGAAATAGAGTTAGTTTTTCAGAGCATGTCTACTATGGAAGTGTTTTGCATAACTGCACATATATAACCTATATTTAGTTGCTTGCCTTATCAATGAGGGTGGGTGGGGAGGGAGGAAGGGAGAAAATCTGGAAACCAAAGTTTTAAAAACACATGTTTAAAAAAAATGTTTTCACATGCAACTGAGAAATAAGAAATACAGGAAATGGGGTACAGAAATCCATCCTGCCCTGCAGGAAAATTGAAGGGGAAGGGGATAAGAGAAGCGGGGGAGAGATAGAAGGGAAGGCAGACTAGGGGAAGGGGTATTTAGAATGCATGCCATCTTGGGGTGGGGGGAGGGGCAAGATGGAGTGAAAATTTGGAACTCAAAATCTTGTGGAAGTAAATGTTTAAAACAAAAAAAATAAAATAAAAATTACCATTAAAAAAAAAATAAGTGTCAACTGAAGGAAATAGGGAAGTTCAGTCTGGACCTAGGAGTAACATAATTATTCTTTTCAAATACCTGGAGAATTATTACATGGAAGAAGGATTAGATTTAGTTATGTTGATTCTAGAGGGCAAAATTAAACTTTTCTTTATAAAACTATAACCCTAGAGGAGAGGAACTATTTTTGTTTTTGTCTTTGTATCTCCAGTGCTTGATGCATAGTAGGTATTTAATAAATATTTGGTGAACTGAATGAATGAATGGGTAGAAGTGACAGTGGGCCAGATTTTATCTCAGCATAAGGAAACACTTTCTGGTAATAACAGCAGGCCCAAAATGCAATGGGCTACCTTGTAGGGTGACAAATTTCCTGTCACTTGAATTGCTGATCTGTATCAGTGGAAGTTTATGTAAACAGAAATTCCCTGAACCAATGAAATCACAGGTCCAGACAATCTCTAATGCCTAAAAAGAGAGAGAGAGAGAGAGAGACAAAGAAGAAAAGAAAGAAAGAAAAAGATATCTTATAAGAGAATAAGACCAAATAGTGGTTTCTGCTAAATTTCTACAAGCCTGAGATAAAAGAGCAGCTAAAAGGTTACTATAAGTCTGGTCAGAGAACAAGGATGAGCAAGAACCAGGCTGTAACTTCATTTCAAATTGTATCTATCATTTGGAAGGCTTTCTGCTCTGAAGAAATGTATGCAATGCATCCTCTTCCTAAAGAGAATTTGTTCTTTTACATCTCTAGAATAAAGACCTAACCACTGTGCCCAGCATACCACTGAGCATACAGGAGATGATCAGTAAATCTGTGTGTTCAATAACTGAATGAAGATACTTCACTCACTCACTCACCTGAACAGTCGCCTCTCAGCATCTCTCTCCCCTCAGCTTCCTGAATGTCTAGGATCCATGGCTCTTCCCCTCGTTCTAGCTGGGAGATCACATTTGGTTTGGATACTGGAAATCCTGTGCATAAGGAAGGAAATGGGGGCCGGTGATTTGTTCTGGATACACAGAGCTGTCCCAACCTCAGTTCCAGGGCCTGGGTTTTCAGGTAGGTGAGAAGAGAAGAAAGGCCATGATAGAAGAGCCTAGAAAAGTCTTAAGAAACTTCTGGAGGGGATCTTAGAATTGTGTTACAAAAGGAAATGGGGACCTGGGGAAGTAGTTACGTGGGTCAATTAACTAAGTATGTGCTATCCACTCTTACAAGGCAGAAAACTTCTACTTCTAGGGAGTCAAAATTAGATCTCAGATGAGATGCCTGGTCCTAAATCAGGAAAAAGTCTGAGTTTCCTACAAGGGACTGAGAGGCATCAAAAAGTACAGACTTAGATAGAGTTAAGGAATCTCTTTTTCTAATTCTATATATACCACGTCTGTCAACTGGGAAAGGGAAACAGAATTGTCCTATCTGTGAATCTCAAAAGGATTAGAAATCTGTAGTCCCTGAACCTCAAGCCCAAACCTAACAAAACTTTTTCATACCCTACACTGATTCACAAAGCAAGAAGCAAAGGAACTCAGATCTAAGTCCTGGGGAGAGAAGCCTTACCCAGAGAGACCACATTCCCATAATTCTCTAGCATCACATCCTTGTAGAGGTTTCTCTGAGCAGGACCCAGATGGCTCCACTCCTCCCGGGTGAGATACACAGCCACATCTTCAAACATCATGGATGCCTGAAACATGTTTCTGCGGCAGCCCAGCGATAAGCCCAGTGTTCGGTCCTGGGATGAATCATATGATCATAGAAGGTCAGGGTTGGCAGGGAGTGCCAAGGCCTGTTCCTGAACAAGAATTCTCTATGCAATATAGTGGAAAAATGATTGTCAAACATTTATTCCAAAACCTCTAAGGAAAGAGGTCTTGGAACTTACCACCTCTTATGGCAGCCCTTTGGTACACTTTGGGACATCTCAAATTGTCAGCAAAAGAGCTAGTAGCCTTGGAAAGGCTACCAACTTGGTAGCCATTGGAAGGTGATCCAATGAGGCAGAGGGTCTGAGTCTGTGAAACAGACTATGAAAGTGTGAGAATATATGTGCATGTATAAATACGTGGGTTTGCATGTGCTTTTTGAGGGATTCTTAAGAAAGGGCTAGGAGACAAAATGGATTCAGAAAAAAAGAGGAAGGGATGGGTTTAAGAAAAAAAAAGTAATCTTCTCCAATCCCCAAACAATAAGAACACATGGTTGAGAGACTTATCTCCAATTTGATAAGTCAAATAGGAGGCCCCAGAGCCCAGGTGTGCAAAGTCAGTAAGTATATTTATGAAGGTTGAGAGCAAACTAGCCTAGAGAACAAATGAGCTCTGTCCATGAAGTCCCTCACCTTACTAGGCTCCCAAGGGAAGGAATATAGGCCCATATCCCTGGGGTTGAAGTGGGAGGTGCAAGACAGTAGCTGGCTAGAGAAACTCTAGCAAGGGACCATGGCTAAGCCTACTCTAGAGACAGTAACAACGGGATCTCAGAAAAGAAAACTTACCTGAGGCCTGGGTGGAAGAAGCTCATCTGCCATCGCCTGGTCTTTTAGATACCCCTTTGGGAGATACGGCTGAGGGAAGAGAAGGAAATCATGAGTGAGACCAATCATGTCCTGCGGTTTCCCTTCTACCTAACCTCCCTAGTCCTCCTCACCAGTGCTTCAGGGAAACTAGGAACCCTTTAAGGCCCTGACTAATATCAAATCAGTCAACTAATTAGCAAGCATTTATTAGATAATACCTACCATGTCCCAGACACTGTGCTAGGTGCTGGGACTACAAAGACAAGAGTGAAATAATTCCTCTCTTAAAGAAGCATTCATCCTATCAGAGACCACATGTATACATATACAAGAATATGCAAAATACACATGAAGGAATTTAGGGGAATAATTTGATGCGAGGGGAACGTATTATTAGGTTAGTGGAGTCACTAAATAGCTCATGTAGGAGGTAGTACTTAAGTTGAGTATTGAGAAAACTAGAGATCTTGAGAGATGGAGGTGAGGAGAGTATGCATTTTGGGCATGGGGGACAGCAAATGCAAAAGAAGGAAACAGGAGATGGAATGCCCTGTATGAGGAACAGCATAGGCAATTTGGCTGGACTGCAGTCTGTGTGGAGGGGAGTAAGATGCATAATGGTGGAAAGGTAAGTTCCAAACAGATTGTGAAGAAATTTAAATGACAAACAAAGGAATCCTATATTCCATCCCAGAAGTAATAGAGAGCCACTAGAGTTTATTGGGGTGGGGGTGGAAGGGGTTGAAGTGACATGATCAGAAAATTAGGAAAATAGGAAATCACTGGCAGCTATGAGGAGGATAGATTGGAGAGGGGAGAGACTAATTGGGGAGCAATTACAATAGTCTAGGCAAAAGATGATGATGTTAGAATGGTGCTGCATTCATGGGAAAAAGATGCCAGAGAAGCTGTGGAGGTAAAATTAACAAGATTTAAGCATAGAAAACCAGACTTGTCATAGCTTCATTCATTCATCCAATAAACATTTCAGAACCTAATGCATGCAGAAGACTATGTAGCCCATCAATTATAACATTATCGGAAGTAACATGACATAATGTAAAGAGTATTATACTTTCAAGTTGGGAGATCCTGGGTCACTGGCTCTAGCCATGTGACTTTGGGCAAATCACTTCATCTCTTTGAAACTATTTTCCATCCACAAAATGAGAGTGTTGACATTACCTTCCTTCCAGGGCTGGCATGAGGACAATACTTTGCAAACCTTAAAAGCACCACACAAATGTGAGCTCATTACTTTTGTCATTATTATTCTTAAAACTTAAAGCACTTTATAAATCTGGGTTCCTATTTTTATTTTGATTGATTGTAAATGGAAGCTATAAGCAAGATTCCCCCCTCTGGGTTGTTCAATTCTGACCGACTTTTCATGACCCCATTTGGGATTTTCTTGGCAAAGACACTTGAGTTGTTTGCCATTTCCTTCATCAGCTTATTTTACTGATGAGGATACTGAGGCTGAAGGGGTTAAGTGGCTGACCTAAGGTAACCCAGATAGTAAGTATCTGAGCCTGGATCTAAACTCAGGTCTTCCTGACTCCAGGTCCAGCTCTCTATCCACTGCACCACCTAACTGCCCTAAGTCCCTCTCTGAGTTCCACCTGTTTTATAGGCATGATTACCTATTTTGTAGGCAGAAAATACATAGGTAATTCACTAGAAGATAAACTCAGGGTCCAAAAACCCAAGAGGAGCTAGAATGACAGGCAGAATCTAAGATGAAATGTATTAGGGATAAATGTAATGTCCTACCCTTAAGTTCAAATAAAACAACTCCACAAATTCAGGTTGGGGGAGGCATGGACAACAGTTGTATGAAAAAGATCTAGGAGTTTTAGTGAACCCCAAGTCCTCCATGAACCAACAATGTGACACAGCAGCCAAAAAAGCTAACACAATCTTAGACTACATAGTATGCATTGGCATAGTACACAGAACAAAGGAGCTCGTTGTCCCACTCTACTCTGTCCTAATCAGACCATATTAGAAATATCGCATTCAATTCTGAGCACCCCACTTTAGGAAAGACTGTAGTAAACTGGAATAATAATAACTAGCACTTGTACAGTGCTTTACACTCTGGGTCTCCTTTAGCAAGCTGTTCACTTGTTTTTCATGATTTTCTTGCAAAACTCTCAGTTTTTCCTCTACTTCTCTTACTTGCTTCTCAAAATCCCTTTTGAGCTCTTCCAAGGCCTGGGACTGATTCATATTCTTCTTGGAGGCTTTGGATGTAGGAGCTTTGGCTTCATTGTCTTCTTCTGGTTGTATGTTTTGATCTTCTTTGTCACCAAAGTAAGATAATATAGTCTGACTCTTTTTGCGCTGCTTACTCATGATCCCATCCAATTACTTGAGTTTTAAACTCTTTGTTAAGATAAAAGTCTGCTTCCAATGTGGAGAACGTACTGTCCCAAGCTTCGGGGGTTTGTACAGCTGTTTTCAGAGATACTTCTAGGGACCTGAAAATTTTCAGTTCTTCCAAGGTGCTATGATAAGGGCGAGGTGTTTCCTCTCCACCACCACAACAAGCTCCACCACACCAGTGTTCCTCCTCGCCCCAGGACCACCCCTCAGAACTGTGACCCAGATCCAAGCATTGGTAAAGCAAGAGATTCTTGCCTCAGCACTGGCAAAGAGATCCCTGCAATCCCCTTCTGATCAGCCACTGGATTCCCCCTCAGTCTGTGGGCCAGAAGCTCAGGAAACAGCTGCAGCCCCGGGGGTGGCTGAGACCTCGCTCCTTCTCTCACCGCAGTCACAGACTTTTCCCACTGACCTTCTAAGTTGTCTTTGGCGTTCATGGGTTGAGAAGTCTGGAAACTGCCACAGCTGCCTGCAATTCAGAAGCCCTCTAAGGCCTGCTCCAGGGTCGCTGCGGCCTGCGTGCCCACACCGCACTGTGCTCCTCTCCCCGCCCAGCGCGATACACCTTTCTGATCAACCATCCAGGCTATCTTTGGTTGGAAATTTGTTTCACTCTGTCTTTTTGTGGGTTCTGCTGCTTTAGAATTTGTTTAGAATCATTTTTTATAGGTATTTGGAGGGGTTTGGGGGAGAGCTCAAGCAACTCACTGCTTTCCCTCTGCCATCTTGGCTCCGCCCCTCAGTGCTTTACACTCTGCAAAGTGCTTTATAAACTATCTCTTTGATCTCATTTAGGTGGCCCAATGGACAGTGCATGGGGGTCTGAAGTCAGGAAGATCTGAGTTCAAATCTGGCCTCAGACACTTAATAGCTGTGTGACCCTGGGTACGTCACTTAACCCTGTTTACCTCAGTGTCCTCATCTGTAAAATGAGCTGGAGAAGGAAATGGCAAACCACTCAGGTATCTTTGTCAAGAAAACCCCAAATGGGGTCATGAAGAGTACAACATGACTGAACAACAGCAACAACATAACTCACATTATATTCTCCTGGGATACTTAATACATTTAACTTCTGCCTGTCTCAGTTTCCTCAATTGTAAAATCATAATCATAATACTTGTAAAGCACTTAGCATGGTGCTTGGCACATAGTAGATGCTTACTAAATGTTTGTTCCCCTGTTTAAAACAACCTTGTGAGGTAGGTACTATTATTATCTCCACAGACAGGGAGCCATCTCCAGTCATCCTGATCTATATCTTGCCATTGGACCCAGATGACTCCAGAAGAGAAAGTGAGGCTGGTGACTTTGCACAGCCCTCCCTCACTTAAGTGCAATACCTTTGCACGTCATGGCATCACCTTACTGATGTCATGGTCCTCTTCAAGAACAAAGGACAAATAACATCTCCACAGACAAGAAAACTGAGACTGAGAAAGGATAAATAACTTGCTTGGGATCACACAGCTGTCTGAAGTAGGATTCTAACTAAAGTCTTTGTGACTCCAAGTCCGACACTCTGGAACATATCCAAAGGAGGGAGACCAGAATGGTGAGTTGACTAGAGACCGTGCCATATGAATAACCAGTAACGTTTTGCTTTGAGAGAAAAAGAAATGGTTGGTGTTTAGAGGTTAGATAGAGATCTTCAAATATTTGCAAGGTTATGAAATGGGAATGGGATGAGACTTCTTTCATTTGGTTCAAAAGCAGTAATGAGTAGAAACTGAAGCTCAGAAGATTTCTGCTCCACGTAAGGACAATAATGAGAACTTTCAAAAAAACTAGAATGGACTGCCCTGGAAGGTGGTGGGCTCCCTTTCCCTGGAGATCTGAAAGGGAAACTGAATAGCTTTTTGTTAAGGCTACCATAGAAGGGCTTCCTGCTGAGAGACCAACTAGATTTGATGACTTTTGAGGTCCCTTCCAACTCTTTGTTTCTATGATTCTCAAAAGTTTTAGGGCAGTTTTCTTATCTCCTCTTCTATCCTCCTTCTTCCTAGTCATCAGATCTCTGATTCACTCCAGCTTCAATCTGGCCTCAAGACCCTCACTCTTATTGGGATGTCTGGAATGTCTCATACCCTAGTTCAATATTTGTCTTCTCCAACAAGCCTTCCCTAAATAATCCATCCTCCCCACAACCACATTGATAGCTCCTAATTTTGTGTTTACTCAGCTCTCCATATACAGTTTGGACAATGTAAATAATGATAATAATAATAATAGCAAACACCTATGTAGTTTTTTAAGGTTCACAAAGCACTCATGTTTCCCTCTTCTATGCAATTCTTCATCTATGTCTTCCTATATTCAGTTGAATCTTATTAGAATTGGCTCATCATGCTAGCCACCTAAAGCATACAAGACAAATTTAGAAGAATCCTAGAATCCCAGAATCTCCAACCTATGCCTGTTCAGAAATTCCCTCCTTCCAAAAATCTCCAACCATACTTAGCCAACCATTCTAGCCTGTCAGGATCTTGCTGAATTTCAAATCTGTTGTCCAACATGTTAGCTATCCCTCCTAGGTTTCTGTCATGTGTAAATTTGATAACCCAAGCCTTTTCCAAAGTCACTGATATAACAGCTGAATACTAGAGGCTCAAGGACAAATCTCACAGACATTCCACTGAAGACCTTCTTCTTTGACACTAATTCATTAATCACTATTCCCTGGATATAGTTTTTGCTACTCAACCAGTCTCAAAGTAACCTAATTTATCAACTAGTCCACATTCTATCTTGTCCACAAAAAAAAAAGAGTGAATACATGAGAAACCGCCAAATGCCTTGCTGAAATATACTATGTCTATGGCATTCCCCTGATCTACCAGTCTAATAACCCTGTCAAAAAAGAAAATGAATTTAGTCTATCATGATCTTTTCTTCCTGATCCCAAGATGGTTATTAGTAATTACCACTTTCACAAGTGCTCACAATTCATTTCTTTAATTAGAGAATTTTGCCAGGGACCAAAGTCAAGTTCATTGGTCTAAAGTTTAAAGAATCTAACTTTTCCATTTTTTTTTTTTAAAAATCTAGTGCAGTGTTTGTGTCTCCCATTCTCTAGCATTTTTCAAAGATCAATGAAAGGTTAAAAAGATGGGCTGAATCTAATAAGATGGGGTGTAATTAGGATAAATGTAAAGTTCTGTACCTGGGCACAAACTATACAAGTACAGATAGACCTATACGCATATTCAATGCTTCATGTGAAAAATGCTTGTGGATTTTAGTGGACTGCAAATTCAATATGAACAACAAAACTACAGCATGACAGCCAAAAAGGCTAATTCAATCATAAGTTGTGTGAATTGAAGCATATTTCTGCAATACTAAATTAAGTTATAGATGCCACATTTTAGAAAGGATGCTGGCAAATAAGAGAATATAGAATGGGATGACCAAGGCAGCTAGATGGCACAAAGAATAGCACACCAGGATAGGAGTCAGGAAAATGAGTTCAAATCTGACCTCAGATTCTTATTAGGTCTGTGAAGCTGAGCAAGTCACTTAACATCTGCCTGCCTCAGTTTCCTCAACTGTAAAATGAGGATAATAATAGCATCTACTTCACAGGGTTGTTGTGAGGACCAAATAAGATAACATCTATAAAGCATTTAGCACAGTGCCTGGTGTGTGTGTGTGTGTGTGTGTGTGTGTGTGTGTGTGTGTATGTGTGTGCATGTATACATATATGGCACTAACAATTAGAACTATCTAGAGCTGGACTGAGCTGAGAAAGTCAATTCCCCATCACTTAAAGTATTCACATGGATGTTGCTGAGGGTATTCTCCCTCAAGTACAGGCTGTACTAAATGATTTCTGAGATTCTTTTCCATTCAGAAATTCAGATTCTTTGGTGAGGACTGGTTTAGAGGTAGGGAAAACAGAAGAGCTTGAAGAACTCACATCAGATGGGATCAATCTCCTCTGGAAAGAAGGCGAGGTCATCTGATTAAAGAGAGTAAGGATAGGCTGAGGGTGAAGGCCTAAGAAAGAAAGCTTTGGAACAAGTGCTATGAGGAATAGTCATGGTTTACACTGGCACAACTCTTAAAAGTTTGCAAAGAACTTTTAATGACATTTCTATCTGATCCTCACAATAATCCCATGAACTTTTACAATGTGAATCATATTGCTTGCCTTCTCAATGGGTGGGAAGGGGCTTGGAGGGACAGAATTTGGAACTCAAAAAAATTTTAAATGAATGTTTTAAAAATGTAAAATTTTTTTTTAATTTTAATAATAATTCCATGAATTACAGGATACAAGTACTATACCTATTTAAAGATGAGGATGCTGAGGTGTGAAGATGTTAAGTGACTTACCAAAGGTCACAAAACTAATAAATGGCAGAGCCAGAACTCAAATCTAAGTCTTCTGTCTCCATGTCCGATTCTTTTCCCACTATACCTATTTGATATTCAAAATGGATCTGTGATCTCTTGACTGGACTTTCCTTCAGTAATGCAGATCACAACCCATCTATACTACTCTTGCCCATATCTTCCCATACGTTTGCACAGGGGGACCACCCAATATGCTGGAGTCCTTCCTCAACTTCTCCTGATATCACGAGACTACTAGTCAGAACACTGGTTATCCATCTGGCATCCCTCACCCTTGCAGGATTAACCCCTCTTCTTCTATTATACATTTCTCTGATGAGATTTCTAACTTCTCTTCTTCAGAGTTCCTCCCTGGTGATACTACAGTTGGCTCATACTTACCACTGCACCTCTTCATGGCCCTCTATGGGATACTCATTTTTCAGTTATTCGGAGACTATTGTGTTCCATGTCTCTCAGGTATACACAATGATAGATATGATAGATATGAAAAAGGTGGGCCTTTGCTTCTAGGAAAACATTGGAGTCGTCAAAGTAGCTCTTCAATTTCCTAAAGATAATCCAGACTATTCTCCTCCTCCTATTTAATTCTGGGCCCAAATCATTCATTTGTACTGTCTGTCCCAGATACATAATATTGGATGCCAATATCTCTACAGTTTGTCCATCCAATTTCAAGTCACAATCTGGGAAATAGACATTCTTTATCTACTTCATCTTTCCTATGAAGATAACCAGGTCAAACTCTTTTGAGTGGTTTGAGACCCCATCCAGGAAGTTCTACAATATTTCCAGGCTTAAAGAAACCAGTATAGGAGCATTGGAGGATCTCACCATCCAAAGGGAATCCCTCTTCAACCTAGGCTCTATGCCGAATTCTCCTTCATCACCGTGGCGAATATCTTTGGCAAGTATACATCTCCTTGTTTTATGAGTCACCTGACTTTTACGCTCTCAGGGCCATT
The DNA here is from genome assembly GCF_900497805.2 of Vombatus ursinus. NCBI lineage: Eukaryota > Metazoa > Chordata > Mammalia > Diprotodontia > Vombatidae > Vombatus > Vombatus ursinus. The sequence continues at coordinate 3,292,796 of NW_020952097.1, forward strand.
TCTCAGGGTTATTTCTATTATTATGTCTTTCAAAGAATCTTGAATGATTCTGATCAAATGAGTTAATATTTGCAAAGTGCTTAGCAACAGTAACTGGCACATAGTAGGTACTTAATGTTTACTCCCTTCCCTGATAAAAGATACCTTGTTGGAAGAGAGGCTGGGTGACACAGTTTAATAGTGCAATAAATCAGCATGATTTCTCCAGGGGTATTTATTTAGCTGTTTGAGAATGGGAATAAAGAAGATATATGTTAAGAGTGACCCAAAGTTGATGGCTACCAGCTCAGAAATAGCAGAATGTCAAGGGGACCAAAGAATCAAGGATACAAGAAAATGTATTATGAAAATGGCTGAACATTAGTTGAAATTTGAGTAGGGAGGAAAATTAAAGCAAAACAAGGGCAATGGACTCAGAAGAAGGAATCAAGGAAGGAGAGGTCTCTCTTCTCCATGCTAGTGAAGAGCAAGTTGGAAGGAATCAAGAAGAGACTGTGGTCAAAGAGGGGGATTTCAGAAGTCAAGATCTTCATATCACATAGTTCTGTGTGAAAGTGAGGTAGAATGGTAGATAGCTGAAGTAGAGGTGGAGGTCACAGAAGTTGAGAAAGTTGAAGAACTGTGAGTCTAGGGTATTAGAATAATAATTAAAATGACAACTATAGTCTCTGAGAATGACAGCAAAACATGTAGTGTAGAGGAAAATGGTGAGCCTAGTACCAAAATCACTGAGAAAAATGGGACAATGTCCTTGAGGTCAGTAGGTAGCAGTGACAACAATCATGAGAACGTAGTATAATTGAATGGCCATGAACTTCAAAGAAGGAGCTGTGGCAGAGAGCAGTTGAGCAAGGATCTGGAAGCAACAGAATGGGAAAGGGGTATGCTGACCACATCCTTCTCCCATGTCCTGAAATTATGGGTCCAGAAGGAGTAACCAGCCTTAGTTTTGGTTAGGTGCCAAAAGCAGCTGCCAAAAATGTAGTTTTCTCCTCCCTCAACCAGTTCCAAGTCTCTACGTCTACAATATCTGTCATTTTTTATTTCTTTTCCATCCCGACAGTGTCTGTCTATCTGTCTCTGTCTCTCTCCCCCCCCAATCCATTTTACATGTCAGATTATTCTCTCTGAAATATATCATGTCATCACCTTGCTTGAAATATTTTAATGGCTCCTTACTCCCCATTAATGTAACCTGATGTTCAATCCCCTCCACAATCTGACATCAGCCTCATTTCTAGCCTTATCTAAAACTATTCCTTTTCCTTTACCTTTCATCCCAACAACCCTGACTACTTCCACCTCCCTGCCTTCATCACCTCAACCTTGAGCCCAACCCCACTCCGCAGAAACTTTATCTATCTTTTAAGGCCCATCTCGTGGTATGTCTTCCTTGAAGCCTTTCCTAATTCCTTCAGACAAAATGATCCCTCTCTCCATGGCACTTTTGTGTTTGCACTTCTCTTTTACAATGACCATATTCTGCCTCATATTTATGTGTAACCCTGCCTTCTACTTCCCCTATTGAGCTACAAATCCCCTGAAGGCAAAAGCCAGATCTTCTCTCTGATGCTCAGCATCATTCTACAGACTTCAGGAAACATTTGGTGAAGGAACACTGAGATATAACATTTCTTTGGCTAAAGGATAAAAAGGGCTTGTAGCAAAATCAGTCCCTAATTCTACTATATCCTGGGTTCTTCATGGGGTTGAAGTGCAGAATGGAAGAATTCCAGAATCATGAAGGAAAGGGGAACATAAATAAATATAATAGTTAAAAGGGCCTTCAGAGTTCTAGGATATCTTTTTTTTATTATTAAAAAAAATTCAGTTTAATGAAACAATAAATTTAAGTGTAATTTTACAATGTCTTGAGTAAATAATAAGCATTAATTCTTCAAGATTAGATATCAGGAGTTCTTAATCTAAGTTCCATGGACCACCAACAGATTCACAGATAGATTTCAGGGGAGTCCAAACACTTGGATGGGAAAAAAAAATTAAACTTTTATTTCAATATAGTTTCCTTTGCAATTCTATACATTTTATTTAATGCATTGAAAAACAATATTCTGAGAAGTCCACAGGCTTCATCAGACTGCCAAAAATATCCATGACACACACAAAAGGGTTAAGAAACTCTGTACTGAACATCAAAAGCTGTGACACAGAGGTCATCATATGTAATTACAAGTTCATTTCAAGTCTTGAAAATATAGCCGACTGAGCTGTCCTTACAATAGCAAACTCTAGGCATCTTGACTGCTAGGATAGAATGGTTTATCATTTATCTATATCTCGCTGATAAACTACAATTCATCTTCTACAATGTTATTAAGTCTTATGGTAGTATATAAGCTTTTTGAAAAAATTAATTCAGAAAAGAAGTACTTAGTGCATAAAATCATCAACAATCTTATTGTGCAAGACCAAAGTCAACATATCTACTAGCTAAGCAGAAATATACATCTGGTTAACAGTCATCAAGGTTGCAAATGTTACATTTTTCTTGCATTCAATTATGCTTGGGATATTATATATTGCTTACTGCAGATTTTAGCATTCTTTTTTATTTGAAAACGAGCAACAATTTTGCTCCTCTAGTTACACTGTATCATATATTTTTCTACTCATTCAGAGTTTCTGTATTTTAAAATCTACCCTTAAGCTTTAATAAAGTAGCAGGGAGGCAGCTAGGTGGCACAGTGGATAGAGCAATGACCCTGAAGTCAGGAGGACCTGAGTTCAAATTCGGCCTCAGACCAAACACTTGACAAGTACCAGCTGTGTGACCTTGGGCAAGGCACTTAACCCCGATTGCCTTACTAAAAAAAAAAAAATAATAATAGAATAGCAGGGAGGGGAAAAACAGCAGATCTTTAACCTCAAAAAAGCAGGGGGCTAAAAATAATTGAACCAAAAACAAACAACAAAAAAGCCCAGCAAAATCTTTATTTCTAAATATGCACTACTGGCCAAAACCATGCACATGTTCAAGAAAAATTTAAATTTAAATATTATTTGTTTTTAATATTATTTCAACATGTTTCTAAAGAAAATTTTCAGTAATGTTTGGGGAAGGCTTCAGTATTTTGGCTAAAAACTATTTATATATTTTATTACATATATATTTACATATGTGTGTTTTACATATAAAGACACTGACCAAAAATCACAGCAAATCTTTTAATACAATTGTGATTATTTAATAATTTTATTTTTTTTGTCCAGAAACTGTGAAAAGCAACAGAATGGGATTTTTTTTTCAAATTAAGTAAATTCTCTCTTCCACTGTGGCATTATTTAAAATAACTATGTCAAGATGCCATGAATACATATGACAAAATAAAATTTAAACGCTGTTATAATTTTGTTTGAAGAACGATACCTAATAATAATTATTCTGTTATTCACTGTATTATATTTCATTACAACAATCTGTTGCAAGCTCATAATATGCTTTAAAATTGCAACAACAACAACAAAAACGAAAGCTCTTTGACTCTGGTATTTTGATTATGAACAGATATTGAAAGCTGGCATTAATACAGAAATAGCAACCTATACCTTTAATTGGTTTTTTAAGCCAAAACTACAACACAGATATTACATGTTCATATCTTAGCAAACAAGCCATATGATATTAATAAGCCACAACATCATAATTTTCATAAGGAATGAAAACTAAAAATGTAAAATTTAGTTCTTACTTCTGGGATATACTTTTAGGGGTTCTTCCATTCATTCCAAAGCAAACTTGTTTCCCTAATACAAATGGAGGACAATGCCATTTATTTGGTTTTTATTGACTGATTATACAGACAAGGGAAGAATGATGCCGAAAAGCTTCTAATACCATCGTCACTCATCAGATACTGAAGCATCTGCAACCGCATCATCATTATGTCAGTTCTCTCAGCTCTTTTCAAAGGATCAAGGAGTGGTGATGGATTGAAAAACAAAAAAAGAACGAACCTGCTTCATTCCAAATGTTGTAAGTTTCCAAATGTTGACATCATATTACAACACAACCTTTCCCTGGTGATTGAGAAATGCACTGGGAAACATCCTATTTCAAAGCCTGGGCTTCATGACAAACTAACTATGCATCAATAGTGCGTCAAGCTGCTAGCTCTCCTGGCAACTCAAACATCACGAGCCTCGATTTTGCGAGAAAGAATGTCGGAAAACTAGCAGCTTTCCTTAACATATGCTGCGTGAAATATCTTTAGCAGCCCAGACATTTTTCACACATTTCAATTTGGACTTCAATTTATGTCCTACCCAGATCAGCACGGCCAACTTCCTGATTTCTGTTTAACTTTGGTTACATAATTCTCTTTTATTTCATTATTCAAGACGCTGATTTGATCTGAACAGCCCACTAACCTATCTGCCATTAACTACACTTTGCAATCAGCGACTTTTATTATTAATGGAATTTTAATTTAATGACGTTCTAATAACGGAATCTGTAATTGGCGTCATTGGTAATGAAAGATAAAGTTGATCCTGTGTATTACAACTTCCGACCATATTCAATTATTAAAAATAAAAGTTACTCATCCACAATAGCATGTTGTTGGGGTAAGGGGCATTGGGGAGAGGGGAGTATTTTAATATTCTGGAGGGGACCCTTAAGACTGAGGTTGTCACAGGGACACTACGCTTAGTCCCCTTTAGCAGTGACTGTCTCATGGTGCGAAAAGGGGACTGAAAGGAGACCCTGCAGGAGGGAACTGTGGGGAGGGGACCCCATGGCTGGGAGAGGGTAAAGAAGGGAAAGAAGACCCCATGGACCGGGGTCGGGTGCGAAAGGGGATAAGTGACCCAGTGGAGGAGGGGGAGGGGCGGGGATCTAGGGGAGGGAGGAGGAGGAGGAGGAGGAAGAGAAAAGGGGGCGGGGACTCAATGGAGGAGGGGAGGGGGCGGAGACCCCGTGGAAGACGGTGAGGAGGAGGGGGCGGGGACCCTGTGAGGGTGGGGGGAGGGGACGCAGGGGGTGGAAGGGACCCAGTGGCTGGGAGGACTCACCTTCCGAACCCTGATCACAAGCCGCCACGCAGCGGGCGCCCGGAGCTGCGAGCTGGAGGTGACTGGCCGGGGGCGGGGACCTCTTTCCCCGGCACCGACAGCTCAGCGGCCGCAGGCTCGCCCTCGGCCGATCGGCTCGGCGTCCTGTCACTGGGAGGGGGGGCGGAGACAGGGGAGGGGCGGGACTGGGCAAGGAGCCGTTTTTGTTCCCACGGCCGGAAGGAAACGTCGGGCGACTAGAGAGAGCTCGCTGGTCCTCCGCAAGGCCTAGAGCGGCTCTGGGCCAGGCCGGGGCTTGGATTGGGCGGATCTCACGGTGGGGGTGGGAATCGAAGCGTTACTTCCGGGCCGGGGGGGGGGGTCCGGCTTCACCGATGAGGAGGGGTTTCCGGGTCCGGACCCTACGGGTTCAGTTAGTGGCCGGTACCTCCTTGTCCCCTGTCTGCGGGGCCTCGGAGCGGAGTCTGAGCCCCAGCCCCGCCGCCTCTCGGGTCCGCTCCCCTTTCCCACAGTCTCCAGGCGTGAGGTTAGAGGTGAGCGCTCTTCCTCTTATCCTAGTGAAGGAATGTGACTGGACAGGGAGGGTGGCCCCACATCGGAGGGCCTTGAATGCCAGGTGTCATTCCTCGAGTCTGGCCCTTACGTTGTACTCATAGGAGCCCCCGTCCAACTTTATCGTTGACCAAGTGCTGCCCTTTCAACACACCCATGAGGTCGTCCGTAAAGACGCACAAGAGGCAGGGCATGCGAGCCTGGAGATGGGTAAAGGGAGATGGATTAGCTCTGGTCAGAAATAGTGACATCTCCAGAGAGGAGAAAGAAAGGGGGAGGATGCCGAGAAGCAGAAGAGGGCAGTTGATTTGAAGTTGGAGGTCATTGATCTGTCTGACTCGGGGCTGAGGTTGGGTTTGGGGTACTTGAGAGAGGAAAAGGTTTCAGATAGGAGGATTACAGAGGCGCAATGAAACCGCAGCTGAGATTATGACCTGTAAATGTACAGTAGCTGAATCAGTGGAATTGTGTGACTTCCTCCAGCAGTGTCTGGTGCCCTTGGAGCAAGAACAGAGAAATTTGCACATAACACGATGTCTGTAGCTACTGTCCATAGCATAGTAAACTTTTCCTAAATGCTTATTGAGTGAGTAAGTGAAATCGGATGATGGGAATTACGTAGAGTTGGGGATTAGGTTCAGAACTGTGGAGGTTCATTTAGGGTGGAAAATTCTAAAACGGTGGCTAGTGAATCACTAAGGCTGCAGTCAAGGCTGGATTTGGAGTTAAGTGAAGTGAGAGAGATAAAAAGATTGTAAAGAGACTAAAGATCACAATGAGATGAAGAATAGGGTTATTGTGAGTAAGAGAGATGAAGAGATGGAAGAATTAGAGGTTATGACTTGAGAATAGAATTTCAAAGTCTAAGGTCTTAGAGGTGCAGTTCTGAGGTAACTCTCTAGGGTATGATTATGCCAGCATATGGCTGCATAAGGGTGAAGAAGAAATTTAGAGCCCCATAGGTAAAGGAATTATGTGTTTATGGTATTAGAGGAGTTGTTAAAATGCATACTGAGGTTTCCAGGGATAAAAACTAGGATTAGAATAAAGAGGAATGCTATAAGCCAGTTTAAAGTCATTAAGGAAGTTGGAAGAGTGAATAGAGTGACTGTAGAGCAGTGGTATCAAATTCAAAAAAGAAAGAGGTCCCTACTGCCCACATATTGACTTAGAAAACCACAAATTAACATTATCTACATCATATTGTTTTTATTTTGTTAATTATTTCCCAATTACATTTTAATCTGGTCAGAGCCTTGGCTACAACCTCTGTGGAAATGATGGTCACAAGGACAGAAAGAGCATAATATATAACCAGATTGCATGGACTTTAAGGGAGGAAAAGTTATTGAAGGATACTAGGAATATAGTCCTGAAACCCCAAACAAAAGATGCTCAGGACTTCCCTCAACCTTCCTAATATGATGCTCTTCTCATCCTCTCTGTCCCCTGAAGACCCAGGGGCTAGGACTGAGCCCTGGATACCTAGGACAAACCACCAGAGATCCTGTTGTCTTTCCCACAAGCAGGATTTTAAATGTTACAACCTGGTGTGAGCGCCCAGCAATAGTGAAGAGAAGAACTGTGGGTCCTGGAAATGTGGACACAAAGGAAGCTTCTGAAGGGAGAGGGCATGAGAAGGTGACTGCTCAGGTGAGTGAGAGAGAACTTACATTCATTCATTGCATACAAATTTACTGTACCTCGTTGTCAGATCTCTTTTCAAATGAAATAAAAGGCTATTTTTATTGTTTTAGAACTACTTAGATCCTTTCAACACCAAGAAGTTGGATATTAACAGTGTGACTACTGAGAACAAATCATCTGATTCTGTTTAGCTACTTCCTCACTGGATTGAGTTTCCCTTCCTTACCTGCCTGAGCAGAAGAACAGGGGTCCTTTGACATTTTTTCCCTCTCTGTACAGTTGACTTCAGGGTTTTCATCTTGTTCAATTTCCTTCCTCTGTGTCACATTTTTTAAGGTACCATTTCTTTTTTTTTCCATGTAATTTATTCTTCTTTCCAATTACGTATAAAAAAATTTTCACATTTGTTTTTAAAATTTTTAACTTCCTAATTCTCCCCCCTCCTTCCACTTCCCTCTTATTAAGAAATCAAGCGATATGATATAGGTGATACATGTGCAATCATGCAAAACATATCTGGATATTAGTCATGTTTTGAAAGAAAACATAGATCAAAAAAACCCAAGAAAAATAAAGTTAAAAAAAAAGTATGCTTCTATCTGCATTCAGACTTAAGGTACCATTTCTGTGTAGTCTCTGATATTATAATTCCTATTTTGGTTGTTGTCTCATTTGAATGTGAATTTAATTCTTTGTGAATATGAATACCTAAGGTTCACCCCAGATGTATACCAATTCAGTCTTTTGGACTGGTGAGAGTGGGGAGAGGAAAGCAAAGGATCCTCAGTTGCCAGTACCTATTTCCAGAGCAAAGGCAAGCTGAGTATAGGGGACACTAGGATGAAAATATGCACAAAAAAGGTAGAAAGGGTATTCTTTGGGAATACCCTTTGTAAATACTTTGGAAGCCTCATCTGCTCATTTAAGAAAAAAAAAAGGACACATAGTTACCAGTAGGGTCAGACAAGAAGGGTAAACCTTTTATATAGTTGACTTAATAAATGTTTTTTCTTTTCCTCTTACCGACTGCTTAATTTTCACGTTCCCCAATATTCTGTCCTTAACTGTCTTTTCTCCTCTCTCTGCCTTTACTTCCATCTTCTGGTCATGTCTTGAAAATGTTGGTTGATGAGTTTCTTTTGCATTCTCATCAATCTTTTTTTTTGTTTTGTTTTGTTTTTGTTTTTAGGCAGTTGGGGTTAAGTGACTTGCCCAGGGTCACACAGCTAGTAAGTGTCAAGTGTTTGGTCTGAGGCCGGATTTGAACTCAGGTCCTCCTGACTCCAGATCTGGTGCTGTATCCACTACACCACCTAGCTGCCCCTCTCATCAATCTTTTTAAAAGGCTGATTCATTTCCTCTGCTCAGAATTGTTTGTGTCTTTGTATGCTCAATGTTTCGTTCTTGAAATCCTCTTCCCATCCCTCCTAGGCTTACTTCCCTGATAAATTTTAGTCCACAGAATCCTACTCATACTTTTTTTTTAATTCTTTGGATTCTGTCCTCCCTAAAAACTCTAGGTTGCATGTCAGACATTCCCAGCTTCCTCACTCACATATCATCTAAAAGAGAAATAGTTACTTCCCTCAACATTCCTATTATTTTCTTTTTTTTTTGCAAGGCAATCAGGGTTAAGTGACTTGTCCAGGATCACACATCCTATCCTATCATGTGTCTGAGGCTGGATTTGAACTCAGGTCCTCCTGACTCCAGGACTGGTGCTTTATCCACTGCGCCACCTAGTTGCCCCAACATTCATATCATTTTCAACTCAACATCTAGTTCCTGCTCATTGGTGAGAATCAGATCCCAAATGGAATTTCACTGTATTAGTTCTTTCACCTTTTGAAGAATGAAATTATCACTAAGGCAAGCCAAGCAATGATTAACTTCTCTGCTTTTGCTGCAGGAACCTGGATAATTGAACTCTCCCATCACTGTTGTGAGAGGCTTAATAGAAAGAGGGCTGGACTGAGAGTTGGGGAGATCAGGGCTCAAGTCCCACCTTGGACAACTTTAAAGTCAATTCATGGAACACTTTGCCAGAATCAATGTATGGGTCTGACCTGTATGTTGACTCATCTATTTAACTGCAAAAGAGTTACCTGTCCTTAATTGCTAGTCTTGGAGGTGAACAGAGCTTAAGGCTAGAGCTTTCATAGTTTTTTATCCCTTCTCTCTGCTCCCTCATTGCCCAAATAACCATAGTACTACTATCTTTCATTTCTGAAGTACATTAAGGTGTACAAAGTCAGATTTTCTTCACAACAGCCTTAGGGGACAGGCAGTACAAGTGATGTCATTCTACTTTATGAAGGAGAGACTGAGACTCCTGAAGCTACCTGTTCCGTTTTGGAGAGCTCTTAATTGTTAGGACATCAAGCCTAAATCAGCCCCTTTGAAACTCTAGCCATGACTCCTAGTTCTGCACTCAGGGGCTAAGCAGAACAAATCTAATCCAGTCTTTTCAATATTTAGGATCATATGATAGCTTCTTAGTCATTTCTTCTCCAGGTTAAACATCACCAGTTTCCTTCAATGAATCCTTACATGGTACAGCCACAAGACCCTTATCTGACTTAATCAGGTGCATCCTGGTTGTTTTTCTCTGTTCATAACTTGAAATAGGTGAACTTGTTTTTTTCACTGTGTTAATCACTGCATTTCAGTATAATTGGCTTCCTTTTTAATCCTATATATTTTATTTTATGCATTTAAAAACATTATTCCAAAAATGTAGACTTCTTCAGACTGACTACCAAAGGTGTCTATGACACAAAATAGGTGAAGATCCTCTACAGGTCCTCCTCAGATAAGGTGAACTAGATATCCTAATGAAAGGAAGCAAATTTAGCCTTTTCATTTTCACTTGTATTTGTCAGATGAGACCTATGGCAGGAATATGGGTTTGAAAAAGAGTATACTTTATTCAGAAGAAACAGGATCGATAAAAGCCAAGGGGTAGGGGAGGTAGAGACAAAGTTAGTTTGTATATTCGGGAAATACAGTTATAGGAACAAGATCCAGGAACTAAAGGAGAGAAACAGGCAGGGAGCATTCGAGTGATAATCGAGAGACAGAAAAAGCAACACCATCCTATGTTATAGACTACCAAGACAAAAAAGAAGAAATTAATAAGTCTCAGGAAAGAGCTGGCTAGTTTGGCATGAAGGGATTGAGTAGTGATGGGGGTTGGGGGTGCGGAGAGACAGTAGAGTAATGGAGCTTCAATGATCCTAACATTTGCTAGAGTTCTCTCTTTTTGCAAAGCAGAGCAGCTGGCTTCCTTAAAGGTTTGCCTGAGTGATAATTTCATCCTTTCAAAGGCGGAAGAAACAATGCAAGGAATTTAGTTTCTGGACCCAGTTCTTATCAACGAAAAGGAATTGGTTATTGGGGTAGAAATGACAGGAACTTTGGGAGGAAATAACCGTTCCATTTGTGATAGAGAAGAAGAAAGCAAGCTGGTAATAGGCTAACCTGCAGGATAGATTTGGGGACAGCAGATTTAGGACAGTCATGCTATGAGGCATGGGAAGCTCTCAAGAAGAAAATTCTGAAAATGCAAAAAGATTTTGTGTCAGCGTCAGTATTCTGCATCAGGAGCAATAGATCACTCTGAGATGGCATTTAAACAAATAATCCTTTTTACTAAAATTGTATTTGAATACCCACTGGGAGAAACATTTCTCAGAATGGCTCAAAAGCAGTCCAGAGGATAAAAACAGCTAATAGCCCCAGGCTAGAAGTAGAAAGGCAACTCTCCAAGGTCTCAGGATCTAAAAAGCTCTTGTCTGGAGCTCCAAGAGCTGATAGCTGGGCCCTCATTCAGTGTTCCTGGGAAGCTAGAGTTGCCCCTACTGTCTAGGTCTGTACCACCAGACCAGGGTTATGGGAGGTAAGAGGTTAACTCACACCTCCACCAATATCCTGGTAACCAGAGTGGGTAGGCAGGAACTTAAAGCAACTTAGGTTTGCTTTGTTAATTTTTTTAACTTTGCTTTTTTTTTGGTGTCTTTTGTTTCCACATCTATAGATGTGTATATGCCCCCTCCCCCCATATGAGCCTTCCCTTAAAAAAAAAAAAAAGACAACAACAAATTAATTTAATTTTTCTAAAGACATATACAGAAAGTAAAAGCAAGGCCAGATGATGAAGGATGAATATAAACCCCTGGCATGATCCTATAAAAATTGAGTTAGGAGATCTGACTCTTAGAAATTGCCGACGCTAGCATGTGATACTAAGAACAACAAAAGCATTTTTTTGTTTTATGTTTTGTTTTGAGCTCTGTCATGTAGAGGAACAGAGAGAATTACAGAAGTAATAGAACTGTTGTTCACAATGGATAGAAAAGTAACTGATGATAGAACTAGCTCATGCTTAATTCTGTTTTCTCTGCCAAGAAGAAAGATTTGTGTAAAATGAAAAAATCAGAATAACATGGATAATAGGGATTTGAAATCCAAGATAAGTAGAAAGAGAATAGTTATTTGCACTCGTTTCAGGTCACCAGGACCAGACAAACTATATTCCAGATACTAACAGAATCGGTAGATGTGGTAACAGAACTGCTATCAGTGATATTCTCAGAAAGATAATGGAGAATAGGAGAGGTGCTGAGCTAATAAAGGACAGATTTTGCCCTGATTTTTTTTTATTTTAAAGCTGAAACATATAGAATCTGCACACTATAAACCCATAAGCATCTTTTCAATTTCCTGACAAAATCCTGGAATGAGTTATTAACAAGGATGGCTAGAAAATATCGAGTAAAGGAAGCATCCTCCATCAAGAACAGCTAATCTCATTTCATTTTCTTACAAAAGAAAAGTAGTAGATCAGGGCAATGATACAAATCATGTCAACAAGCATACCATGTCCCAGACACCATGCTCAGCGGTGGGGGTATAAAGAAGGGTAAAAGTCTCTGTCTTCAAGAACTTACAATCTAAAAGAGGAGACAACATGCAAACAACTATGTACAAACAAGATATGTACAGGATAAACTGGAGATAATCTCTCAGAAAATGTGAACATTAAAGGAGACTGGAAAAGACTTACTGCAGAAGGTGAAATTTTAGCTGAAACTTGGTGAGGAGGGGGAGAACATTTCAAACAAAGTTCCAGCCAATGAAAAGACAGTTAGGAGATGGAGTGTCTTGTGGGAGGAACAGCAAGGTCAGTATCACTGTGGAGGGGAATCAGGTATAAGACAACTAGAAAGGAAGGGGCCAGGTTCTGAAGGTCTTTTAAACACCAACAGATGGTTTTATATTTGATCCTGGAAGCAATAAGGAGCCTCTGAAGTTTATTGAATAGTCTTATGGTCATACCTACTCTTTAGGAAGACTACTTTGACAGCCAAATGAAGAATGGACTTGAGTGAGGAGAGATTTGGGGCAGGCAGATCAGCCAGTAGGTTATTACAGTAGTTCAGGCATGAGATGATGAAGGCTTGCACTAAGGCGGTGGCAGTGTCATAGGGGAAAAGAAGATATATTTGAGAGATGCTGCAAAGGTAAAATTGACAGTCCTTGGCAACAGATTGGATGTCAGTGGTGAAAGAGTAGGGAGTCAAGGAGGACACCTAAGTTGAGAGACTGGGTGACTTGGAGGATGGCAGTTGCCTGGGCAGTAATAGGGAAGTATGCAGGAGGGGAGATAGAGTTTCCTATAATTTATTTGACAAAAGGTTTGGGGCTGTTTTGTGGGAAAGATGTAGAAATTTCACTGGACAATAATAGTTAGATGGATTTAGACCTATAACTAAATCCCAATGGTAATTATTAACAGTTATTCAGTATCATCTAGGGAGGAGCTCTCAGTGGAGAGTCCCAAGTTCTGAGCTTGGCCCCTAGTATTTAACATTTTTCATCAGTGACTTGAATAAAAGCATAAATGGCACTACTTCCCAGATTTGCAAAATTTTACAAAACTTGGAGATTTAATTAATGTATTGGATGACAGGATCCAAAAAGATCCAGAAATGCTAGAAAGTAGGCCTGGTTCTTAGATGGATTTTAATCAATATAAACATAAAGTCTTATACTTGGATTCAGAAACTTCCTTCATAAATATAAGATCAGGTAGGTGTGACTAGACAATAATTTGACTGGAAAAGATCTATAGACTTTAGAGTATTGCAAACTTAATATTAATGAATAGTATGATATAAGTGAATCAATGGATCTGTGATTTCCTCTTTAGATTGTATTTCCTATGTGAGAACTTCTGGTTTGTAACATATCTACCCTGACCCTAAGGTCACACAGCTAGTTTATGTCAGCAGCAGAAGTTGAACCCAGTCTTGAACTTCATGTCCAGTACTTTATTCACTGCCTCAGGATATCTCTAATTGAAGAAAACTCAAAGGGAAAAAACAAGTCTTTTCTACTGTACGTGTAAATCACCCAGAAATTGATTGTTCACTGGTCCACATGGGAAAACAGGTAATTAGAAAAAAATCACAGATTTAGACAGTCAGGTTAGTGGGAAATAAAAATAAAAAGGTATAGACCCACATGAAAGCTGAATAGTATTAAATAATCAAATAAGTAATTAAAGAAACAGTAGTGAGTTACCTCAAATCATTATCAAATGATAATACACAGATACTACATTTCAAAATTTGTGGGATGCATCCAAAGCAGTACACAGACACAGATCTTTAATACTGAATGGCTATAATGTTAAATAGCCTCATGACCACTCACTCTCTTTGAGTCTTTTTGATAGATCTGCATCCATTTTATGCCCACTAATTTTGTCCCTCAGAACTCTGTCCTGGGTCCTCTCTTTTTTCTTTATACTATCATGCTTAGTGGTTTTATCAGCTATTGTAGATTCAATTACTACATCTATGCAAATGATTCCTAATTCCAACCCTAATCTCTCTCCTGAATTCCTGTCTTCCACCATCTATCTTTTGGACATCTCAAATGTCCTATAGGCATCTCATGCTCAGCATGTCCAAAACAGAGCATAGTATCTTTTCCCCAAAACTTGCCCTTTTTCCAACTTTCTTATTACTGTTGATGGTATTACCATCCTTCCAGTCATCCAGACTCACTACCTTGGTGTTATCTTCAACTCCTTACTTATACTTACCCTACATATCCAGTCTCTATGTGCCATATTTTTTCATCTCTACCTTTGTATCATTTCTCACATGTGTATCCTCTTCATTCATATAGCCACTACTCTAGTTTGGAATCTCTTCACCTCTCACTTGGACTATGGCAAGTGCTTTCTGGTTGGTCTCTTCCCAATCTAGTCTATTTTTTACTCAGCTGTCAAAGTGGTTTTCCTGATGGTCAGGTCTGAACAGGTCACACACACAAGCCACCCCCACTTCCATTTAATAAACTCCAATGACTCTCTTTTACTTCCAGGATCAAATATAAAATCATCTGGCACTTAAAACCCTTTGCAACCTGGCCCCTTTCTACCTTACACCTTACTCCTTTCCACAAATTCTGCAATTCAGCCAGTCAGTCAGTAAGTTTTTATATATGCCAGGCACTATGCTAAATGCTGGGATACAAAGAAAGGCAAAAGAAATTCCCTTCCCTTTAAGAGTTCACAATCTAATGAGAGAGAAAGTATGCTATAGGTATTTTAGTTAGGGCTTGAAAGAAGCCAGGAGGTAAAGGTGAGGAGGGAGAGCATTCTAGGCATGACAATTGGCCCATGTCCTGGAGCCTGGAGTCTTGTTGAAGAACAGCAAGGAAGCCAGTGTCACTGGATTGAAGAGTATGGATGGGGAGGAGTTATATAAGGTGTAAGAAGACTGGAAAGGGCAAGGTGGGGTTGGAGTCTAAGTTACGAAGGGCTTTGAACACCAAACAAAAGATTTTGTCTAGAGGATCCTGTAAGTGAGTCCAGGGCTGTGGTGTGACATGACATGGTCAAACCTACCCTTTATGAAAATCACTTTAGTAGCTGAATGGAGGAGGGATTGGAAAGGAAAGAGACTTGAGGCAGGCACACCCATCAGCAGGCTATTGTGTTCAGATGTTGTTCAATTGTGTCTGACTCTTCGTGACCCCATTTGGAGTTTTCTTGGCAAAGGTACTGGAGTGATTTGCCATTTCCCTTTCCACAGATGAGGAAACTGAGGCAAACAGGGTTAAGTGACTTGCCCAGGGTCACATAGCTAGTAAGTGTCTTGAAGCTAGATTTGAACTCAAGGAGAGTTCTTGTCTCCAAGTGCAGTATTCTATCCACTATGCCACATAGCTGCCCAGCAGGCTATTGCAGTGGTCCAAGTATGAGGTGATGAGGGCCTGCACTAGAGGGATGGCTGTGTCAGAGGAGAGAAGGAAGCATATTTGAGAGATGCTGCAAAGGTGAAATTGACAGGCCTTGATAGCAGCTTGCATGTGGGAAACAGGAGTGAAACATAGTCAGGAGTTGGGGGTGACACTTGGGTTGTGAGCCTGGGGCATTGGGTGGTGGTGTACTGAACAGTAGTAGGGATGTTGGGAAGGAGGAGGGTTGTGCTGTCCTTCACATGAAATTCCATGTCTCACTTAACTTTATCATATGTGAAGGGCAGGACATTAAGGACCGCACCCCAGAGAAAGAATGCATATTCAGGGTGGACAGAGAGCACTTCAGTTTGACTGGACCATAAGAGATATGAAACAGTGTAATCTAAGAAGGCTGGAAAGGTAGAGTGGCATCAATTTATGTAGGGCCTTGACTGCCTTGCAAAGAAATTTGAACTTTATTTGGCAAGCAGTAGGGAGCCACTAAAGATTTTTGAGCAGAGGAGTGACATGTCCAAGTCTACACATAAGTAAAATTATTCTAGCAGTATTATAAAGGATTGATTGGACCTGGAAGGATCTGTTTAATAGTCTAGGGGCAAGTGATAATGAAGGCCTATACTCAAGTGGTGGCAGAGGGATGAGATGAGATGAGGTGAATGCAGGGGATCAAATCAGTATTTATTAAGGGCCTCCCATGTAGAATAGGTCCAAAATGGACTTGAACTTCTCACTCTCACCAAACTAGTATACTTATTTTCCTCCAAACATTCCTTATGTATTCCCCCTAACTCTGTATCTTAGATCCAGTTCAGGGTGCTTACAATTAGGCAGACCCACAGTAGGCATGTGTAGTATGTCAGACTCAGAATTGGTGCATAGTCTATCACAGTTAGAATGCTTAGTTAAAACTGACAATCATCAAGTAAAACTGACAGCTGTCAAGTCAATAACTCACCTTGTAACCTCTTGAGGGGAGGACTGGGGAATTGTAAAACAGAACTCCTCTCTACCTCTCTCCTTTTTCTCCCTTCAGTGAGAGTTCCTGCTGAACACCTAGAGGAGAGCTGAGGTCAGATGATGGCATCCAAGTTTATGCCAGCTGAGCCAAAGGTGAGCTCTTTCTCTCCAGCAACCCATCACTGCTGCATCTCAGACCTCATCTGAGCAAGGGAGTTCCCCTGTCCCTATAATTAACATACATGCAAACACCACTTTTACTCAGGGTTTCACATACACTTCCCTATGATTAATATACATTCAAGCAAATATTTATTCATATTATATCACACTTCTTTCCATAATTAACATGTATGTAGATACTTATTCACCTATACATATATGTACCATTGCCTATAATCAGCACACATGCAGAAGCACGTATACATACCTCCTCACTGCCTGCCTGTACTACTTCTTTTTAATACCTTTTTTCCAATAACATGTAAAAACAATTTTTAATATTGGTTTTTTAATAGTATTTTATTTTTTTCCAATTACATGTAAAGATACTTTTTAACACTCATTTTTTATAAGATTTTGAGTTCCAAATTTTCCTCCCTCCCCAAGACAGCAAGCAGTCTGTTATAGGTTATATATGTGCAATCATGTTAAACATATTTCCACATTAGTCATTGACATTGGTTTTTAAATTGAGTTCCAAATTCTCTCCCTCCTTTCTTCCTCCCCTTCTTTCTTGAGAAGGCAAGCAATTTAATATACGTTATAGATGTGTAGTCATGCAAAACATATTTCTATATTAGCCATGTTGTGAAAGAAAACACAAACCAAAAAAGAACACAAGAAAAACAAAGTTAAAAAAAGTTCTTTTCCTCATAATTCTTTTGGAATTATGTTGGATTATTGTATTGCTAAGAAAATTAAGTCATTCACAGTTCATCATTATACAATATTGCCATTGCTGTGTACAATGTTCTACTGGTTCTGCTCGCTTCACTTTGCATCAGTTCATGTAAGTTTTTCCAGGTTTTTCTGAGAGCATCCTGCTCGTCATTTCTCATACTACAATAGTATTCCAACACAATCATATACCACAACTTGTTCAACTATTTCCCAATTGATGGGTATCCCCTTAATTTCCAATTCTTTGCCACTGCCTGTACTATTTCAATAGTCCTTTCTCATCATACTTTCATAATCACATACACACTGCTACTGAACCTACATGCCATCAGATGTTCCTCTTGCTTAAGGTTCTCCACCTGTCATTAGTGCTAAACCTTGGAAACTTCTCTTGGGCTGCAGCAGGAATCTCTTATTTCAGGCCCTTGTGACATTCGTGGATGTAGCTGTGAATCTCACCCAGGAGGAGTGGCATCTTTTGGGCCCTGATCAGAGGAATCTCTACAGGGATGTGATGCTGGAGAATTATGGCAACATTGTTTCACTGGGTAAGGCTTTCCTAGGACTCAGATCTGTCTTTTCTACAAATCGAAATAGCTTGAAAAAAAAAATTCATGAGGTTCTAACTGTAAAATTAATTCTTCTGTCTTTTAAAATTATCAGACAGATACTTTAAAATGAGGAAACAATTTCACTTTCTTTACAATTATAAATACAATTTTATATGTAAAAATCTTACTCCAATTTTGAGACCTTATTACTAAAACATACTCAAAGTCTAAATTTCCATACTAGATACATTTGGAAGCCAGTCATATACATATGTATATAGTTCTTAAAGAAAACAGTCTTATCTTGTTACTTTCTCAAATTTTACTATTCCAATTAATAGGAAACTTTTCCATTATATCTTTGTCTTATTACTTTGTCTAACTTCCCCCTTTAAGAGGATGTCATTCCTATATTATAATTTGACCACAAATACAGATTAAAATTATAAGATTTTTTCATACTTTCATACTTCACAATTCAGAGATGTTCCAGCATCAGTCTATTAATTAGTAGATTTAATATTGTAATTACAAAACTTCTACTGCTCACTTGCCCAGATTATAGAAATTTGCTATGAAAGGAAAAGGAGGGCTATAGTTATAACAGTGTCAAGGTTTGTCCTTTCAAGAGCACAGATTGACTTGACATATACCATGGGGGGGGGGGATTCCCTTAGCTCTGATTCGATTCCAGACATCAGTCATATCTGACAGCCAGTCATGTAGTCACAGCATATCAAAGGCCAGGATCAGGATTAATCAGATGAAGAAATTTCCTGTTCTGAAAGGAAATGGTACAATGGGACAACTAAGTCAATAGGATCCTTAGGCCATACCAAGGTCATCCCCTCAACTTTTCCCAGGGACAGACAGCTGAACTGCACCTTATGCCATTTTCTGCTATTGGTTTCATGACAATTCAGACAACCATTCCTGTAGTCAAAACTCAAAACAATAGTAAACTATGGTCCCAAGAGTTTTTGTCTCAGATAGCAAAATTTCACTAACAACATCTTAAGGCTTAAAAACTATTAATTTCTCATGGTTCCCTAATAGTTACATTTCATTTATCTTTTACTTATAAATTAAAACTAACCACATTCTGGAGTTTCAGACATACAGAAAATACCTGATAGTTGACTCATATTAATATATTGAAGTTACATCTTTAAACCACCCTATATATTTCATAATTTTTATAAGTGATTGCCAAAAATTTTCAAATGAAAACCGTTAATTAGTAAACTTATTATTAGTATTATCTGTTTTAAAACAAAATAGACCCCATTAAATATTTAACAGTCTGGAGAATTCATTTGAGTTTCTAGTCCAGGCTGAGAGATACAGTATTTCTGTTCCTCATACCAAGAAACACGCCTGATGGATATAGTAGAAGTGGGTAGTTTCCTTGAGCTTTTCCTTAATCTGCACCTTCTCCCTTCTCTAAACTTCTTGTAAGAAACTCTACCCTGCCCTTGGCCCAGGACGCTTACCAGAGTCTGATGTGGACATCCCCAGAGGTGTAAATTTCCTGTCCAGCTAGCATGGAGAGGACACATAAGCTAATTGTTCTTTTGGGCTCACATCAGCAATATACTTACACCCCATGAATTCTCAGAGGGACAGATTCTTAAGATCCTTCCAAAGGGTGCTCAAGTTCTTGTCATAATCTCCACGTACACTGCCTTTGACATCTTAGCTAGCCTCTGTATACCCAGAGGCTGAGAATGAATTTGGGAAAGGTCTGTGTATGCAGGACAATCCACCAGGTCCAGTTTACTTCTCCATGAGCAGGATTTCAAGTGACTAAGCCTGATGTGATATCTCAACTGGAACGAGGGGAAGAGCCATGGGTCCTGGACACACAAGGAGCTGAAGAGAAAAAAGTCCTAAGAGGTGACTGCTTAGGTGAGTGAGAACCTTTCTTTCATTCAGTCATTGAACACATATTTACCACATGTCTTCTATATGCTCAACAATGTGCTGTACATAGTTATTGGATATACAGGACATTAAATGGCAGATTGCCTTGGCAAAAAGATGTAGTCCATAAATCCCTGCACGATAGAAAGCATGCTCTTTGTGGGTAAAATCCACAACAGGACTGTCATCCAATCCCTGCTCATTTACACTTCTAAGATAATCTCATATTTTTGGGAACCCTTTACTTGCTATGTCATCCCAGGCATAAAAAGTTTAACAGCATCATTGTTATTCCCTTACCCTCTTCTCCTCATGACCCTCCAGGGTCAGGAATATCCTAGAAGAAACATGGATTTGTGGATTTGTCTAAGTACTTTGAGCCTGTATGGCTCTGGCTAGCAGCTGCAAGGAAAGAATTTGCATAGTTGGTGATGTAGGCCTGAAGTATTAAAACTGTATGTAGAGTTAAGAGTTATCTGCATAGAGATAATTGAACCTATAGGAATATAAGAGGGGAAAGAAGGAGAGGGGAAGAGAGAGAGAGACAGAGAGAGAGACAGAGAGAACGAGAACAAATTAATCCTTTGATATTCATTTTAAAGAAATTAATGAAGATCCAACAAAGATGCTCAGAAAGTATTAGGAAATACAAGAGAGAATGGTATTACAGAAATTGAGGGAGGAAGTGGTATACAGAGGGAAAGGGGATGGTCAGTCAACAGTTTCAGAAACCACAGTTAGTAGATAAGGGACATAAATAGTCCTGCCATACTCTCTACAGTAGTCAGACTACTTCTGGAATATTGTGTTCAGTCATAAACACCACATTTTAGGAAGGACATAGACAAACTGGAGTATATCCTCTTTGAAAGGAGTGACTAGGATGAAGAGAAGACTAAAGATATACCTTTTGAGGATCAGTTGAAGGAACTAGGAGATATTTTTCTTGGAAAAGAGAAGACTTGGTGGAGAGATAATAGTCTTCAAGTATTTGAAGGGGTTATATAGAAGAAATTAGACTTGTTTTGTTTAATCCCAGAGAACAGTATTAGGAATAATGTGTGGAAGCTGTAAAGAGACCCACTGAGGCTTGGTGTGAGAAAACCTTTCTAATGATTAGAGCTCTCCAAAAGTATAATGGGCTACCCCAGAAGATATGTGGTTGCCCCTCACAGGAGGTTTTCAAGCAGAGGTTTGGATGATAATTTGTTGGGAATGTTGTAGAAGGAATTCTTGTTTGGGGATGGTCTGGACTAGATGGTTTCTAAGGTCCTTTCAGACCTGCAAATTCTATGATCCAAGAAGTTAACACAATTGATTAATTAAATTTAACCCCAGAGAAGAGTAAAAAATGCACCTCCCTCCCTTCATTGCAGAGGCAGTAGAATATTGCATATAACTTTAGTTCAAGGTGACATATTGGTTGGTTTTATTAAGTTGTCCTTCCCCCTTTTTTAAATCTTTGTTACAAGGGAAGGCTTGCAGGGTTGTGATATAAGAACAAAAGTCATCAATATTTTAAAGAACAAAGAATCAGTGGTAACTTTTAAAGAGTAATTTTAGTGGTATGGTCAGTGGCCATATTGAAAGGGCTTAAGAAACAAATGGTGAAGTGGAGGCAGTGAGTATAGACAACATTATTAGTTTGGCAGTGAAAGGGTTATAAAATATAAGGTGATTAACTTGAGAGTGATGGTATGTGAAGAGTTTCTTTTTTGTTTTTAATAAGAATGGGAGAGCTCATTATATTTGTGGGCAAAGGAGTGAGGGAGAAATTGAAGATGAAAGTAAGGGAGTAATTGATGGGGCAAACTCCTGAAGAAGACAGGAGTAATTGAAATCAAGGCTATAGGTAGGCAGAGGTTAGCCAATATAAGGAAAAATTCCACTTCTTCCTTAGATTTTGTGCATAGGAGGTGAGGTAAAGATGGAGTAAGGGAAAAGAAGGGATCTCATACTGTGAATGACCTTCATTTTTATCAATAAAGTGGTAGGCAGAGTCATCTGTTGAGAGGAGGAGGTTCAGGAGGTAGTACTGTAGACTTAAAAAAGGAAAAGGTTTCAAACACCTGCTTTGGGTAACAGAATAGAGATTCAATCAAGGAAAAATATAAAGATTGCCACGTAGCAGAGAAGAGCAGTTGAGATTAAATAACATCAGTCTGCGGTGGGACCCAGTCAGCATGGTTTCATGACATCATTCAGCAGCATGTAATAGCTCAAGAGTAAAAGCAGAAAAAGCAGCTGTTGGAAGTGGCTCAGAGTTGAGGATTAGCACGATGTGAAGGGCAGGACAAGAAATATTAAACTTAGATGAGAATACATAGTGAAACTAATTAACTTACTGGGTCAAGACTGAGCATAAAAGAAATAAGGCCAGGGTAGGGGTGATGGACTGGTAGAACAGGAAGAACTAGAGGGACCTCAAGTCACAATGAAAACAAAGAACAGGTTTTAGAAGAATGAGACAAAAGAGGATGGAATGATAAAGATTATGATAAAGAGAGGAGAGTTTCAGAGTTCAGGTCATGGAAATGACACAACTAGGGGAGATTCTGAGGTCTAAGATGTGACTGCCCTCTGTAGGCAGCTTAGGTGGGGTGAAAGTTACAGATTGTGAGAACTAAGAGAATGATGATCAGAGAGGCCATGAGTCCACCACATACATAGATCAGCTGAAGTAATTGGGGATGTTTAGCCTAGAGAAGAGAAGACTTAAGGGGGCCGTGATAACTGTCTTCAAGTATTTGAAGGGCTTTTGTGTAGAGAAAAGATGAGACTAGTTCTGTTTGACCCCAGAAAGAAGAAGCAGGAGCAATAGGTAGAAATTACAAGGAGGCAAATTTAAATTTGATGTCATTTCTTCCATTCTCCCCTCATGGCCTCCTAAGCTCTATTTGTTCTAGACTGATGTGTCCTATTACCAGGTAAATTTCTGTGATTTGTTTCTGTGAGTAGGAGATGAGGATGACTGATAGAAGTGGGATCGGGGGAAGGGCAGGAAAATTCCATGGTCATTGTCAGCCTCTCAAACTATGGAAGCCTACTGATGCTGAGTGAAGTGAGCAGAACCAAGAGAACGTTGTACACAATAACAGCCACATTGTGTGATGACTAATATTGATAAACTTAACCCTTCCTGGCAATACAAGGATCTAAGACATCTCCAGAGGCCTTGTGATGGAAAATGCTATCCACACCCAAAGAAAGAACTATGGAAGCCAAATTGTTATTTTTTTCTCTTCTGTTGAGTTTTGTTTCTTCTTTCTTATGGTTCTTCCTATTGGTTTTAATTTCTACTTACAACATCACTAATATGAAAATATGTTTAATATGAATGTAAATGTATAGCCTGTATCAGATTATGTGCCGTCTTGGGGAGGAAGGGGGAGAAAAATTTTAAACTCAAAAGCATATGGAAGTGATTATTGATAAATCAAAATAAATTAATAGAAAAAAAAGCAGAAAACAAAAACTATGGAAGCCTAATTCCTCAATTGCCTTTTGGACATTCCCAAATAAGTTATTCTTAACACAGATATACATATACCACTCTAGCTATCATATGGTCTTGACTATAGTTCTAGACCTGTCCTTGTCTGAAGTTTGGTTTTCTATCCTCTTTTAGCCTCATGTCTCTAGTAAATCTTCAGTTCAATTCAATTAATATGTATTTGTTGAGTGTCAGGTAGGTGTGTTTATATTAAAACACTGTGATGAGAATATCTTGTTCACAAAATATCTAAGATAAACCAGCCCCTAGATGGTCTTATTTATACATCTCTAATTCTACCTCTCCATTCTGTGAAGCTAGCTTGAAATTTGTCAGTAGCATGTCCCTCTAGAAGATTGTTATGTAATTGTCTTATTTATGCCCCACAAAATGTCCTTAGTCTTAGAATAAAGCAGATAATATTTATATTTTGTGTTCACTGTTTCAGATTGTGAAACCCAGACTGAGAGTGAGGATTTGTCTCCAAAGCAAGAAATTTCTGACGAGATGAATTGCCAAAATCTGATATTGCATAGACTCAGAGGACTTGTGCCTCAAGGACCCACATTTGGAGAAGCTGTTGAAAATGAGGACACATTAAAGGAAATGTGGAGATCTCCTGCAGGGAGGAACCTAAGGACATTCCTTTCCCAGAAGAGAGGCTTCAGGCCAGTGCCAGTGGTCCATCAAAAACCCCTCATATTGGAAAGAGGTCAGGAATGTAGTGAATTTGGGAAAAGTCTCAGTTTGAGTATGACTCCTGTAAGGTATCAAAGAGTTTATTCAGAATGGAGACCCCAGCAATGTGATGAAATGGGCCAAATATTTGAACAAAATTCAGAACTAATTACATATCAGAAAGAACAAACAGAAGAAAAGCCCTATAAAGCTAAAGTATATTGGAAAGCATTTACTCAGAATTCAAACCTCATTGAACTTCAGAGAATTCATACCAGAGAGGAACCCGGTGGGTATGATGCCAATGAAGAAACTTTCAACCAAACATCAATCCTTATCAAGAAGGAGAAAGTGCTTAATGGGGAAAAACCCTATGAATTTAATGAATGTGGAAATACCTTTAACACACAGTTATCCCTTATTCAAAACCATAAAATCCCCACTTTAGAGAAACCCTATCAGTGTACAGAATGTGGGAAAGCTTTTAGCTTGAAAGGAAACCTTATTCGACACCAGAGACTTCACACTGGAGAGAGACCATTTGAGTGTAATGAATGTGGAAGTGCTTTCAGTTTGAAGGGAAACCTTATTCGACATCAGAGACTTCACACAGGTGAGAAACCATTTGAGTGTACTGAATGTGGGAAAGCCTTCACTCGAAGCACTGCCTTTATTCTTCATCAAAGACTTCACACTGGCGAGAAACCCTATGAGTGTACTGAATGTGGGAAAGCCTTCAGCCAGGAAGGAAACCTTATCCAGCATAAGCGATTTCACACTGGTGAGAAACCCTACCAGTGTAATGAATGTGGAAAAGCCTGTAGTGATCGAACATCCCTTATTCATCATCAGAGAATTCACACTGGAGAGAAACCTTATCTGTGTAATGAATGTGGAAAATGCTTCAGCCAGAGTTCAATCCTAATTAAACATCAGAAAATTCATACAGGGGAAAAGCCCTATGAGTGTAATGAATGTGGAAAGGCCTTCATTCTAAAATCTTGCCTTTTTAGACACCAGAGAATTCACACTGGAGAGAAACCATATCAGTGTAATGAATGTGGAAAAGCCTGTAGTGACCGAACATCCCTTATTCACCACCAGAGAATTCACACTGGAGAAAAACCTTATGTGTGTAATGAATGTGGGAAAGCTTTCAGCCAGAGTTCAAGCCTCATCACACACCAGAGAATTCATACTGGAGAAAAACCTTATGAGTGTAATCAGTGTGGAAAAACTTTTAGTGCATCTTCCAACCTTATTCAGCATCAGAGAATCCACTCTGGAGAGAAACCTTATGAATGCATAAAATGTGAGAAAACTTTTATTTTGAAGTCTTACCTCATTAGACACCAGAGAATTCACTCTGGAGATACCTTGTGAAGGAAGACACCTTTGTGGGACAGCCTTCAGTATACATTCTTCCATTACTGGGCATCAGAAAAGTCACATTGGCAACAAATCATATGGTTGTAAAAGAACCACAAAACTTTTATAATAATAATGATAGTGATCAAGTCTTTATCCAGCACTTCAGTCTTATTCACTATTAGAAAAGTTTTCTGGAGAAGAAAATTCTGTGATGTACTTTTAGTAATAACGTTCACTTTGCAAATTAAGCTCTTATAGAGAAGGTCCTTTTGCTTCTCAAAATATTGCCTATGTGATTTAAGTATGCTGCGACTGGATGGTGTCTGCCACATAAACTGAACTTAGAGGATTCATGTCCTGGTAATCTTGGCTCATGTAAGAGGGTATTTTAACTCCTCAAACACTACATGTGTCATACGTGATTGATGTTTTCTCCCACTCAGTGATTGTATGGTGCTGGCTGACAGATGAATTTGAACTACAGGCTTCATATTCATGAAAGTTTCTCACATTTTTTCAGCATGAATTTCAGCATTATTTTATATTTTGAAAAACCTTGATTAACTAAGGTAAATTAGGTGACTTTAGAGAAACACTATATCTAACTAAACACAGTATTTTAGAGGACATTTGTTAACCAATTTCCAGGCTTCAGTTAGGTAGCTTTCCTCCTTAGGTAGTTCTTTATCTTTTATCCTTGTACATGGCCACAGGGAGAAAGATGTGACACTTTTCAATAACATCATGATGACAGCAGTTTATCCTGTTTAATTTTTTGTTTGTGTGTGTTATTCTGTTGTATTAGATGAAGTTCATTTAACTGCTTTGGCAGTTTGTATTTGAAGGTATCAGTAGTAGTGACAACACATGTCACAGTTACTTAACTTTGTATCAGATGACCCTCCCAGTTCTGCACCTTTGTGAGCCTCATTTATTGTTGTAGGCCAAGAAAGACATTCAGAAAGGAAATTCAATGTCTTCCTCCCTCTCCTTAGCAGTAAGATCTCTTCCTTCATTCCATGAGGCATTTAAGGTACTAGAAAGGTAGAAAAACAGTGTCCTATGATTTAGTTCAGTAATAGGAGATATTTAGGCTGTTTTCTTTTTTTCCTCCTCAGATTCTATCTTCTGTTCCCACCCACCAACAACTAAGTTGTTAGGAAAGCTGATCAATTTGCTTAAAGCCAAGTAGCCTAATAATGAGTTTGCCTAAAACCATATTCTCTATGTTACCATATGTTCCCTCCCAAGTCTTACCTCAGCCTATCAGATCAATGTACCTGAAGCCATTTTGCCTGAAACTAATTAGCCTAATGCCAATTTGCCTAATGATCAATTCACCTAAACCTATTAAGCATTTTGGCACAACTTTGTGTGTGTAACCTGTTTGTGGTTTTAGCCTCCATAAGCATTTTTGCTTCTTTTTTGTCTCACCTCATTTTGAGCACTTTAAAGATTTGTTAACAATGTCTAAGGATACTCCTAACTAAATCAAATATTTATCAAATTTACAGCTTTTCATATAGGACAGGATGGTCTTAACTCCTTATGCATTTTTCCAGACCTTTTGAAGATGTTTACCATTTTATCTACCCTTGTATATTTTACCACTTTATTGATTGAGAAGCAGTGTGGAATAGTAGAAAGAGTAGCAAATGGGCTTGCAATCAGAACTACTTAAATGGGAGCTCTGTTAATAAAATTAGCATGTATTCAATGTTCATTCATGAGGCATCATCTTTCAGACTGAGGGTGAAGAGATATAATGGATACATTAGAGACTTCGAAGGTCAGTTGTTCTAGTCTTTTATCTAAAACAGCAATCACTAAAAAAAATATCAAATGTTCAGTCAACTTTTACTTGAAGATCTCCAGAGGCTGTGAACTTGTCCAAGGAAGTTTGGAAGTTTTGCCTTATGTTGAACTAAAATATTTCTAACTCACACATTGGACCTAGTTCTGTTCCCTGGGGCTAAGCAAAATACATTTAATCTTTCCTGCAAACACCAACCCTTCAGATTCTTGAAGAAAACCATTATGTCCCTTGCCCAGTCTTCACTTTTCCAGGATCACCATCTCTAGTTAGTTGAGTAGATCCTCATATGGTATCCTCACTATCCTAGCTGCCTCTCCTCTGTTTGTGCTCTTAACTCATTAATGCCCTTCCTAAATGTGGTGCCCAGACCTGAACACAACACAGAGTGACTTAGCTGGGGAGATTATGTTCAGGGTTCCAATCCAAAATCTAGTTTTTCCATTTGCCTTGTCACACTATTGACACATATTGACCATGCAATTCACTACAAGCTCTTTTTGTTTTTTCACATGATCTTTGTACTGTCTCCCATATCCTGTACTTGTGCACTTGATTTTTTTAACCTGTGTAGAACTTTAATCAATTTAATTCTGTTACATGTGCTGTATTTTCCCAACCTATAGAAATCTTTTGGATGAGGATTCTGCTACTTGGTGAATTATCTGTCCCTCTCAGCTTTAAAATACAAAGATGATAACTGCTAGCTATACTTTCATTCAAGTCATTGATTAAAATGTTGAATACAAGTTGATGAAGGACAGAGCCCTGTTACATTCCATTAGTGACCTACCTTCAGGGTCATCGGTTAGGTCTGGAAAGGACCTTAGAATTCATCTAACCCAACCCCTTTATTTTACATATGAGACCCAGAGAAGTTAAAGTGATTTGTCAAAGTCACATAGAGGTTGACTGTTTGAGTCCTGTCATTTATCCACTTCTAAACTCATCTAATTTTGTTACTATTCAGTGCTCTCCATATTGATCACAAGACTACCGTGAAAGACATTGGTACATACCTTGTTGAGTTACAGGTTATAATGGTTATGGCATTTCCTTTATCTATCAATCTAATGACCCCTTCCAAAAAAAAGAAAAAAGAAATTGTTAATCCAGCATGTTTTGTCCATAATTAATCCACCCTTGCTTTCTGAGACCCCATGAGCTATCTCTTTGATGATCCATCCTAGAATTCTGCTGGAAATAAATGTTAAGCTCATAGTTTGAAGAATCTCTCTTTTGAAAATTGGCCAATTTTCCCATCTCCATTCTCATAGTACCTCATCCATTCTCCATGATTCCTAAAAGATGATTGGCAGTTAGAGATTAACCACACACACATATTCTTACAAAATGTGATTTGTTAAAACATAATGGCTCAAATTAATTAAGGTCAACTAGAAATGCTCTTATCTCCTTATATCCTGATTTCCAATCCACTGCCAACCATTTTTTTTTCCTGGCCTTCCATTCTGAAGAACATTCTGCATGATTGAGAAAACTGTAATAAAATGGAAGGTGAGTAATTGTGTTCTCCCTTTATGGTCAGTTATCTTCTCATTTGCCTCAAGGAGTACTCATTCCTTTTTCTTCTTGCTTCTAACATAATTTTTTCTTAGTATTTATTTATCACAAGACTTTGTTCTAGGCTTTAACCTTCTTTGACTATAATTTATACTTTTTGTATTTATCCTTAATTACTTGCCTTTGTCATCTGTTTTTCACATCTTTCTAAAATCCAAGCTCAACAATAAGTTTCTTATCCTTCCACATCTTTGGGGGAGAGAAGCAGGTAGGGCAAACTGGTTCTCCCTATCTTGCCCAGTCTGAAAATGCAGTGGCTCCTCAGTGCCCAATCCTACTGCTGATCAGCAAAGGAGCTTGACCTGTTCTGTTTACAACCTGGGCTGGTTAGCCCCTCAGTCAGCCTGATTGTACATCACTCCAGAGGTGTCATCATATTAGAGCTAGACTTAGTGTAGACACCAGATTGACTTTAGTGCAGCAGAAAATTCTCAAGTTCAAGCAGTCTACCAACCTCAGCCTCCTTAAGTAGCAGGAATTACAGTGCAATCACTACACCTGGACACATCAATTTCTTTAGATTTCTATCAAGGATCTTGTCTTGGACCATAGATCTTAATGACTACTCCAGCTTCCTGAGCCATAAGCTCCTCCTTAGAAACTATGCAGGTGATCTTACTCAAGGTTCCTTCCTTCACTAATTTCTAAACTGGTATCAAAAGAATAACTCAACGTAGGAGGCCTCTTAATCATAGTCCCTGAGTCTATGTGGTTCCTTGGGTGTAGAGATTTTAAGTTACCCAGTTCTTAAATACCTTTTTCCCCTCTGCCACTTCTACTGTGTCTAAGTCCCTGATCCGAAATGCCCATTCCTTTTTATTGTTGTCTTATCACAAATTCCAGGTAAGAGTTTACTGTTAGAGTTTAGTCACAAAAGACTTAAGGTGCTTCCACCTTTCTCAGTGGCCTGGCTCCTTCAGCACCTGTCTTACAATCTTTCCTCCCTATTTCCTGCCATCATCGTTCAGAACTTCCATATTTGTCTCAATATCTTATCTAACATCCTTCTGTCCCTTCAAGAAATCATTCCCTCCCTGTCATTGTCACTTATTTTATCACCCACACAGACTTCAACCACTGATAGGCTTCCATCACCACTACTCTAAATCACAGAATGTTAGAGATGAAAGAGATGGACATCAATTTAGATCCAGAGTTCTTAACCTTTTTTTGTGACCTGATCCCCTTTGGCAGTCTGCTGAAGCCTATAGACCCCTTCTCAGGATAATGTTTTTAAGTGAATAAAATGAAATACATAGGATTATAAAGGAAATCAGTGATACAGAAATGCAGTTCTCAACATAGTTAAACAATTTCACAGATCCCCTGAAATCTATTCATGGGCCCTTTCCAAGTCTCTGGATCTCAGATTAAGACCTCCTGCTTTAGAAAGTCCCATCCACAGGGGCAGCTAGGTGGTGCAGTGCTCTCCCTGGAGTCCAGAGAACCTGAGTTCAAATCCAGCCTCAGACACTTGACACTTAACTAGCTGTGTGACCCTGGCCAAGTCACTTAAACCCATTGCCTAGCCCCCTGAAAAGAAATCCCATCAACTTTACAAGAAAGAAAATAGTACGAGACATGGTACAACTTGCCCAAAGTCACACCTGCTAGTGGCAAAGAGAATTAGGATCTTTGAGGGCAGGGACTGTTTTGTCAATATATCTCTAGCACTTAGCATAAGTACTTTGCACATAGTAAGTGAATATTGAGTTAAACCCAAGTCTTCATATTCTCCAGTTCAGTGCACTTTCTTCTACATCACAGCTGCCTTTATTTTGAGCTAGTGAGACATCTCTAATTTCAAGCACCTACTATGTGCCAGGCACTGGGGAAACAAAGGCAAAAAAACAGTCACTGCCCTCAGGAAGTCCAATGAGGAAGACAACAAGTGCATGAGCTAGATAACAGGATAAATTAAAGTTTATCTCAGCATGAATCACTTAAGATTAAGGAGTGGGAAAGGCCTCTGCAGAAGCTGAGATTTTAGGTGAGACCCAAAGGAAGCCAGGATTTCCAAGTATGGGGGACAGCCAGTGAAAATGCTTGGAGTGGAGAAATGGAGTAATTTGTGGAGGAACAGCAATGAGTCCAGTGTCACTGGACCATAGAGTTGGGGGGATGGGGAAAGGTAAGGTCTTAAGAAGAATGAAAACACAGGAAGGGGCCAGGTTATGAAGACTATAAAGAAAGCCAAACAAAATTTTATGTTTGCTCCTAGAGGTAACAAAGCCATTGGAGTTTATTGAATAAAGGAATGACAGGTCAGGCCCATGTTTTTGGAAGATAGATTGGAGTGGGGAGACTTCTGAGTCAGGGAGACCAACCAGTAGTCCAGATGTGAGATGATAAGGGCCTGCACTAGAGTGGTGGCAGCATCAGAGGAGAGAAGGGGTAAATGAGAGAGATGGCATAAAGGTAGAATTGACAGGACTTGACCACTGATTGGATATTGGAGGTAAGAACTGAAATCTTTCCTCAGTAAAAAAGAAATCCATGTTTTTAAAGTTTCCCTTTAGAGTATATCTTTGCCCATACATTACAGCAGTTAGTCTTCAAGAATAATCTAATGCTACTAATAGGTTAATGGTATTTTCACAGTGTGTTAATGATAAAAAATTAGTGACAGAGTGAGTTGCAAACGGAGAGTTGAGTGTAAAAGAAAACTAACATACCCTTGCCTGGCACATCTTGACTTTGTTGAGACCACTATACACACCCCCACATACAAGAATGGCTCACTCTATCCCCAAATAATTTGAAATTGGCCTACCTGGGTGCTGTGGCCCAAGGTCAATGACTTTCAATCCCAAGTTTATTCTAAGCCCACAAAGAGAACTTTTGGTTGCTGATAGACTTTTAGTGTTTCACCCATTCATATATAATCATTTTGCAAACTAGAAAGGTTCCTCCACCCAAAGTAGGAGAATGAGATAAAAAGGATTTTAAAGCTATTTTTAAAAGCTTTTAAGTGGCTTTTTAAGCTGTTTAAATTGAACTAAGACATGTGGGATACCCTGCGTGTAACTGAAGTTTTCTCCATCACTCAGAAGACAATGATTCATTGTAACACTTAGATCACTCCCCAAAGTTTTCATACACAAAGACCTGTTTTCATTATAATGCCTATCACTTTGCTTTCTTAGTGAAAGCAGTTATCACAGTGCCATCAGTTTCATTCTGGGGAACCTTCCATCTGGGATATTACATATCCTATTCTTAACTCTGAAAAACTTAAATGTGAAAGGTATCCTTCAGAGTAGAGTTCCCTTCATCAATTACAAACTTAAAGCTGGCAAAGCACTGATGAAATGTCAGTAATTTGCACTTCCTGGATTAGTTTCTCTTTATTGATCAGAATAAGCTCTCTTTGTCATTTTCTCTACCTGAAATTACTGGCAAGGCAAGTCATGAAGTTAAGCAAAGAAAGCTCCAAATGTCCAAGTTGAATCCCCGCCGCTACTTTTTATCAGCTTTGTAATCTACATCAGGAATTCATAATTTAATATCTCTCTGACATGGGGGTTCTTCATTTACAGTTCTCTGCTGATATGTGTATGTATTTTTCCCTTTTTTTAAAAAAAAAGAAGCTATATATCCTCTTTCATTTTATATTCCAGTCATGATTTGCATCCCAACATATGTCAGTTATGTTTATTTCCCAGTATTAAGATCTCACTCATACTATATTTTCCCTTGCAAATTACTGGAGGCTTCCACTACTTTTCTTCCCATGTCAAACCTGGTGCTCTTTGGTATCTGGTTTGGCAGTTGTATGTGAGAAGTTTCCCCCTCTTCATTTTCACTTTAAAACCTTTCAGAGGAGACCAGCAAGTCTCCAGGTTTCATACAGTCCTACATTAACTAATGTTGGCCAGAATCTTGGCCAATCTTGGCCAGAAGTCCATCTTTTAGCCATTTGTTTATCTCCTTTCTATTCTACTAACATTGCTTTTCAATCAGTAGTAGTGGTGAAGACCCTGTGTGCCACTCCTTCCCCCACAGTCCTCCAATTTTTTTCACCAGAATTCTTTCTACTTTTCTTCTCATGGCATTCATTTCCACATGTATCACCAGAAGTGGCTAGTCATCTGAGACTTCTCAGAAGGCTTCTGCAACATCCAGGATACACACCCAAGGAAGACAGTATCCCTCTGGAATGGTCATGTTGGAGTATAACCAGTATCCTCATTTCTACCATGAAGCAGCTCTTCTATACCTGCCAATAATAGATGTCCTTACCAGCCTTGGAATCAGGCGGACCTGAGTTCGAATCTGCCCTCAGATACTTGCAACTTTCTAGTTGCAAGTCATTGGCAAGTCTGGGCAAGTCACTTAACCCCAATTGTCTCGCACCCCCCCCAAAAAAAAAAACAACAAAAAACTATATTGAACTCTTTTGCACTTTATTTTCCTTAACATTAAAATAAAGCAATACAGGATTAAAAAAAAAAACACCCTAATCCACCCTCAACATCAATATGCAATGTTCTAAACAAGTGCATGCAAGTAGTCATAGTATTTCCATTCAGGCTTCAGTCACATACCACATAGGCTCCACATAATCTTAATATACCTTGGACCATGGGCATGGGCTGCTTAGTGATACTTTGGCCAGGATTTACTATTTCTTGAAGACAGCAATGATTTTCCATTGTCTTTGGAAAAGATGACAACAGCTGTTGGGATCCACGTTGCTGACCTCCAAACCAACAACAAAAGCTAATGGGTTTTTGTGTTTGGGGTTTGGGCTTTTTTTTTTCAATCCATTCCATATAGTAGTTCTATATTTCCTGTGTAAATATTGGAGGACAACAAACTAGGTAACTGTATGTCAAATCCAAATATCCTCCAAGTAGTCAATAACAGATTGAGAGACAAGTGGCATAGTGGATAGAGTGCTGGAGTTGGAGTCAAAAAAACTTGGCTTTGAGTCCCACCTCTGGCCACATGCCATGGACAAGTCACTTACCTGCTCTAAGCCTGTTTTTCATCTGTAAAATGGCAATAATAATACCTACAATGCCTACCTCACAGGGTTATTGTGAGGCTTGAATAAGATAAAGTATGTAAAGTGCTTTGCAAGCCTTAAAGCACTATATAAATGTAGGCAATTGTTGCGTTGTTTCTTTGGGTAAGGTAGAGTGTTTTTAAAATAGCAACCACTACTGGAGTTGGGACAAAGCTTCCAAGTGAAGTGCAATCATTTTCATCATATTGTTTAAGCTGCAGGCTCATATACATCCCTGGACACATGGACAGAAGTGAAGGAGCATCCACAGTGGAAGTTTCCATAATTAGAAATTAAATTCCGACAGCTAGGGTCACTGCCGCTTCAAAGTTGGTCATAACTGATCAAAGTCAGGGAGTTTCTGACTCCTTTATCCTCTCATCAGCAAGTAAACATAAGTCATTGCTGACTGCATGCAGCAGAGGCGCAGACTCCCAGTCTATTATTGTTACGTATCTGCTTGAACACTCCTGGAACAGTTCCAAAGGCGTTTTCCACATACCAGGACTTGCGATCTGCTCTGAGTACGGGACGTGAGCACGTGGGTATCTTGAGGTCTGGAATTATAAGAACTCTCCCCATGTTTCCCTTTACTAGCATTTCAGAAGCAGCATGTTGAGGAAGTGAACAGGGATAACAGGACCACAGCGTTTCACATGACATGCATACTGGGGAGCTACACAGCCACGGTTTGGAGACTCCAGCCACCCTGAAAGATACAACATCCTCAGGTGTGTCACAAGCTCTTATGGGGCATTCACATTTGAAGTTACATTCTTGATTTGGCTAGCATCACCACAATGATTAGGTACACCCTGACGGGTCACAAGTGCTTCCATTACAACACATCGTTAGCTTTGAATAACATGAGACCAGTCATTCCTTCAGTTTTGCTTTTGGTTTTGTTTTTTAGTCACTGGCCTGTTTACGTTGTATAAATGCCCATCAGGTTAGATAATTTTGCTTTCTTGCAAAGACAAATTACAGTAGTATAACAGGGCAACACGAACATGAACACAGCATGAAACCAAGCCATATGAGTTCAAGGAGTTTAAGCAAACTCAAATTCAACCTTGGAAGTTGTAATTTCTTATTAGACATTCATGTTAAGTATAAGGTAGACTGCTTTAGAAAAAAGAGTGAGGGAGTAAAGATGACACTTAGGTTACAAGCTTGGGTGACTGGGAAGAGGTTGATACCTTCAACAATAACATGGGAATTTGGAAGGGGGAGGGAATAATCAGTTCAGTTTTGGATACGCTGAGTTTAAGATGTCTGACAGGCAGCGAAAAATGCAAAACTAGGGGTCAGCAGAGACGCAATGGGAGGCAGAACAGAACTGGAGTTCGAAGTTGTCCAGGTTCTACTCTGCCTACTGTACTGCCAGGAGAAGGGTTTACTATAGCCAACATTTCCCTTTCCCTCCCACCCCTGGTTGTAAATACCAGACTTCTGAGTCAATACCAAGATTCTTGGGCATAGAAGTGGGTATGTTGCCACCTCTCCGGCAATTTAGCTACACCATCTTATTGGTCCCAGGCTTCCTTATCCGAGAAAGCCGAGTATACTCCTTCCCAATAGATCAGAGCCTCAGTTATTCACAGAGACAAACTTGCATACAGGGTCCTCTTGTGAGGGTCCCCAATTTTTCCTATGGAAAAGGAAAGTGGTAAAAATGAAGAGACTTGAAATTGCTATTATGACTACCAGGAAGCTGCCAAGGGAAGCATAGCATAAAACCTTGTCCTACCCTGGGCCAGTCAAGTCTCTGTTGTCTTTTAGGGAAAAATCTAACTTAATTGGAGGAGGGGAGCAAATAGGGGTTAGAGAAGAACCCTGGTAGATATTGGTTCCATCTTGGGAAAAAGAAACTCCTTGCAGTCAAGATTACACTCAGCACCCCAGGGGTACCATTTGGAAGGTACCTTGCACCCCATTAGCATCCAAACATCACAAAAATTGGGAGCATTACAAACCACTTATAAACTCAACCAGTAGATCCAATAAACACAACTTTTATCTGACTTTCACCATCTACATCACGTGAGAAAATTAGTGAGTCAGTATGTTGTCCTGTAAGACAGCACATGTTTCCTACTGAGTAGCTACCACTGCAGTCATTCCTACTATTGAACACTGGTACAGCCCTGTCTAGACATACTAGAATTCTCTCTACAACCAAGCCTACACTTAGACCTAGCTGACCACCATCTGAACTGATATAATCCACACACCCAGGGCATCAATTTCCAGTATGCTTCTGTGCCTATATGCCTGACCTCACTGAAGAGACTTGTTGGAAGTATTCTGTGTATGTCATAGCCTATCCAGACACTACAGTGGGATCATAAAAACCTGGCATATGATCATCTGTGTTGTCATAAGTTTGAAAATATGTCAACTACTACTTAAGATCATGTAGTTAAATGTACCTGTGCCAAAGACCCCATCAGAAAGCCAGTAGGATTACTACCACCATACTTGGTGGCCTTCAGGTCATTAAAAACCTGAAACACTGGAATTTGTCACTGACTTACTAACCTCCCGTACCAGTAGTCATGTTAAAAATATACTTCATGCCCAGCTATGGCCCATTACTTCCGCTGAGCCCACTTTCCTGTTCCTTAGGGAGATGTTTAGTGCCATAATTGCTTTCTCATCCAACTTCTGATTACTATTGTCAGTTTTTTGCTTGTCGGTTCCATAACATTTACTCTCCTCCAAAACATTTACCTCTTTGTAACATATTATCCCGTTGCCAGACAGGCAAAAGCAGAATGCACAAACTATGATTTGAAAAAGCACACTCAAATTTTTCATCACCATTAAATAATTGATTAGAAAAATTGCCCACAGCAAGATTATACAAAAACTACCCATTCCATTTTTTTTCTCCGTAACGCATAATTCCATGAAAAGTATGATTTTTTACCCCTACTTGTCATTTCATCACATTCCACACTATGGTCTCAGTGGTTAATGATTACCAAAGGAAAGTTGGAAGCTAAGCAGCTTGTGGACCTAGGTAGGTCCATAAAGAACCCTGTAAATGGCTCACTAAGAATGAGAGGTCAGGTCAATCATTACTCAGTCAGAAACTCTCTTGTAGATCAGGGACTATAAAAGATCTGGGCATCCAATTTTGGGAAAACTGGGGGTGAGCTAATCTTTTTTTTTTGGGCAATGGGAAAAACTGCAATAATGTTTACATGAATTATCCTTTTCTGATAGAGAGCCCCAGTATAAGGGATAGGATAGACTTAGAGTCAGGAAGAACTGGGTTCAAATCCTACATTATATCCTTACCAGGTATGTGACCCTAGAAAGTCATTTAACTTCTCTGATCCTCAGTTTCCTCATCTGTAAAGCGGGAATAATCATAGCACCTGCCTCACTGGGAAATGCTATGTGTGTCAGGCAACTCCTACTATGTGCTAGGCACTGTGCTAAGCACTAGAGATACAAAGAAAGGCAAAAAGTCCCTGCCCTTGAGTTCATAACCTAAAAGGGGAAAAAACATATAGACAACTATGTACAAACAAGCTATATACAGGATAAATATGAAATAATCAATTGAAGGAAGACACTAGAATTAAGAGAGATTGGTAAAGGCTTCTTAAAGAAAGTCAAATTTTAGCTGAGACTTGAAGGAAGCCAGAGAAACTAGGAAACAGATGAAGAGAGACAGCATTTCATGGATTGGAGACAGCCAATGAAAATACGATGAAGTGCCTTTTTCAAGGACCAGCAAGGAGGTCAGTGTCACTGGATCAAAGAGTACAATGTGGTGATGTAAAGTGTAAGAAGATTGGAAAGGCAAGGGGAAGGATAGGTTATAAAGGGCTCTGAATGCCAGAGGATTTTATATTTGATCCTAGAGGTGGGAGGAGGCCATTGGAGTTTACTGAGTAGGGGGATAACATGGTTGAACCTATGCTTTGGGAAAATCATTTTCACACCTGAGTGAAAGATGGACTGAAGTAGGGAAAGACCAACCAGCAGGCTTTTGCAGCAGTTCAGGCATGAGGTAATCAGAGCCATACCAGGGTGGTGGCAGTATCAGAGGAGAGAAGGGAGCATATATAAAAAATGTTGGGAAAATAAAATCAATAGGCCTTGACAACAGATTGGATTTGGGGTGGAGGGGATGAAAAAGAGTGAGAAGGTAAAGATGACACTTAGGTTACAAGCTTGAGTGACTGGGAACAATAACATGGGAATTTGGAAGGGGGAGGGAATAATCAGTTCAGTTTTGGATACGTTGAGTTTAAGATGTCTGATAGGCAGTGAAAAATGAAAAACTAGGGGTCAGCAGAGACTCAATGGGAGGCAGAACAGACACCTCCCCAACTCTTCAACAAGGGAGACGTTCATTCTCTGCCAGGAGGAAAAGCAGGATGGCTTTTCTGGGGCCACTCTGCTCTCCTCCGAGACAGGGCAGAAGTATACCTATCTGCCCCCTTAAATACTGTTCATCTAGGATATGATCAGGTTTGAGTGAACATCAGATGGCTCTGACATTTTGGCGGGAAAGGAGAACTCCAAACTCTGTATTTAAGGCTTGACCTCTTTTCCGCTAAATACAAGCTTCACAATGAACATACATAGTGAAAAGCAAAAAGAAAAAAGAAAAAAAAAACCTCATTTCTCCCAATTGTAGCAAAACAGAAAGCAGAGAAGGTATGCACAGGAGAATATATACCAGACAATATTTAAGTGAAGGAGCTGTCCCATTTGGAGCAAGATCACTCAGCTGAACTCAGCTCAGAGTGTCTTTGTTTCACCCAAGACGAAAACTCCCCAGAGTTTCTTGTATAGCTAGATAGGGATATGATGGAGGCTGCCAGCTTCTCTCACGTTTTCCCAGAGTCTTTTCCTTCAGCAACCTGAAATGGGGTTAGCCTCTGCCATCTTCCATCTTGAAACTGAAAGCCAGAAGCCCCTAAAGTGACTTGATGCTTGAAGAGTCCCAAAGAAGACTTGAAGCTTGGAGAGTCCTAAAGGGGACTGGCCCCAAAAGAGAACTGGAGAAGGCTGTAGCTCTCTCACCAAATCCTCCCACCCTTCACACAGGGCAGGGCCTTCATCTCCACCAATAGGGACAATCCCATACCAATGAACTTTAGAACAGAGATTAAACATGAAATATAGTTTTTCTTCCCCTCCATGCTACAGAATCCCTGGCTTCCTTCAAGACTCAGCTCCAGTGCCAACTACTACAAGAAGCCTGTCCTGATCTTCCCCAGTTGCTTTTCCCATCCCCTCAAAAATTATTTTGTACCTACTTGGCATATGTTTTATTTAATTTTCTTTAAACATGTTGTTCCCCCCTCTCCCCTCCTCAAAAAAAAAAGAAAGAAAGAAAGAAAAAGAAAGAAAAAAAAGAATATATAAGTTCCTTCAGGATGAGAATTATCTCAGCACAGAACCTGGCATATAGCACTTACTAAATGTTTTTTGATTGATTGAACACAGCAATACCAAAATCAGATCCTAGGGCATCCTCCATCCCAAATATCCATTTAATTGTCAATTTTTTTATTTCTACTTCCACAACAGCTCACAGTAATCCCTTTTTTCTACTCACA
The DNA here is from genome assembly GCF_900497805.2 of Vombatus ursinus. Lineage (NCBI taxonomy): Eukaryota > Metazoa > Chordata > Mammalia > Diprotodontia > Vombatidae > Vombatus > Vombatus ursinus. The sequence goes on from NW_020952097.1 coordinate 3,332,178, forward strand.
TGACCGAACCCCCCCCCCCCTTTAGGCCTTCATCACCACTTGCCTGAACCATTGCAGTAGCCTTCTAATTGGTCTTCCGGTATCAAATCCCTTCCCTCTCCATTCATTCTCCACACAGCTACAAAGTGATTTCCCTAAAGTGCCAACCCAACTCTTGTCACTCCCCTTCTCTATTCATATACTCCAGTGGCTCCAAAATTGTCTCCAGGATTAAACACAATCTCTTTGATTTGTCATTTAAAGCTCTTCATAGGCTGGCTCCAATACGCCTTTCCAACCTTATTATGCATCACTCCCTTTCCTGCACCTTATGATCCAGCCAAACTGGCTTTGCTACTCCTCACACAAAATGTTCCATCTCCCATCTCAATGCCTTCACATGGGGCTGACCTCATGCCTGGAATCCACTCCCTCCTTGCATCCTCCTCTTAGAATCACTTGTTTCCTTCAAGAGTCAGCTCCAACTTCTACATAAAACCTTTCCTGACACCCTACTCTCTTCCAGCTCCTAGGACCTTCCCCAAATTCCCCAAATATTTATCTGGTTTACACTTATTTATGTACTTTCTAGAATGTAAGCTCCTTGACAGAAATGGACTTTATAATCCTTAGCTCCTGGCACATACTAGGTGCTTAACAAATGTTTGTTGACTGATATTATTAAAGACTTTCTCCCAGGTCCACACCAATGCAGTAAGTAATAATAGTAACAAAAATAATAGCTAGTGTTTATATAGTATTTTGAAGTTTGCAAAACACTTTACAAATATCTCATTTTTTCTTCACAACTCTGGGAGGTAGGTGCAGTTGTTATCCTCATTTTATAGATAGGCAGTTAAGGCAGACAGAGGTGACTTGCCTAGGATACCCCAGTTAGGAAATGCCTGAGGTTGGATTTGAACTCATGTCTTCCTGACTCCAGATCCAGCATTTAATCTACTATAACTAGCTGCCTCTAAACATAATAATGTGTGACTGAAAAGGGTAAAATCTCCTTCTTTGCAGAGAAGTACAGGGATTAAAAAAAAAAAGGAAGATGTCTAAAAATTACAACAGAATGAAGAAATATACTCAATTACATCTTAAGAGTTTGGAGGAGGGGGGCAGCTAGGTGGCGCAGTGAATAGAGCTCTGGCCTTGGAGTCAAAAGGACCTGAGTTCAAATCCAGCCTCAGACACTTAACACTTACTAGCTGTGTGACCTTGGGCAAGGCACTTAACCCCCACTGCCTCACCAAAAAGAAAAAAAAAAGAGTTTGGGAGCTTAAAATGTTTACTCTAAAATATTTTAAAGCATATTGTTTGGTTAAGGCTGCATAGCTTAAATGAAGAACTTTAAAATACATAACAAGGTGAAAATTTATAATATCTGTGGGAGCTGAAGTAGAGCCACACTTTGAAAATAAGTCAAGACACTCACCCTATAGTTCAATTCATGTAAAGAGTATCATACTGCCACCTACTGGCAGGAAATATATGCAACATTTTAAGATGCAAAAATAATCCTAAGAAAGTGGAAACTGCTAAACAAAATTCACTGCTTGGAAGATTTGTCATAGGTTGTCTCTCTAGAAAACTTGATGCTTAATAAAGCTGGATAAAGTACTGTATAAAGACTTGAACACAATAATTTTATTTACACAGTGCCTCAAGTGTTAATTCTAAGAAGCTGAATAAGAGGTTTCGTTTACTGAATGGTTTTCCATAAACAACATATTCATAGTCTCCGGTGTGAGTTTTCTTGTGTAAGAACTCAAAATGAAGGCTTTCTCATGTTCTTTGCAAATGAAGGCTTTCTCAACTTCTCTGCAAATGAAGGTATTCTCACATCCTCTGCATTCACAGGTATTCCCTCTAGTATGAAATCTAATGTTTAATATTGTGTCCCTTCATAGTGAAAACTTCCCATATTCACAGGATCATAGGGTTGGAACAAATTCCAAAGTCATCTATTCCCACCTTTATTTGCCTCCCAAGGCAATCCATTCCACTTTGTGGACTCATTGTTTTTTGATGTGTGAATTCGCTGATGTCTAATGAGGACTGAATTCTGGCTGAAGGCTTTCCCACATTCATTACACTCATATGGTTTTTCTCCCGTGTGACTTCTCTGGTGGCGAATGAGACCTGAACTCTGGACGAAGGCTTTCCCACATTCATTACATTTGTAGGGTTTTTCACCTGTGTGTATTCTCTGATGTTTATTAAGGCTTGAACCCTGACTGAAAGCTTTTCCACATTCATTACACTTATATGGTTTTTCTCCAGTGTGAACTCTCTGGTGTCTAATGAGGGATGAATTCAGAATGAAAGCTTTTCCACATTCACCACATTCATAGGGTTTCTCTCCAGTGTGAATTTTTTGATGTTGAATAAGATTTGAGGCATCACTAAAGGTTTTTCCACATGTATTACATGCATAGGGTTTCTCTCCAGTATGTACTCTTTGGTGCTGAATAAAGTTTGATGGATCATTGAAGGTTTTCCCACATTCATTACATTTATAGGGTTTTTCTCCTGTGTGAATTCTCTGGTGTTTAATGAGCCTTGAACTCTCACT